>NC_092366.1:15589582-15925549 GCF_030848805.1 Temnothorax longispinosus | reverse complement strand
GGCGTCGCGAGTAAATTCAAATGTGAAGGTATGCGAAGGTATACGAAACCAGCGCAGAGGCATTTCGCCTCTGGAGGGCCCCACGGCTACCCTCGAGCAAGTAGCGCGATCGCGTTATGCCGCAGACTGAAACTATCGTTTGCGTAGGTGTGTGCGAGTATGCACGGAGACTCCGCACCGCACTGTCCCCCCTTGGCCCGCGAAACCCCCAAGTCTGCCTCACCTCACCTCACCACCCCATGACCAAACCACCCATCTCCTCCTCCTTCTCCTCCTCCTCCTCCTCCTCCTCTTTCTCCACGAAAGCCCCGTGGCCACCCCCTGCCCGCCGTTCACCCTTCCTTATTGCAAGTTCTACGGTCCGTGCATTAAACTATGGAGTTGCCCAGGCATCGACCCGACCCAACCCGCCCGCCCACCCACCATCTGGATATGCGGCCCGCGCGCATATACGCTATGTACATTTCTAATCAAGCGATATTGTAACTGCGGTCTAACCTCCAAACACCACGGCCTCCACTACCGGCAACCACCCTCACCGCCCGTTTTCCACCCCGATCTTCCCTCTCAGTCGTTCCCACCGGTCAACCTTCCCCTCTTTCCTCCGCCACCCTCACTCGGAGTTTCATTCGAGTCCTCTCCTTCGTATACTATCGCGTTCGTATTAAATTGCCGACTTGCAATCGTCGCTATCCACCACGCGGTTCTCCCCTGGGCGGGCGAGAGGGGAAGAAGGCGATTGACTCTGCGGGATGCAGTCACATGGTCGCGGGAGTCAGAAAGACCGTGCCGCAGTGTTTCGAACTGGTTCGATATTGGAAAGTGAAAAAGAAGCTGATTGCTACTATATATCTGTAACACTTCATAGTCGTATAAAGGAAAACGCGCGAATAAATCTTCATTGATAACACAATGGTTAATTAAATTTTTGTAAAATGTAATTTAATTAAATCTATCGAGATTATATATATTCTAATTCGCGTAAGATTTGCCCTAAGCGCAAAACAAAGTAATACCTTTTGCTCTTAAAATTGCATGAAAATTATATCTATATGTAATATCTAAATGTATATAACAGTAGATTAAAACACTTTCTGTAGAAAGTAAATGCTGGGCTAGTAGGTATATTTATATACTCAAGATTAACGCTATTAATCACCCTGATGTTGATTTGAATAGCGTGATACCTTTCAACGTACGGAGTAAATGTCTTCGTGCCTCCTCTGCACATGGCGCGAAATTCATGGAAAATCAGCGGTCTCTGTAATCACCGTTCGCAAACCGCGCAAATATGGCTGGAGTCTCGTGACTACCATTGACTAGAAATGGAATTTATACCCGATCGTAATTGAAGTTACCGGAACCCTGTAACCGTGGAATAAGTTTCCAACGGGTGCAATAAATGCATATCCTGCAATATATCGATAGTGACGTCAATGCGATCTGCATCATCTGAGTCGCCGCCGTTATTAAACCGGCGCCGTACTAGAGAAGTCAATGTGACGATGCGAGAAAAAACAAAAGAGAAGGGTACGAATCGCCGCATAATGCTAAGTACACATTTGCATCGTAACGGTGTACGCGTAGGCATTGAGTTCAATTGCGCGTGTGAAATAACTGGCACTTCCGTCGAGACGTTACGGGATTTCATTTTATGGAAAATTCCGGCGGCGTTGAGGGTGAACTCCATTTCACGCCAAGTTATTTGACGCTCGATTAATGATACGTACATTACGCCCCTAAACCGTTTGCTCGAGCCCTTAGTTGCTTAAACACCGACGTAGTAACACGATTTTGCAAACAATAGATCTATATAATCCTGGGAAATCATAACGCGCAAAGAAGAGAAGAAACGGAGTGAAAGTTTCGGAGGGACAGCGCGACCCTTCGATCTTTATTAACGGCCTCTTTCACTTTGTTGCTTTAGAAATTACATCATTGGAGTTAGATACTTATACCATAGAAAACATATGTGCGTATCTCTTTTGTCGGATATCTGACACCGCAATTGTTGTGACGCAAAAAATAAAAATAAAAATAAAATTATTATTATTGTTCTAATTTCTAATTCATTTATATTTTTTTATTTTAATTAATTGTATCAATAAGATAAAGGAATCCATGCACTGTTGTATAACTCATCGGGGATGTATTCTAGAAATATACTTAGCGAAGTGAAAAGAGGGATGGATGAGAAAATCTAGCCCTGGACCAAATTTTCGAAAACCTGTTTCGTTGAGAACTGCTCTCAAGGCTGCGAAGCTTTCTCACGATACCAATGACCATCGGTCATCTCACGAGATGCGCGAATATCATGCGGAAGAACGTATCCCTTCAATTATGTCCAGGGGATGAAACTGGTCGGACTAGGTTGATGATAATGCGATATATATATGACTTGATCAACAATATATTCGCTTTGTCGTATTCGAGCATACACGAGATTCTCAATAGCATCTTCGTAATATACCTTTGCAAAAAATACATTATGCAAATTATGTCGCAATTACGAGATCACATAAGTAACCGTTTTTAACTAACGAATCCAAGCATATCTAAACTGATTTATTTTATATACATAGTTCTATAAAAATTTTAATAATAATATCGTCTCCTAATTAATTATATATTATTTTTTATTTTAATTTTATATGTTGTATTTGGTTCCGATAGAGATATTAAAGATATTGTATGTTTTATAGAGATTTATTGATGTAGCAGACCCTCCCTTCACCCTGTACGATGAATACTTTTTAATATCTGTCAGACATCTATATGCGTGCCGTTAAAAAAGTTAAATTAATACAAAGAAATTCGTCACACGCTATCTCCAGAGGTTTCGTAAAGCACGTGTCACGTCGGTGAATAAATTATGCCATTTTCGCGATATTGTACGAGAAGAGAAAACCTGTTCCGCCGCGCCTTCCCAACATCTCTCGCGCTACTTGACCACCGCGCGTTCTCACGGTAAGCCTGGACCAATGGTGATCTCCTGCATGCGCTCTCGGCGGAGAAGAAAACTAGATCCCCTCGTAAAGTGGGGTGGCAGGTTCTTGAAATCTAAAGATCGAGAATTCTGCATCGCAAATGCCGGTGTGCGGTAACCCGCGAGCTGGTTCCGCGTATTTCAAGAGACGAAAATCTGGGTCTGTCGGTCAGTATCGGGGATGCTGCGGTCCACGCAGCATCCCTCCTGCTCGCAAAACAGTTTTTCTCCCGGCGGACAGCCTCTCGAAATTTACGATCGTCGAAATTACGGCGCGCGGCATCCCTACGGATCGTAAAACATCTTTCTGACGTTCGAAGACTCTCATCGAGCCGGGGGCAACCTGTCGCGCATCAAATTCATCATCATTATCATGCAGTTTCTCATCCAGTCATCCAGGAGCGATCATTTACACAATTTAACGACTGCTTCAATCGAGCTACGCTACACTGGACGCTGATTGAAGAATCTCATCGATAAAACATAATTTTTTCATCACTTCTACTGAACATGGTAAGTCGATTATTCTTATCAAATTTATATTGATTTTAATTTTTTTTTCCATACTTTTTGTATGTCATAAAAATCCTATTCGCCTATCTATTTTCGGGGTTCGGTCTTCCTTCGGTATCCGGAAATGCATTACGCACGCAATTAAAGAACGACACGAGATTTTACTGCAAATTATTAAATCGCCCTTAGGGATACCAAGCATGAAGTAATATTCAGGACGAAGGAATATCGAGTTACATCCGAGCGTTCGACGTTCGTGACCGAGCCAGTTTGAGGTTAGAATTATTGATCTAATACTCGAGGAAGCTAAGCCGGGTGTCTACGTTGGTTCTGAGCGTATCTTATACTTCCCACCCCACGCGCCGCGCTCCCGACTGAGCTCAAAGCCTCGAGGTTCGCTCCAAAAGGAGCCCCATAATTAATCGCGTCCCGGGCGAAACACCCCGAACGGAGGTAGCCTGTCGCTATAGCTAAATGGATTCCCCCGCAGAGTTCCGCGAAGAGTCTCGGGAAATACATCAGATATGCAACCCAGCTCGAATCTTTACGAATTATAGCTTAATCAACCTCGGTAAAGTGTATTTTAACTAATTACACATCTCCTTCTACAATTAAAAATCTAAGAAGGGACAAAAGAATTAGGTTGACTAAATATAGGCGAAATTAATTAAAAATAGACATGTTTAATCAATATTAACAGAATGATGAAGAAGATTCAAGCAAGAATTTATCACATAGGACATAAATAAGTCGCTTCATATTTAATTGTCACCTAACGTGTCGTTCGACATTTGATATCCGATAATTCCGTAGGTATTAGGAGTTATACCAGTCACCTACCTAGTAATTAAACTTCTTCTCGCTTCAATGTTCAAAGTTAATCAGTCCTAAATTAAATAAAGACTAGGTCGCTAATTGTGAAGGGAAAAAATACCACGATTATCAAATAGTAGAAAACTAATGTCTACAATTTCGGACGTCGTATTGTCAGTTAACTTTTTCGAAAGTACTTCTACCGCAGGACGTTTTTTTCTCTTTAAATTCCGAGATAGATGTCTCTACTACCAAAGTTCGAGAGTCATTGATGTTTTCCGAGAGCTTCGTGGGCGCGAACGCCCATTACCACCTCGATGATCCCGGAGCTGGAGCATCGACAAACACTCGTAAACGAGGTACATACGCCGGAGGTGGAACCTTAGAGCGAAGTGTTAGGTCGGTCGGTCGGTCGGTCGGTTGAAAGGAATAGGGGGCGGGGAGGGGGAGACGAGATGCACGGAGAAGGCCAGGCCAGGTTGGAAACTACGTGCGGCCGGTGATTACGTCGATCGTCGAAAGAACAAACTCCGGATTGGATTAAGCACACGGTGCTGCACGGCGTGGCACCTTCCCCATTTACCGGCAGTGGCCGGCGTCGCCCCGCCACGGTTTACCATAAAGTTTACAACTTCTGTCAAGCTCCGCGCCCGCTGTAACCATACTAGAATGACGACAGACCGACCCTTTTGGTCCTCGGCGTCCCTCCCACGATCAGCTCGCACGAGTGCGAGAGCTCACGGCGCCCACACTCTCGCTCGCCCACACCTCGCGCCGCGAAACGAGTGCACCGGCCGAGTTAACGACTACGACTTCTCATTGTGCGCGCGAAAACACTACGATCATTGAGTACGAGGGAAAGTTTGGCTTGGGGGGATAAATAGCCGGCAATTTCGGAACTTGTCACGGTTTCCGCTTACGTGTCGCAAGTTCGGCGTTTTGAGAGCATGTCCCAAGATGTTTTCATCCTATTCTCTTTACATTAAGTGGAAATAGCCTCTGTTTAAAAAAATGCAAATTATTTGAGTTAATATTAATTAATAAATAATACCAATGTTTAGTACACTCTAGAAAATTTGGAAAATTTTGTATATCATGGTTATTCGAAATATTTTATCGATATATATTTAAGTTGTTAGAGAACTTGACTTAAAAAATCGTGGATTCGGTCTCAGTATTTCTGCCAGTTTTAAATTCAATTATTCTACGATATTCAAAAATTTAAAAACATCTTAAGACAGTTTATTAAAAATATATTTAAGCTATCGTTATCGATCTTTCAAAAATGATCAAATACTACAAGATATACGCGTTAATTACTTCTCTGAATTTCCAAAAATGACTGTCTCCACCTCTTTAATGCTCTTTAACACTCATCGAATACGATGGTTGCTATTCTGAGCCTGACATACACTTTGTATTTTCACAAAGTCGTAAATGTAGGTCACTACATAAGCTAGCGGAAATAGTGAAGTACTTGGTGGATCGACAGTAACCAAAGAACTTCATTAAAATCGAACAAATACAAACATAAACCAAATTAATTCAAGAAAATATCATAATTACTATTTTGTTCTTCTAATAAAGCATAAATTCACAACAGAAATGTGAACGCACAAAAATGGACGCTGCCATGCCCCTCGGATGCAAATTACATCAGCTACCCCCTCGAACGTTTCAAGGGTGAGTCTATCTACGAGGGTCGAACTACCCTTTCCTTAATTCGCAACTAAGATGGCAGCCGACTCGCCGGCCATTTAGTTTCCCCAGCGATCCCGCAGGACTTCTTGCTCGTCTCTGTAAGCTCCTGTCTATGTGTCGGATCGTATCAGAGGGGAGGGAGAGTGTAGTGCCCGAGAACCCCGTGGTCATCGTCTCCGCATAACGTGGGGCAGGATAATTTTCTCAATTTCGCCGTGTCTCTCGTGGGGTCGGTCGTTAAGGGCTCGCACTGAGATTCCAGGGGGTCGAGGAAGCTTTCGGGGAGGGGCTGGTAAGGGTTAGACTGTAAGATAGTTTGATAGGCTTGGTTGCCAGGAGACCTCTAAGGCCTTAGCCCGGCTACCTAATGCCGAGAAAGGCTACCCAGGAATACATATATACAGGCCCGGGCTTATAAGTGATCCTGCCTATGTACTCGCCTGCTCGCACTCCCATTATTCGCCTCCGCGTCCGCGTACCGTCCCGACACTCGAAGCGACACGCATCAAATGAGGTGATAAGAATTTAACGCTTCGCTAAAGATTAAAACCGTCGCGTTTGCACGTAAAGCGCGAATTGACGAGGAAAGATTTAAAGAAGAAAATATTTGTCTCATTCAGTATATTACGTAAAACATATAGTAGATATCGGCATAGTTTTTTTTCTTCTGATTTAAACTTTTCAATTTTTAATATATCTTTATGAGCTTGGTCTCAAATTAAAATCTTGTCAAAAATTAAATAACAGTTAAAGTTACGAATGAATAAGCAAGATATCGATAAAGTTAAATAAATTAATCCGGTTGATCACGAATCTCACGAACGTCTCTATATAGTGAACGTGAGAAAATTCAATCACAATCAATGCTAGATAAGGAAAACGACGAATGGGTGATTGTGCACCATAGACAATTGTGCGAACTGGAACAATTCCTAGGAAACTTGTTGAAGTTTCTTCACCGGAGGCGCGCGATTCTCCACAATCGGGCGCTTCCTTTAAACGCTCGAAAAGTCGAACGGACGGACATCGAATAGATATCTGATTGTCTACCTGATGTAAAGCGATTCAGAGACAAACTCATTTAATTTGAGACATTCTTTTTCTTTTCTTTTATATAATCGTCATTAAAACAGCGATAACTATAGAAAAAAGAAATAAAAAACGTCCAAAAAAGTACCGTAATTTCTTCCTATATATCCGCATTAAAACATCACGATATTTATTTCAAAAGATATTTTGTATTAGAAAATATAATTTTATGGAGATAATAAATACCATTTTCATCTATTTGCAATTAAAAAAGATATTTTCATATCTCTATAACGATATATAATGCGAGTCCAATTAAAAAATTGTCTAAATTTAAAACTCGTTCACACGCGCTTGCATATAAAGACGGAAAGACATTCTGCCGTCCGATGCTGTGCTTGACGAAAGATCAGGATGTTTGACCTCGATGCGAGCGAGCGTGACAGCTTAAGCAACGTCTCGACAGGGTTTACAGGGTTTCAGCGAGTCTTCGCTTCCGGCGAACGATTTTAGCGCGCGGGCATTAACGTCGCGTAATGTACCTCGCATGCATACCTAGCAGACAACGAGTATAAGGCCAGAGATACTCCCGCGGCCAATGGCTGGACGTGGTAGTCCTGTACAGAACAGTTTTACCGATAAGACCCGCCGTGTTTAACAGCCCCCGGCTAAAGCACCGCTCAAGCCCGGCGCCCTCCTCCCATCTTTCCCTGCCGCCCCACGCGCAACCCACACCCCATGCTCATTCACCATAGAACATAGACCGTGTTATATTATATACGCGTATCTATGAAACTACCATGGAACATTCTACGTAATCGTTGCGATCTTATAGCGATCTGGTCTGAAATGTCGGCAGTCCGAAGGGAAAGCGCGCTCGTCGAGTCGAGCTATGGAAAATTGTAAGGTCGTACGGCGGAATACAATTCAGCGGTTTTAGAATTACAATATCGACTCGTGTATAAATTCTCCTCAAATTCTGAACTCGTGCGTCTTTCGCTTGAAAGCAGGATGCATTAAATCTTGCTCTAAGTATCTATATCTTTGCAGGATAGCGAAAAAGTAAAGTTATATTTATTAGATATTGCATAAGAATACACGAATCAATTATATAAGGACATGCACGTTTAATCGCGAAATGTTCTCACCGATGTTTTATTAAAAAGCCGATTTGTCAAGATGGACGTAGAAGCATTTGTTCCTTTATATAAAAGCCATCTATGTATATACACACGTATTGCATTACGCGCGGAAAGCTCGAAAGCGACAATGTGCCAAAAGGCGGGAGACGTGCAAAAAAGCGCTGGCGGAGAGAACATTCAAGGTTACGGAGTGCGAAGTAGGGGATGAAGAAAAAAGAAGATACGACGAAGCTTTCGGGCGGCGTTGCGAGATCCGTGTAGCGGTCTCCGGGGGGCGCAAGAAACCGCCTTAGTGCTGGATCAATAGAAGAAGGGGGAGTCGGTACTCTCCTACCATGGAGGGAGCGGACGGGGTGGCCGAGCTACACAGAGAGAAAGAGAGGGAGAGGGGGAAGAAGCGAAGAGGGTAACAACGGCAAGGGTGGATAAGCGGGGCGAGGGGGGCAAAGTGGAAAAATCTTAGGTTCCCCGCGCGAGGAGGAGACCCCGTGCGGGGAACGAGAGAGTTCACGGCGGTGGGGGTAACCTTAGACAAGAGGCGTGGTCTGTACGTCGTTCTCACCCCACGGCTTTCCACCGAGAAGCAACCCTTATCGCCGACGTACTGGAAGCCACCATGGACGTCGGTCACGACGATTGTAGCGAAACGTACGTAGGTGGCGGGTGGAAAGACGCAACTCCGAGCATCCGCCGGATTTTCATCTTCTTAACACTCTCTCTCACCGGTCCCCGTTCCCACCTCCTCGTCCCATTCTCGTCCGTCCACTCCCGCGTATGGGACGCACTTCTTTCTTCGCATCGCGACATCCCCGCCGAAACAAAGCCGCTGGCACTCTTCTTCCTTCTCGATTGTCAGTCGTCTCGTTTCTTCCCTCGAAATAACACGAGACGAAAATCGCACGACGATGACGAAGCGTTTGCGCAACGAAGATAACGATGACGACGACGACGACGATGATGATGATGATGAAGACGCGAACCACAGGCGAACAGTATGTCCGCGACGAACGAGAGCCGCGCAAGCGAAGCTTTTTTATCGGGCAATGGGTAGACGAACCCCGAAGAGTGAAACGAAACTCGTAGTGGCCGTGCTTTTTTACGGCGCATGCGGCTGTTCCACGGGAAAACTGGTGGTGGGGCGGAAAGAGAATCGAACTCACCACCCGGCTCACCCTTCTTCCCTCTCGTTTCTGCACGTTCGGCGTTTATTTTTCGGAGAAAGTGAGCGAAATACGATCGATCCATCAGTCATATCGAGGAATATATTCAAATAAAAAAAATATGCAGAAGCGGCTTTCAACAAAAATTTATCAGCAATCCGCTTGGAAAAAATAACAGCTACAGCATATCGTAAATTACTAAAACATTGACAAACAATTATATTATCTAAATATTCTAAATAATACTGGTAATTGTAACATGTTTATACCATCTCTCCATTCAATGTATTATTTTCCGATGTTGTTTTAATAATATTTCTAATCCTTAACTTTCTCCAGAAAGTCATTTTTAAAAATATTTAAAATATTTAATACATATTTAAAAATATTATTTAAACTTGACGCTTATGTTATTTTATATTCTTAATTTATTAATCCTAATTATTATACATATACTATCACGGTAAAAAGCGTGGCATTTTATCGACAGTCGACTTCCACGCGGTTTTCCGAGCCCCTTGCGTGGCTTCACACAACACACACTCGCCAGCTGATCGTAACGGTGGAGGTTTACCGTGCAAATGTGGCAGCACGAAACGTTCATACATTTCGGTTACATTACCGTAGACATCATCGGATGTGTTGACGGGAAATACGAGCATAACTCAGCCGACGCTACCTGCCAGAATTTCGCGAAAATCCCCCTTCGCTCTCCTCTCTCTCTCTCTCTCTATATCTATATCTGGCTTTCTCCTGTCTCGCACAGCTTCCACCATCGTCTCGTCCTCTCGCTACACACTTCTCTCTCATCTCCCTCCCCCCTCTTTATCTCTCTCTCTAACGTTACGCTGAGTGATGACGTCATTTCCTACCGAGTATTATACATCTCGCAGCGTATTTCCGACGGCCGATTAAGATTCGCCCGACATTCGGCGGGAGAATGAGATTTTCCGAGAATCCGACGACCACGTTGCGAATAGGACAGTTAAAACTGTTAAACGGAACTTGAGCGTGAGCAATAACAAATGACGTGTTATCAATTTTCCGAGGGATGAAATAGAAATCACAAAAAATATCATCCTTATGTCAGGTCATCTAATTCTTACAAAAATATAATATGGTATAATTTTTATGGGAACAGATAAATGTACAAATTAGAAAAAATATACAAATCCTACAACCTGAATAGATTATTTATCATGAATCTTCCCGTGGCAATTCTCTCCGATGCATATAGAACAGTTCCCGCGAATCTAAGGAATGATTTTTGCAAACTATTACAGGAATGTAACAGATAAATTTTAATAACGACAATAAGATAGTATATCTGAGCACGTAAACACGGGCATTAAGTACATCTTGATTTATGCGATTAAATACTTTTCGCGTATTGAAAGTACAACGCAAGCAAAAAATTCAGACTATAGGTCATCCAGCCCGTCACTATAGTTTCTCTCTACTACCCTCTCACCCTCTCTCCCTCTCTCGACCTTATCCGCCATAGGTCAGGAACTTATCAGCGTGTAATTAACGACGAAGCAAAGTCGTGTCGTTGCCGGGCAAAAAGGTACTCGCGCGGATACAATCCCGTAAATTTCCGGGCTGGCGCGGCCCTGCCCCCTGTCCAATGGCCAGCAAGAAAACCCGTTGTTCGGTGTTTTGCACACGGTGCGCGACGCGACGTGTACCCCGGAATCAATTGTTGTTTCGGGGTTTGTTTGCGGCCGAACTACGCCGCGGCCACGCAATGAGACAAGCCGGAAATATTACCGTTGCACCGCGAGAAATTATGCGATCAACGTGGCTGTAACGCAGCGTCGAGCACGGTTCGGCCCGGACGGCAGCGAGTTTTACTCGATAACCTACTCCCCTGACGATTGATATCGATCACTCCCGATGTAGCGGCCGCAATCATTACGCGCGATTACTAACTTAATTTGCGCTGTGAAAATGTTGAAAGTACGCTTGCAGGATTTCACGGCCGCGGTTCGGCGAAATTAACGATGTGCGCAGCTCATGTTGTATAATACTATACGAAGAATGCTATATGTAGTCTATGCCATTTGTACCAAAAATCATGATACATTAATCTGACATCGTTTCATGGAAATTATTTAATGGAAATTATTGTAATTTAATATGCAAACAGTAAACAGCTATTTAGTCATTAACTCTTTCTTATATTACTATTTTTTATAACTTATCCACTTTAATCTGAACATTAAATTAAAAATAATTTTAGATTTGTCTATGATAGGTATTCAAAATACTACTTGATCTAATAAAAATGACAGAGATATATTGCCCTCTTATACGCAGTCAGAATTGAAATCCCACGGGGTATCTTCTAAGCAGCAAAGCCTCTGGACCGCAAGATCCGGATTTCGAAGCAGAATAACTTCTCCCGGTCGGGAGGGAGATGTTTTAGAGAAGTCAAAGGCCGTGGGACAGATTCTTCTTCAGAAACCGGTTCAAGACGGATCCGAGAAAATGTCATTTCACGCAATAACATATGTTATGTTAGTTTTCTCTATCGCTTTCCATGAGAAGTTATTAAAAATCTCGTATGTATTATAGCAATACCTTCTAAATATTGTTTCAACTGTCTTAAAAAAACACAGTATTATTTTTTCGGAAATCATAGGTTTATGTATATTTACACAAGCATCAATTATTTCACATAAATTAAAATAAATAATTCATAAATTAATTGTGTTTTAAACGGAATTTGCATCAACCGTTGAAAAAGAAGTCTGAATATCGGGGAGTTATGTTATAAATAGAATTTAATTAAGAAATAATTGAGTAAAACGTAAGGAAATATCGTTAGGAGAGAATTAATTGTCACATCGCGTCACAAATATTAAAAGTTCTTTATCGCGCGAGATGCGGTATCAAATTATAGCACAACGGTCGGATGTACTCGTTAATCGTGTTTTCACCCCTTCACATCATCCTTCCTATCCAGTCAGCGCGATAGTAACGCACGAGTCTCGGTAGAATCCAATTAATGCCGACGTCTCTCCGCGTGTCTTTCACCATTTTGAATTTTAAGCGACATAATATGCCGACTGACACGACTTGTCAGCCTCTCAAACTACCTATCATGCCTTTCTACGAGCGAAATCGAATATCACCCGAAACGCGAAACGACATGAGTGTAACAAGGAGCAAAGAATTTTTATTAAATCGTGCTAAAAAGATTAGGGAAAAGATATCGGGCAGAAAAGCGTGTTATTTGACACGATAGAATAAGAAATTTTCATAATATCGTATTTATATGATATATTAAAAGCACCAAATCCGGTAAATGCCCGGAGCGATACAGCTATGAATTTTCATGTTAGCGTTACGCATTATCGTTCACGGTACACGAGATTTGATACGATATGACGCGTTTACCGTAGCGCTATTAACGAAAAATTTTCTCTGGACATAATGCGCCTCTAACGTTAATGGTTGCTCAATGCCGGATTTCGTTAATATACCGCGAGGTATGTATCTTCGATGTAAAGTGAAGGATTAGAGATAAAAGGATTGGAATTAAATAGTCATGTTTACGTTGTTAAACGTGCGGTGAGAACGCGGGACGAGGAGTTATATTGTGCGAAAAGTGTTCGGTCAGGAATTCAGAAGATAAACTGGAATTTCTGGCTTGCAGATGTAAGCTCGTATTTAGCGCTCCGCGCACCACCGGAGGAACAACGTGCGATAGTTTAATTCGAACTTCGTACGAGACTCTCGTATATGTCACAGCAATAACGCGGAAAACAACGGACCAATCTAAAACGATTGTCTAAAAGTTCGATTAAACTCGCTATTAAACTTGCCTAGGAACTGTTAATTAATTCGAGACTACCGTCATTGCGCAGCTCTGCAATCGTTTCAAGGCCGTGTCTATCGTTAGACGCGCTTATAAAAGAAAGCGTAGGACGTGTTAAAAAAAAAACTGTCTGTGGCCGAGGGTGAGACTGGAGACAGGCGTTGAAAAAAAACCGCATAAAAAATTATATAAAAAGCAGTTGCCATTATAGAACGCGGGATAATAATAAAGCAACTAATATTAACTTATATATGTTTTAAAAATACGGCAGACGTGCTGTGAATAAAATGTTTGCGTCTCAAAAATAGAAATATTATGTTATTCCATTTGATTTTTTTGTCATTAAGATACAGACTTTTCTAGTCAGATAAGACATGGGGAGATATATATACATATAAGTAAATAGAACATCGTTTCTTTCTATTTACGGCCATTTCAACTTTAATAGTAAGATGCACTAGAATCAACTTTAAAATTAAAGACTTAGACGGTGTCTTGTGAATCACATAAATCTATCGCTATTTACGAGCAATTTAAGATGCGACTCGTCGTTCCGCGTAATAACTCTATATACGACAGAACGACGAACAATACCGCGATTCCTTACCTAATCCTGAAACAATCCCTCAGCCGAATGGCGTCGACGATTCCGTAGGGGAGTAAGGGGATGCACGATTCTCGAGGGCGAGAAGAGAAGCCCCTTTAGCCGGTCGGATGTGGCGACGGCCGAATGGTAGGAGGGGGCGAAAGCGGGTGGAAGGTGGAGAAACAGGAAGAGGCGAAGGTGGCGGAGGCAGAGGAGAAGAGAAGGGAAAGAGGGAGGGAGAGAGAGAGAGAGAGAGAGGGCGGTCACTTGGCGATTAAGAACACGTACTAACCCTGCCTGGTTTTCCACCTCTGCAGCCTAGGATCAATACAACTTAGTTTCCCGTCTCAACCCTCGCCACCCCCTCCCGCCGCTCTTCTCACTCCTAGTTACCCCTTTGCGCCACTACCGCCGCCGCCGCCGCCGTCGTCGCCGCCGCCACCACCGCCACCGGTGATGTTCTTATGTCGCGAACCAGCACGGCGAAGCTGCGCTTCTTACGAAGCCGCGGTTCTGCAAAACCGACCTTTGAATCTGGCGGATGCAACGGGTGGCTCAAGATAAAGGGATTTAAATGTGGCGGGGAACGCCAACCAGCGTGCTGGGAGCATGAGTCGTCGCCGCCGTGACACGACGTGCTCGCACAAAGTGATTTAAGAACGTTTCAGCTCCGGTTTTTATGCACCTACGTGCAACGCGCCGCAGACGTGCAGCGTGGTAATTAATAGCCGGCCACTTTACAGAAACGGAACACGTTACACTCATAAAAGAATAATCGACCACTTGTTACCATCACAATAAACTACTTAGATAATCATTATTATAAATGACTAGCTGCCTTGTTTTATAATGTCGATAAACAATGTTATAAATAATTAAATAAACATAATAAGTTCCGGAATATACTGTATGTTTTATTACTTTTACGTTTAAATATCATTTTAAAGAAGAAGGATATGTAAATTATATACATGAATTAAAAAGAAAATAGAATTGAAAGATAAAATCTATATAGTTATGACATCAAGTAAAAATATATCAAATTCAGTATATGTATATGAAATAAACGCAAGTACTCCCACAGAATTCTAAATTTTCAAGGTTGCATATAGTAGTTTTTTCTATAATTTTTACACATCTTTTACTTAAAGCTCATTAACTTCCCACTAAACTTTAATGTAATGTAATAGTAATGTAATTCATTAATATTAATCTAAATATTAATGAATCTCCATTATAAGCGTGAAAGTTGAGTAACCTATCAGACGCGAGAAGAACTTACGAGGTGCGAAATCAACCGGGAAGCTATGAAGTAGCATGAGTAATGGAACGCTGCGTGCAATCACGCGGATGGGCAACCGCTCAGGTGCCTCGGCCGGTTTATTTATTTATACGCGATCCACCCAGTATAGGACGCAGCGCGAGGAAGTGTGAGGTTCGTAGGTGTGGAAGTCTTCTTACGATCGATAGAGGTTAGTCGCGCCCAGTTCCGCGGATGAAAGCACCCACCCCCCTTTTCTAGGCGCTGTGCTAGATGGTGGTAGTCAGCTCCGGTTGCCTTCCCGAGGTAGAAAGTCGTCCGTCTGATTGTCATTCGTCCTTTTCTTCATCTTCTTACCTATCTCTCGTCTCCCCGAGCTTGGCTCTGAAAACTCGACCGACACATTCGCTTACTTCCTTGCTTTCTAACACAACAAAGAGATATATATCCATGTGATCCTTCCATCTGCACATTTCTCATACTTGCCTCCTGCTATCATCATCTATTGTCTACCTTTCAATTCATTTATTCGCTTTTTCTTACACATCTTTAATCTTTATTATCTTAAAGTCAACTCTTTATTTTTTAAATATTATTTAGATTTTTCTTATCTTCAAGTTTCTCTTAACATATATCACCTTTATATCTCTCATCTACGTTCTCTCTCTCTTCTGTAAATTTTATTATTTATTTCCTTTTCTGTGTCTTTGTTATTTCAGATAGTTTTCCGTTCATATCATCTAAGATATTCATTCCCTGCCCGATTACACCCTTCGTGTGCGCCGCTTCGTTTACTTTGGGTTCTCATTACGCTGGGTCTTCGTCTTCGTCCTTCGTTTGCGCTTCCCCCCTTAACCGATTGTCCTCGCCACGTTCTCGCTCGTTCCGCCGCATCTATTTCGCGCTGTTGTTGAGACCATTCTCTTCGTTCTTCACTCGCGCTCTCCTCACTGTCTGTCTTAGTCGCCCCCGCTCTCCCGCCCTTCGCTCTTTCGTGCCTTTCGTCTAGCCACCCTCCCGTGACCGTTGGGGGAGAAGGCCGCGATCAGCGCGCATGCGTCCATCCTGATGCAGTTTCCGCGAAACCACCGCGATGTACATGCGATGCCTGCGGTAGGATCTCACGAGAGACGCGACGTCTCCAGACGAAGATGCGCCACGATCTACCGAACGTCACCAGGGACGAGAGCTAATTTTCTAAATTGCTCCGTTTTCATCCTCTACAAAATTTAAACCGCATGCCAGAATGAGAGAGGTTTCACCTACTTTCAAGATTTTACATTTGTCTATGTTTAGCAGAACGGTAGTAATTGGTCCACTTTGTTCCTATTATCTTCGTTTGTAATTATAAATGACGAATATTAATACCCGTTTTTATACATATCGCTCTAGGAATTCTTTTCAAAATATATGATGGAAAATACGCGAAATTAAAAGTGCAGCGAGCAACAAAACTCTGATGACATACATATTAAGATCACGCGTTAACATTACAAAATATCACTAACAGCTACAATAACAATAATGATTTATCAAATTAAGCAAGTAATTAGTTCTTTATGTTTTTATTTTACTACAATATAAAAATCGTGCATCTCATTATTATGCAATTCTCGAACGAGCACGGACACGGAAGAAAAACAAGATACTTGACGAACAGTAAATTAGCTATTGTGCGTAGAAATTAGTGATTCCGCACGCATGAATACCTTAGAAATTATGCAGAAATAACTTTGCGATATGTGCGACATTATAGTAAATATAACATTTGTCGACCGAATATATCGTACATTGACATAAACTCATAAGTTAATTGTACATTCATAAAGTAATTTATGAAATAATTTATACAGCTATATTTTTCATTTCTACACACGGTACTATGGCAATTCAAATCATTGAAATTTACCATCGTATTTTGCCAGCGATAAATACGTATTTACGGTATATAAAGATACGTAAGAGACTACTCCAGCATAGCAAAGTTATCCGGAATGAGTTTGTACTACACGAATGGAATAAAACGATATGTAGATTCAAACTCACCAACGATGTTTCGAAAAGTTGCATGGCGAACGTACGAAAGAGGATAACGAGTACTTCAAACTTTACATGTCCAATCCTAAAACCGATGTACCAAATTTCTAACACACTCATCCGCGATATTATTATGCTTTACCACGCATGTATAATGCTTTCTAGGCATCAAAACAGCCAACTGACATTATAAATGTGCGAATACGTTAATAACGTTATAAAAATGATATCATAAACAGATATATCTTTTTGTTTCTTCTATTCATATTTATAAAAAAGAATAATAATATGATTCTTATATTTTTATCGTCATGAAATATACATAAAAAAAAATCCAATAAATTATGAATAAACATCCGAGAATATATCTTAGGCTGATTATGTGTGAATACATTAATAACGTTATAAAAATGGTAGCATGAATAGATATATCTTTTTGTTTCTTCTTTCATATTTATAAAAAAATATAATAACATAATTCTTATATTTTTATCGTCATGGAATATACATTAAAAAATCCCCAATAGATTTATAAATAAACAACCGAGAATGTACATTGGGCTGATTATACAGGACTTTACTATTCTAAAATAAAGTTGTCAAGATGACTTCCTTAGAAGCCGACCGATCCTGACGTGCATGCACCCACACGAACTTTGCTATTGTCACCCGGGCATTTCGCCGAAGCTAGACGCTAAGTCGGCCATTTTAAGCGAGTCCCTCGATAGCTTTTCCTGGGGGTACCTGGTGCCACCCCTCGGATGAGCTTCAGCCGGCAGCGTGGCAAGCCAACCCGGCAAAAGCGATTAATTACTTTGAGCAATTTGCTCACCAACTCCACTCAGCTCGTAGACCGACACTATTCTCATTTCTCTGTCCGGGCAGCTACCACCAACCCTCCCGTGTCCCGTCTACCCCGCGTCACTATGTATGTGGTCCGTGCACCAACACGCGCGCGTCAACGCGTGCACGCACGCATACAAAAACACGCGTTTTGATTGTGTCGGCGCGTGGAACGGCGCGCACACATGCCCGCGGACACAAGGAGAAAACACACGCGCGAGCATACACAGACACGTCATAGCGGCCATGTGTGTTACTGGTCATTCAACGAAGGTACAGAGTGACTTCCTGTAAAGCTATGTACATCCAACCGGGCATTCTCGTTCGAGTTGTCGAAGGGTAGAGCCGCCGTAGTCAACATCCACCGAACGCTATTTTCCGCCCGAGTACCGGCTGACGCGTTACCGCCGGATCGATCATACCGCCCGCTCCCCGTGCCTCCTCGCGATCGCAGACCGGCAAGAAAAAGAAGGTCGCGTGCTTTCTCACACCGCAGCGTCACGCTGCTTATCCGAGCACGTAGGCAGATACATTCGCGTGTAAAAGTAGGGGATCTGCTTCTTTCCGCAACTCGTGGGAGCGTTGAGAAACGTTAAAGATGACAAATCGGAAGTAATAGAAAAATCGTGCGTAATAATCGCCGAGATTTAACAGAATCGCGTGCCTATGGGAAAAGAAGCAATGGCATTAGACAAGATTTATCGAACTTTCTATACTTCTTCTCATAGAACTCATTTTTAATGGTCCATGATTTATGATATATAGAAATTTGTTTTTATAATTTTACGTGCCCCTTATTACATATGTAACATTTAAAGACTCATAATCAAAATACATACGTCACATATATAAAATATATGTATATCAAAATATATAATGTACATATAAAATTATAAATAAAATTTAATATTGAGATCTGACGCGAATTATTGATCACCTCAAATGGAATTAAATGCGATAAAACCTATCATAAAGGAAAAAATTAAACACACCCACGTATTGGAATGTCTACACAGGATCCAAATGCAGAGTATGGGGTGTGTGTCCCATGGGCTGGTGGAAACTTGTGCACGCGCGACTGAGACGAAATTATCGAGAGGCGTTCGGCTATGCCGCCGTAATACGGAATATTACGAATAGCGCGCTCTAACGCGCTGGTATAATTACGTTTTTATGCTAATGCGATTCTGCCGCTCCATAATAAAGGATTACCGTGCAGGTAGTTATTAACCAAAATTTGGTGTAAGCTGACGTAGATAATGTGCTAGCAATAATCGGCGTAACGCGCACGCATCGGTTCTTCAGAGAATCACCATTTGTAATCGATGACTGACTTTCTTCCTTATACCTGTGTTCTCCATCGTGCATTACACACATACGTTAAAAATCATTGTTAAAACACACGTGGAATGTTGCAATTTTTACACAAAATATAAATACGTGGCATAAATATTGAGAGGCACGTTAGTTATGATAATTTGTCTGAAAAACTTCTATTTTACTTTATTTGTAAATTCTCCTGTAAAGAATCCGCCGCGCGCGCGTTGATGCGTTGAATCACTTAAGAAACAATTTTCGAACAAAGGTAATGGCTTTCCAAGCATGCCTGCGACATGGAAACATCGCGCGTTGACACCCGATACAAAAGATCCGAGTTTCGGATCCACGGAGATATTAAACGTAATGAGATTAATTAATAGAACAAAGCCGGGAGTTAATTTGGATGCGTGCGTGTGAGAGCGACCACAGGGTTACTCACATCTGGGGTGCGCCGTCGGTGCCTCTTACAGGACGCTTCAAAATGAGCTTACAAACAACTAATACCGCGATTTCCTACGTATTAGGTAGGACCAGTAATGCCCGACTAATTATCCAGAAACAGACATCGTATACGTATATTCATGAGTGAAAATCGTATTATTACGAAGCTGCTTGAAACATCGCCACGTAATCATGGAAGCGCGAAGAAATGCTAATCTGAACGAAGAAACTCATGGACGTTACTTTTTCGGTACGATAGACATACCACATAGGGGAGCAGCCTCTTGTTTACGGATAAATGTCTTACTTCCCCTACTTCGCCAGTGGCCGCGGCCATCTTGTTACCCCGCCTTTCCTTTCGAATCCCCCCTGTATTCCCCCTGCGAACGTTAGACTGCCACCACCACCATCACTACCACCGCGTAACCCTCGCAGTCCCTCGTCTTACCCTCTCTGGAAAATGTGGCTCCCCACACCATTCGCCCCACCCTCTTTATACACTATTCTGACTTACCCCCTCCAGCAGAAGGAAACATGGAAAGACGCCAAAGTAGCTTGGAAAATTTCTCATCTCTGGAACTTGAAAGAAATATCTTAATTGGATTATCTCTCTGTGTGTTCGCTAGATTATACGTTTCTTACATTATGCAAATTATTTAAAGTTGCAATATAAGTAAAAATTTATATTCAAAGTGCAATTAAGTCATTAGTTGTTAATTTGTTTCACAAATGTTATAATTGCACTTGTTAGACATTAATCACGTATTATAAAACAAAATTAAAATCATAAGTCTATTGCAATAAATTATCGCGAATCGATAAAAATAATGAAATATATATAAAAGCATTTAACTCTTCGTAACCGATCGCGACACGCCGCGGCGCGTCGGCAGTAGAAAAGAATTACGTTTAATCCGCCGATAGCACAATTGTCTTTATCCTGCTGTTCTTATAAAAAATATGCAGAAACAATGTATTATATCCATTAATATATACCAAGTAAAAAATAATGTAATCTGTTTTTTTTTCCAAAGTAATAATTATTGCATCTTGCTTATCTTCTATTTTTCGTGAAAAAAGAAGTTATAAAAAATACATTTTCCTCTAATTTTTTTATGTCAATAAAATTGAGCGCAGGTTTATTATCGTGTATTAATTATAACAATTACTTCTGTCTCAATTGCATTTTGAGAAATTTACATACACAAAAATTTTTAAGTTCATTTGCTATTATACTACAATATTACGTTGTAAGTGTCTGATTTAATTATAAGGGCTTTGGTAACGCTTGGTTTTACACGAAGAACCGTTGCAAATAGTTTCTCAGCTAACCCACATCAAGCACATATTTGCATTTATTTGCGAGTGTAAGCATCTCGTTTAAGTATGTGAAGGAAGAGTGGTAGAAAGACAGAGAATGAGAGAGAAACGGTGGTGTGGCTGCAGGACACACGGAGTCAGATTGGAAGTATTAGACGGATCCTTAATCGCGGAAACTCAATCCCGTCAGAGAATGGAATGTCCTCATTCCATTCCCATCGGCCCTTTCACTCCCGAAGATACGCGGTATTTCGCCAATAAAGATAAGAACCTTCGATTACGGCAGATTGTCGCGTCCTTCTATCGTTCTTCGTACTCTTTCTTTTTTCTCTTTTTCTTGTTTCTCCCCCTTTCGTTCCTGCTTGATTTCACAAACATTTTCTGCAAGTGGCTATAAAATTCCAAAAGTCACATTGCGACGTTATATCTAGATTATTGCTATCTTCTTTCTAACCAACGCTAATCCCGCAATTAACATGTCTCTGATTATTATACGGAAATTCTTTGTACATAATATATTTTGTCAACATTTCGACATCCGACAGCTCTACATGCTTTTTACATTAATTTAATTTGGAACTCGATTATTAGGAAATATTTTTAACTTTGAAATGTAAATTGAATATTAAAACGTATGAAAATAGTTAGTCAAATATTGCGCTAAAGAAAAAAAATTGATTTGTAGTGTAATCTATGTAGATATAATCACGTGTGACATATCTTAAAAATAAAAAAAAAAATTTAAGGAACTTATTATTTCGATTGATGGGATTAGAAGCTAAAGAAGTTCGAGGCAAGTCCCTCGTCGAATTGACGCGTTTAATCGATATAATCACGTGACATATCTTAAAAATAAAAAAAAAAGAAATTTAAGGAACTTATTATTTCGATTGATGGGATTAGAAGCTCGGGAAAGAAGTTCGGGGCAAGTCCCTCGTCGAATTGACGCGTTTAATCGATATCGAGCACTACCCGGCCTCACTCCGGGCAACTGGCATCGGTACAGAAAATCGAACCGTGGGATGGGGACGGCACGGGATGCGACTCAGGCCGCGGAAGGACGAGCAAGGCAAGGATGTGTAAGGACGCGTTACTGCAGGTGAAGGAGAAGTAGGTAGAACGTGGTATTCTGGAACCAACGACGATCAATACCCAACAGCCCGGCACGTACGAGTCTGTATAACTATACCAGTGTATTCGGTGTACACCGTAAGGGGGTAGTTGGTAGAAATAGGGGTGGAAACATCCCCAAGGAGCCGATAGTAGCCCATAGCGCTGCCAACCCACCCCATAGTTCTGGCCAATGGATGCCCACTGCGATCTCTAGGTCTGTGCTACGAATGAGGAGCTTTCTCTCTCTGCTCCTTCTATGTCTTCTCTCTCGTCTCGCTATAGGTATATGTATAAGTATATACGTAGATATACATATATGTATATATATGTGTATGTACATATCTATCTATATTACTACTCCCGGGGTTTCTCAGAGCGCGCCTCTGTCTTCCTTCCTCTCTTTCTCTCTCTCCTGCATCTCGAGTGTCTCTTAACATTTAAATGCACCTATTCGTTTCCTCGATGGGAGGCAAAGGAGCCCTTTTATAATGCACGAAGATACACTCCGTCTCTCGTTCTCGACCGCGTGCAGTTCGTGCCCCTTGCCAGCGAGTCGCGCAATCATTTATGTCTTTGATGCACACGTTATGAATCTTACGGACATTAAAGCAACGTAAATAATTGCTATTATCACGTTTCAAGAATGAAATATCTCACTTAATTCTACAACGTTAATTTTCTACGTCAGCCTAATGGTAATCTTATCGTATTGAAATATATCATGTTTCTCCCCTTACAAATGTAATACAGTAATGATAAAATGGAGTGAAAAAGAAGCTTATAGAACGAGAAAAGTATTATAGACAGTAACGAAGAGGGTAGAGCTCCGTCATTTGAAAAGCTCAAGTCTTCTTTCTAAATATAACTATCGGAGCTCGCCCCCTTATATGAATAAAAGGTGACTGCGTGACTTCTCCACGTTGCGTGCGTGCGTGCATACGGGCGCGCGTATACACGCGTGTGTGAAGTCACGTAGGAAGATCTTCCGACCCCGACCTCCGACTTCCATCACCCGCGTCCTACCTTTGACTTTATTACCAGAGGCCGCGAATGAATGGAAGGAGTATGATAAAGCGCGTTAAAAGAGGGTGGTGGGCCACTCCTGGAGGGCGCGGAAGGGTGCGAGGTTGTCTAGCGTCGGAACGCATCGCGCGGGACGGGAGAAGGGTGCGGTGATGGCCGGAGAAGGGTTTCATTCATGAACGTGTTTTATTGTTTCAGGCACAACGCGACTGGAGAACAGAGGAGGCCGGATAATAGCGACGGGAGGAACCGGAAAGCATAAACCCACGCAAAAGTGGAGGCCACTTCAAGCGTTTTCTGCGGCGGTCGCGACCCTCCCGAAAATTATCCAGAACGACCTCGCAGCCGCCGCGGCCTTACCACCGAAGAAATAACCTGGCTCAAGCGGGGAAAAAAAATGTTTTCGCAACAATGAGATGTGGACGCCGCAGAAAGTACACCTTCGTTGGTAAACTGTGAAAATGGACTTGCAAGATTAAATTGCCTACCTCTTTGCGGAAATAAATAAACCCGCATCTTTCAATGTAATATTTATTCAGTTGAATATGGTGGCAGCGCATCATAATGAATAAAGTCTAACTCAAAAATTAGAGAGGAATAAATTAAAAAAAGAGAATTCAGATCAAGAATATCTAAACTGATTCACTTCACACCTTTTGAAGAATATTTAACAGCAAAAAAGCTTTCTACTTATTTTTATTCTGAGACAAAAATTATATTTGGACATATAGAACATATACACGAAAATTAACTATGTTTGTAAATGCTGACTTGAAAATATTGACATATTAATCCAGAGAAAAAAAATACATGTTTGTATAAATATTTTATCATATTTTTAAACATTATTAAATTTTAGAAAGTCTTAACTAATATCATGGAAAGGTTTATAAAATACGTATTACTACACAATAAGCAATACTCTTTTCACAAGATAGATACATTTCAATAGAAACTTTAAAACTTTTTCAATAAAAAATATTTTAATTTCCATGTTTCTCAACGTGTAATAACTGTAGTAGTACGACAAAAATACTTTTAGTTTAGTACTTTAATTATATTATTCCTAACATGTTCAGCAAGGGGAAAAATTTTTGCTGGCGGAGAAACTTTTAACTTAATTTCCTTACCAGCTTTTATCTCTCTTGCAGTGGAAAACTTTAATGAGAGCGCAACGAGAATATGCACTAAAAGAAACTTTTATTATCTTAAAATAATCGCATATGCATATCATGTAAAAAAAATTACATTACAGTGCTTCCACTTATTTTGAAGTTTTCAATTCTTAGTCTTATTGGCCACTTGCTCTTATTATTAACTTACTTATATAAGCATTGATTTTAGATAGATTCTCCAAAAGCTACAAAATCTTTTTCCCTTGTTTTTTTTTATCAAATTTTACATTCAGCGCAAGCATTCTATAATTATAATTGCGATTTTAACCGATAAAATTAATTAAAATTTCTAAAGAGATCAGTGACAAGCAAAACAGTTATTGAAAACTAATTCTCTATTAACACAATGACAATGGCTCACGACTACGGCTTAAAACGATAAAAACAAATTAGAACCGGTCCATTTTCCAAGTGTGTGTAGCACGCCATTAAACAAGTTATGGTCCTACAACTTAAAGCACTGCCACGCCCCTATGCAACAACCTTAACTTCCGGCTACTACATGAATTCTTTAAATCCCTTGTTGCGCCCTCACCTTTCCCCAACCCTCCGCGTCCTGGGTTGACCAAAGTTCAAACCAGTTTAATGGACAGAACTTTTTCCGCTTCGAAACTTCGAACACGTACAGTCAGTGAAGAAAAACACATAAATCTGTATAGCAGAAAAGCTTGGTTCTTGTATTAAAGCGTTTGATTATTGCATGCAGGTTTTTGGAAGCACGCGCAAGTTGAAAATTAGCTTTCATATAATTTCATCAAGTTGTCAGGATATACGAAATTTTATGTACAAGAAGTATATAATAAACGTACATAGTAAACGTAATCCCCGAATTAAAGTACATATATCACAAATTAATATTATCGCTTACATAGCAACTCAAATTATTAATTTCATCGTAAAATGATTGAAATCTCCCATGCGATGTAATTTAGTCGTCTATATGTACACACGCTCGCTTGTTTTAACCCCAATTATCTCTAAGGAAAGTTTTGAAATCTAAATGAAGTTGTCAAAGAACGAAATAAATAAAAAACGAAAGATATAACTGAAAATGCTCTCAAATATTGAAAATCTCGATTTTTC
Organism: Temnothorax longispinosus; assembly: GCF_030848805.1. Classification (NCBI taxonomy): domain Eukaryota; kingdom Metazoa; phylum Arthropoda; class Insecta; order Hymenoptera; family Formicidae; genus Temnothorax; species Temnothorax longispinosus. The sequence goes on along the minus strand of NC_092366.1, from coordinate 15,900,180 downwards.
TTAGAAATCTTAATTAAATCATTATTTAAATTTAATTGTCTTATCCGTTAATGCTAGAATTCGTATTTCAACATTACTTCTAAGACGTACATTGCTTTGGGACTCAGGTTAAAAAATAGTTAAAACGACGCCGTTTGTCCATATCCTGAAAACGAGCAGATGAAAAATAACCTGGAAAGCACGAGCGACGCGTTAAAATATAAGCCAGAGCTCTCTTGTGTTAATCGCGTATCTCAAAATTCTCTCCGAATCAACATGCATATATTCAAATTAACGCGAGCCGCGTAAGTGAGCGCGCGAAGGACTCGGAGCCTTAATCTGTTTTAGCGCGGGGGCGTCAGTAAAAAACCGGCAGACGGCAGAGGGCAGAGGGCAGAGGGAGTCGCGCGTTTTTTTCCAAGACGGGAGGAAGAAACGGCCTCGGGTTCCCAATTAGCGTTCTTACCCCGTCTCGACGGCCGCGGGGCAAATGCCGGGCTTCAGGACGGCGACGGGATGCAAGAGAGCGAGATAAACCGCGCGATAAAACGGTACACGCTCGCATCACACCTACCTTCGCGCCCGGCTGCCGTCCTTCCCTTTTTTTTCCTTTTTTACTCACTTCTAGCTTCACGCGCGCGTACGCCACCGGAAGGGCGGTAAAGTAGAAACGGCGGAGAGACACGGCCAAGAAGAGTTCATATCTCGCGTCGCATCCCGCTGACTTAGGTGACTCTCAGAGATTTAACATGTAAATAATACGGTGGACGAGAGTTCAAATATTTTACAAGCTTACACGTTGCGAGAGATGCCCAGTAGCGAAAACATCTTGCTCTCGTGAAACTAACTTGATTAATATCATATGTAACATATATTTCTCAACTGCTTCTTTCCCGGCAAATTGCTTTTCCGAAGCGCTATATAGATATCTTAAAAGATTCATCTCGGTTATATTTTTATTTACAAATTTTTTGAGTTACTTAAAATTAATTTACCTTAAAAATGTCAAAGTATCAATATTTCAAATATAAAGTATCAAAAATCTAAAGAAATAGACACTATGGATCTACAAAAAAGTGTATTCCTTATTTGATTTTTCAGATATTATTTTAACAAAATTCTAACAAAAGAGAATTTAAAAGTTATATTAAAACAGAAAACAAATTCACAGTTGATGCGATATTGAATCCAAAATCAAAATTTCATATAAAATTCATATCATAAATACGCACGTATCATTAACGTTTACGTAATATTGTATAGGTTCTGCTATTTCGTTGAAATCTTTGAAAATTCACAATAAAATGAAAGAAAAGAAATACAAGTACAATAGCAGAATACAAAAATTCTGTCTAGATCTCTATCTAAAGTAAGTTAAAATCTATATTGCTAAATTTCTATACATTAAAAATAATACCACGGCATTAGAAGATTCGCTTTCAAGATTGTTATTTATATTGAAATATTTCCACGAAGCAACCATTAAAGTTTTTTATTTTATTACCACTAAATGTCGCATTTAACTCACTAATAAAAAAATTAAAAAATTCCGCCACTATTATGCAAACGTGTAATTTGCATTTCCGCGGAAGGGTGAAAATTCGCGAAGACGAAGGGTTGAGAGTCACCGGACGCGGGTAGCTCGCTATTTTCAGGCCTTTACGAGAAATTCACGCCGCCGAGGTAACGCGAAGGAATTGTCTCCAGTCTCGGTGTAATGCGCGAACGTAATACGGTCAAACACTTTCCACCTAGTTCTCTACCGGAGGCACCATCTTTTTTCTCACCTTTTCTTTCACGCCGGCGACTATTAAACACGCGCGGCTGAGAAACGCACGACAGTCGGCGGCGCGGCGCGGCGCAGCGGCTGCCGCGCGCGCGCTAATTATTTAATTATTTATTTACCGGCTTCATTTCACCGGATTATATTCGCGGCCGGACAAGTTTCATTCTTCATCGCGGCCTATTAGCACGAAACACAACCATGCTCCATCCTTCGCAGCTCTTGCAGACGACTAATTGTTTACAAAGCGACTCTCCACTACTCGGTGTTTACGTACTAATCAACTCTTGCACATTTTAAACGAGTTTAATTTTATTCCTTTGACTTTGGGGACTACGTTATTTACATTATGCGATGAAATTATCGCGTTTGAGAATTTTTGATCATTGCTACCTGCCTTTGTTAATTACGGATATTATAAATTTTAAACGTTGTCTGCGGCTATGTACGAACGATATATTTGATAGTATTGCGGAAAATAATCACCCATAAATTATAGATTACACATAATATCCCGACAAATATATCGCAAAAAACATTAAATTATGATGAAAATTATACTTAGGTGATAAAGCTTTCGACCATATAAAGTAAAAATCCGGATTTGTTTCTTTGACGTAACTTCGATACAGTTTTATCAAACTAACAATGATTAAAAACCGATATTCAAATAATTAATTTACACAATTAGAATGTAGTAATATATACACGTCGCTTTTGAATTTTATTTCAGCACGCATGAACAAATGGGAGTTGCTCATAAGCTTCATAAATAATCGTATATGCATGTATGTATATTATTTTGAGAGTGTTGTAAGTCAAGTTTTGAAACATGAATTTTAATGAAATATAAATTTGTGTGATGTATCGGCTTTTTTGTCTCATAGCAAGATTTTTGTCTCATATTTTCAACTAGCTAGATGAGTGACACATGCAAATATCCTGTATAAAAAAATAAGCTTGTAAAAAATAGCATGAGTATTGCTTTATTAACCAATTAAATTAACCACAAGTGAACAATTATCATCTGTATGAGCTGATTTAATTATTCGACATGCAGTATTTTCGATTGATTATAATTTTCTCTAATAATATGGTACCTCTAATAACGTAAATTACTTCACACACACATACTGTCCGATTAATGTAACAAACATATATTTATTTATGAATCATAAATCCATTCTATACTATTCGCGTGCATATATTTATCAATCCCGTATTAAAATAAATGTCAATAGCATGGATCGTTATCGTCGAGACATTCTATGTCAAAATTGTCGATTAAATTATTATTTTTTAAATTTAAACTGCATCTCAAAGTCAAACTATCGTAAGTATCCGAAAAACAAAAATAATTTTGAATTTCTACTTCATTGCATTGCAGAATTCTTTTGTCTGAATTTCTAAGTCTGAATATTATTTTCAATTTTACGCATTCATTCATGTATATCATCTTACAAAAAGACTTACAAAACTTAAAAAGACACAAAAAAACTAAATATTAAATATTATCGTATAAGCTTCTCTACTCGTACGAACATCTTTAATAAGAAAAAATGTTCAATTTATATTATCAAATATGCATAAATTATATTTTTTATATAAATATACGATAAAATGCACTTCTTGATATATAATATTAAAAGACAAGACAAACAAACATATGATAGCATGGCTTTGAGATACATAACGTATTTTGTACACGAATGCGCACACTTGTTACATATTGCACGAGCAACGAAAGAATGCATCGATGTATCTTTGTACAAACAAATAAACAAATTTCTATATGGTCCGAGAAGAATGACGATAAAATTTACCCCACAAAATCCACACATCCCGTTCTTCTCCTTTCTTTCATTTCGTTTACGTTTAATAATCGCTATACTAGTCCGGCAGCTGAAGTAACATCTGCTGGACCGGTCGGTCATCTCGATGTCCGGTCTCAAATTGAATCTCCGATATTCTTTTCCCGCGCAATGTGCGAACCGGTCGCCACTCTGGTCCATCACGATGCTGCGCGCACCTCGAATCGCAGACCAGTTCGTCCGTTACGGAAGCGAACGCGTCTGACCAGCTCTTAATTCCGGTAATGGGCAAAGACTGGTTTCGGAAAGTCGCATCTTCGCGAAGGATTCATCTCTCATCGGTCTTTGCGGCAAGCCGTAGTTAGATCAGTAAGCATCGCGACGGGAGTAAGACAGGATTCGATTCGCACAGTGGCGAGTGCTACAGAAATATAAAGTGCTACAGAAAACGCAAATAATATTTTGGAAACAAACTTTTTTACAGATTCAAACTCGAATTTTCAACTCTCACACTCTAATCTATCTTGAGACGCTTTAAAATAAATAAGTGCATAGAATAATTGTGTGTCTTTATCGGAACGAGGAATATTTTTATAAATGCTTGTTTATAAATAAAAAAAGATTGAAATCCTGCGAATTACCATTTTAATTAAACAAATACGTGTAAGTTACCGACCAATTCTTCGACCAGTTCGGAGAACAGAAACCAGAAACTTACCCCCAAGTTACGTAGATGGCTGTAGCAAAGCGCCAGCATCTACGATCAATAATTAACCCTCTCTCTCTCTGCGTGCTGGAGCAATTCGCAAAATGGCTCCATACGCCATCTCTGAGTAAATCGTTGGACAAGTTACATGATTTGCTTTGTTTAATCAACAAATGCGTTTTCTTCCAAAAGTTTCTATTAAATTAGATTCTTAATCTCTATCGCTCAAGTTTCAGTGAGGTCATTAGTGTCGTCTCGAATAAAAAACACTTCAAAAATGTCGTCAAAGATTAAGTGTCAAAAATATGTTATATAATTAATATCTAATTAATAAAATAATTAATAAAGTAATTTTGTACAATGACTAAAGTGTTTTATAATTTAAATTCTTATCAGTCTTCTGCCAAGTTCGTGCAAGTTTTATTAGGGATGCAACGAGAGGGGCATGCTTTCTTCGCGGCCGTAATTTACTGAAAACGGCGTGGCACAGACATCGAGATTAATTCAGTTGAAGTCGGTCAATCTTAAGGCGACAGCTGCCGCTGAAGGAATCCATTAGTAGGCTTACGGTCGTCGTCTTTCTCGGGGATGACCAGCATCCACCTCCGTCGAGGGGGAAGCATAACTCTGCTTTTGTTCGAGATAATAAGCCGCCATTGTTGAGATACGCGGATCCATCCAACGGCCTTATTGTTCATCGACCCGCTTCGCCGAGAATACCCGCGATAAGAGTGAAATTCTCGAGATTCGTAGACCGGTCGTAACAAGCACAGGTCACCATTTTCTATCAAGAACGCTTCAATCGAGTGTCTTCAAAGACGAGCTCTAAACTGACTAAACTCTCTTTAGGATCGTTTAAAAAATTATGTGACAAGTTATTAAATCGGTCTTGCGCGCAAACAAATTTCTCTCCTTTGAATTTTGTATTAAGGTAAAAATTACTTACATTTTAATTTTTTTTATTAAAATTAAACAGAAGTATATATTGTTGTTAATTAAATGTTATTGTTCCTATAGTCATTCACAATTATTTTAAATATGTACAGCCTAAAATTATGAGATAATTGTCTAATTCTGTTTAGAATTATTAAAATAGATTTACAGATATGATAATCCAATATTACTGCATGAGATCCTATTTAAGAAAAGGATATCTATAGGTATTGTTAATTACTCTTGATATGGATTAGATAAACTATGATGTGAATAAACTAGATAAACTTTGATATAAAATAGATACATTTTTTTAAATATTAATTTGATTATTTATAACTTTTACAAGAACAAATTAGTATATGTAGCAATTAATAGAAAAAAATTGCAACTTAATATGTTGTTTCTAAGATTCAATGTTATAATTATATAGTCTATAAAGTAATGAAATATTTACTTTTCATTTTGGTAGTTTCGAATTCATTTTGGCATAACGCTAACGTAGAGTCTAGAAAATAAAATAATTTAATTCCAAACGCTTTCGGGATAGCTATAAATACCATTATAAAGCAAGTATAATAAGATATATTGTATTTAAAATTACATCGATTGAAAGACTTATAACGGCGAGAGAGAGAGAGAGAGAGAGAGAGAGAGAGAGAGAGAACCGATTTTTATTATTTCACAAAAAGAAATAGATGCAGCACCGCAATCAAAATCTTTTTCGAGTGAAACGTCTTCTTCAGGACGCGGAATACGCATAGCAATGATAATGCAAGTCGCACAAGGCAATGGAAATCCACTGCGAGCTATGGCTATGGAGTCGCCTTGGCTCGTGAAGCGGTACTGCACCCCTAGGAACAAAGTTATATCGGCTCCTGGTGCCGGGATAGGAGTCGTGGGGTGAGGCCCCGCTGCCCGTTCCCGAGGGAGCGGCGAAGTTCGGTGATTACCTAGGACTCTCGTAGGAGCCGGGAGTTTCGTACTTCGGCAGCGCACTGGCTTCGGGTACCTAACAGTCGAGCAAAGTAACTAAGGTTATTCGGGGGTGCGTGGACGGCAAGTGGCGAGGGGGGGACCGAGGGTGGCAAGAAGCTCGCGGAATATCGGAGCCGGGAGGGAGGAAGAGGCCGGAGGGATGCATCGCGCGATACGTCTGCATCGATGTATCCCTGGCCAAGTAATCGCACCTTCGGGAATACCGGAAGATCGTGATTGAACGGAATCTCCCATGCGACGCGCGTCTCGAGTCAGTAAGTTCTTACTTGTTAGATAAGCACGCGCGTTGACCGAGCACCCAAGATGACGAGTGTGATGTCGGGTATAAATTATTTCAATCCCGCGGGTATTCGCGATTAGATCATCAGACAGAACCCGCAGCTTTTTGAGAGAGATTAAAACTTTCGATGCAAAATAAACTGGGGGTTTAACGTAAAACAGATTCCATATAACGTGAGGCCTTGTCAATTTCAGTTATATAACTCCAATGTTATATTCCTTTTCTATATCGTTATAAAATTAAATTAAATTAAAAATTAAAAACCATCAATATTTCTAATCGCATTCAATATCCCCGATTTTATTTTATTTTCTTCTCTTGTTAAGTGTATAAACACAGTGAAGAAATGGTACCTTTGTATCGTAAAGTTATAATCTGTCAAACGTACGAAAGTCTAAGAACGTACAAATTCTCTTCATCAAACGGCTCCCTCGACCGCAAGCAAAAAAACGCCTGAAATTGAAACTCCGGTGACTTCAAAGGGTAGGAAGTATCGTAAGTACGGGATCTCGTAATAACCATAATTCAATATGGCTGGTAAGATGGTAGGCATCCCGAAACGATCTAAGCACGGACTTTCATAAAGGTCACAAATGGGTTGTAGTTACCCTTCCTGCATTCACCACCCTCGACGATATAGATACTATCTAAGAAGGGAATCCGGCGTCTACTATTGTTCTGTTACCAGAGATCTCGATGCTTCGGCACGACTGCACCTCGGTATTCCTTAAAGTTTGCAAGGCCGAAACTTTATCTTTAACACGAACTTCTCACAATCGGTACAAGTACAGAACGGCTTCGAGTCGGTATGCATTAGAATTCGATACATCTCTATATATATATGAAATTGCTTCAATCGATTTTATCTAATAATATCCAAATAAAAATCTCTTCTTAAAATAAAAATTTCTTTCGCGTAAATTTATTACAAAAATATATTATTTTAACACAAATATGTTCGATATAATTGATTATTATATGAATTTGTATGTTATATTTAGTTTTATATGTCTTGTAAAACACAGAAAAATCGTCAAATAATTTTATTCTTTGCAGGACAATTTTATAAACAGTTCATAGCTCGTGTACTATTAATGTATTTAATAAATAAATAAATTAATTTTAGTTATATTACTGAATAAATTATTTTTCATCTATATCTCTTATTTGTTAGAATTCTTATTATAAACTTATCACTTTTATATGTCTATTGTTATAATTTCATTATCACGTTTATATTATTCTTCTTATATATTCAATCATATTAATCAGAATATTCTTTTATACTTTTCTCTCTATTATTCTTCAATCTTACATAATCATAACTAATGAAGTAATCAAGCCGCGATTCAGAATTGCAAGATAATTTTATAGATAACTATCGTTCGATTTCCAATTTATATCAAAAGCCTATTTTTCTTAAACAACGTGTTTTGCAATTCTTCTAAATCTGTGTTATTGACCGTTATTCTCGTCAGATAAAAATCAATTTCGTCTCTTAACGATAACTATTATTATACCCTTTTTTGCTTCCTTATCCTCTTTTAAACCACAACCACCATTCGGCTTAATTCCGACCCTGCAATTTTTGTTCATTACGCAGCCCTTTCAAGAAGAAGATTATTCAAATCATTACCAACAACGACTTTTTTATATCATGCAATTTAATGACAATTGAATGGTATAAAATTATATAGAAATACCTATAGAAATATATGTATAAAACATAGATTTTTTTATTCTTCGGCTTTCTTTTATATTTTGAAACAAACTATTTATATTACAACATCAGTATTGTAATCATCATGTAATTCTTATATATAATATAAACTGTAATACTAATATCAATATTCAGGCTTGGAACAATTTTCTAAAATAATATATGTTATGCTTTCGTTCAATATATCATAAGATTATTAATATATAAAAATGCCATATCATATTGCAAACGTATATTCTCTAAGAAAGATTGAAAATCTTTCGTGACACTTGTCCAAGACGGTCCATATTTGCTTTGTTCATCGTTCGGCCGTTATATCGAACTGCTCGGACCCCTTCAAATTGTATTTAGTCGGCCATTTTTCTAGAAAGCATACGGGAGGGATGAAATCGCTTTCATCATAGAGAAGAGAAAACAGGATGCTGGAGGGTGACGTTGCCGGGCCAGCAAGGGTGGTGAGGGGTCGCCCAATCAACCCCCAGCAAGCCACGTCTTACCCTCTCTACAAAGTTATCTTTCTTGCCCCTGCTCTGAACACAGTTAGGGTACCCCTCGAAATTCTCAACTATTGACCGAACCACTCTCGACCATCGTAACGATCAATCGGTGTTACTGAAGAAGATGCAAGTTTCTTTAATATTTCCTAAGTACGTCACAATAATTCTGTCTGAACAAACGTTCCATACGTAAAAATGGAATGTTTGAAGATCAGAATTATTGAAGAATATCGAGTAAACTCTCCAACAAAACTCTGACAAAAATAATTATAAAATTTTATGATAATATAGTACCAACCTATTTGTTTTATTCTATTACTATAAAAATATGTACAGTACGACTGTATTCTTTTTAATGCAAATGAATTATCTTAATCGCGTTGCTACTCAACTGTACATTATGTTGAATGCAAGAACAGCGCTCATCTTTTTAAATTATATTTGACCTGAATAAAAATATTGAGCGATATCTGAAAACACATCAATAAAATATATATCTATATATATTCTGCAACACGCTAACACAGCACAATGCTTGCGGGCATTCAAAATCGATTATTTGCATAAAAAATATAATGTATTTATATAAAAATGAACTTTCGATTTCGAGACGGACCTGTTACGCAGCTATCGATTTTCCGCATCCAATCAGCATGAGTAGCGGAACTCAGAGCGATAATGTCAATCCTATTTCGTGAGCCTGCCGCAAAGTTATCCCATATAAACTTCCAGTAGTTCGTAAGCTACGCATGCCCGACGCATTTTCAATCTCGTAGAGCCTTCGAACTTTTGCCATAGATTTTATCACGCCAGGAAAAATAAGAACGAACGTAGAGCTACAAAAGCGTAGTATTTCGCGGCGCTTCGGTTAATTCGCTTTAGTGCAATTTTCGCGAGTGATAATTCATCGTTACTGCGCGGTAATTTTAGGGAGATCCTACTTTTCCGCGAGATCCACCTTAATTTCTGTCTTTTGTTCGACACGCAATCTCATGGCGCGTAAAGACCCGTGTTTACTACGTAGTGCATGCGATACCTTCACATTCTGTAAATCGCACAGAAGCCGCAGATACATATAATGATCACCGGGACGAATCACGAAATACCGATGACGGTGCCATACGACTGTCCGGCGAAGCGTCGATAATTCAGGCCAGCGCCCAGCCTACTAACGTCTCTAATTTCCTTGATATTCGCATCGAAGGGTCCTTCCGCTCGAGGAGCTTAAGGATGCCAGAAATACCTCCGTGAGAAGGTATAAACGCCTTGCAAGGGTAGGCCTCTAGGACTTGTATTAATTTCATATCCCTTCCGCCGTCTGACGCCGGGACTACGTTCAATCATCTATTTATTACCGGTCGCGTCCAATCCGGTAATACTATGTCTCTCTCTCTCCTCTTTCTCTTTTCGAGATATCGCCTAGATGCGAGGGAGTGGCGACTGGTCATTAATTTCCACTAGCACCCTACTAAGGATCGCTGATGGAAAACACATCACGAATCTCACCTGTACAGTGACCAAATTATGAAGCGACCGTATCGAAATTTGATAAACGTGTCGAATAAGTATCCCGATATCATCACATTTTTAATATAGACTTGTAGTTCATCTAACAACAATTGCGTTATTAAACATTAGCTTCTTAAAATAAATAAAAATTGTCGCATTATTGAAATAAATTAAGCAATGAATATGCTAATAGTAAAGTTACTATCACACACATTAGCAATATCTTAAATTTATATTTCAAAAATCTAGAAATATTTGTAAAATACATTATTTCATGATTTTTAATCAAGCGGTTTAAACTAAGCTTAAATTAAATCAACTCAAAAAATCTACAATGTTAAGTTATTCTAAAAATTATATAATCCTAAACGTTAACATTACAAAAATAGACACATTTTATTGCAATGGATATAACACTCAAAACTGAGAAAGAATATCTGCATGACCGATAATATAAACGTGTAAATGAACGAAACTCGCGAAAATAAACCACCAATGTGCAAGCATTCGCAAGCGGTCTCGGTGGAGCTTTGCGTGTCCGGCGGCGCGGTAAACATAGAAATCCCGAAACGGAAATCTCGGAAACGTAGCGGAGAATTGGGACAACGCGCGCCCTTCGAAGTATCACAGAAGCTCAGCGGCGCGGGTTGCTCGGCGCGAAGTTGGACGCGCCCTATTAGCGAAAACGAGCCGATTCCTTGCTTCTAACTGCGAATGCGCCGCACACTAAACACCGTAAAGGAATTTGCGGTCCGAGTTGCTACGCTTTCCGAGATCTGCAGCGACCTTTCACCCTACACCCTACACCTTGGGCCCCTCGTCCATCCACTTCGCTCCCGCGCCGCCCATTCCTTCCGACGGTTTGCTTCAGCCCCGATCATCCGTAGCCTCCAGTCACCCCAAGGCTAGTTTCTCCCTGAAACCCTTAAGCCCAACTATCCGCAGAAGTTGGAATCTGTAGGTACCTACGCCGCGACGAAGCTACAAACTCGCCCCTTTTCGTAGCAAGCTGCGTCGCTCGATATAGCCGCAACCGAAGATTTCGCGATGTGCAAATATATTAGTTCTGCTGACCTCGATGATCAAGAGGCTTCAATTACCACGACAGAGGCCATGATAAGAGAAAGCAAGATTCTTCAGCAATAAAAATTCCAATCATAATATGCAATGTGAGCATCACATATACGTTATAATGTAATCAAAAGACTTTTAAAAAACGGGTTCGATATATTATGTATTAAAATAGAAAACATCAGCTCGTTTCTTCGCTTAAAACGTATCACAGAGTAAATTTATAATTCTTAGATTTTATAATTTTTCTTAGAATTTATAATTTAATCTATTATTCCTATAAAATTTCACTTCAATGTAAATGAGTGTTATTCTAGAATTCCGTCTAAACTCTAAAATACTTTTCAAACAAAAAGTTATTTCTTTATACGTTCTAACTCGTACAATAATTACCGAACAATTCCGAGCAAATTATTTAAAAATATTCAGATTTTATAATGATCAAGGAAGTCGGAAACGTTAAAAAAAAACTTGTTTCATTATATTCTATCTTCTACAAAGATTTTTATTGCAATTCCGGTTTTGATTCTAGTTCTCTTTTCAAACCGGTCAGCCTACTAGCAGCTGGACCATCTAATCTGTATAAGCAACTACTTTCAGATTCGCCCGGAAACATAACAACGGAAATGTAGCATTAAGTCGATGAAGTAGTTTGAAGGGTAGTTAAGAAGAATAGCTAAATTCGGAAGACATGTCTCGTGGCACGGTATCTATTTCGTGCGAAATGGTCGTTGGCAAGATTCGCGAATTGAGATGGAATCGTTGAGAAGAGGGAGAAGAAGAATGAGAGTGTAGTTGAAAGAACGACACAATAAGAGTATCAGTGAGAGAGGGTGAGTGAGTGAGTAAGAAAGAGAGAGAGGGGGAGGAAGGAAGGGGGAGAAAGAGAGAGAGAGAGAGAGAGAGAGAGAGAGAGAGAGAGAGAGAGAGAGAGAGAGAGAGAGAGAGAGAGAGCGCCTTCATCCAACCAGCAAAGACGATAAGCACCCGTGGGATTTCCTCGAAAGCGGGGCGGCTAAATTATGGAGTCCTATACGCGAAACTAGCGTCAAGCAATTATGACTGCCGATTGCCAGCATCGATCTGACAATTTCGCATAAACCGCCAATTTCCATGTGATCTAGCCGCTGCGACTTGGAATTAATTAAGCTTAAGTTACGAGCAGGAGGGCCGCAAGGCGCAACGCTGCCGAAGGTCGTCCAGGAGATCGTCGGAACTTAGAACGATTCGAACGCGTCTCGGAGGAGTATGAGATCGATGCGCCGTGAGGGACAAGCGTTTCGACAAGCTAGATGTATCTTATCTTAAGTTAGATCCATCACAACGAAACTAATGATAGTATCTTGCTAAACGTTATTAATCATTTGACGCAATCTAAAAATGTTTTAATTTAATTACTCTTTCTATACTTTAAAAATTGAAAAAGACTGCAAAAGATATTATTATAAACAGCTACATTTAGAATTTAATATATTATAAAGCAATTCTGGTTTAGCTGAATGTAAATATATATAATACCTATCAGATAACGTAATAGAGGCAAGAAATATTAAGTATTTGTATTAAGTATACAATGCATATATACATATCAAAATTATTATACCTTCTGTATATCTGACCTATATGTATAACAAAATTAATTTTAACATCTAAATTCTATTTTATTTTAAATTCTACTCTTCTACAACTTTCAAATCTATAACACCAATTAACTAACTTTCCCAAATAATAAAAATAAAAGTCTAATTTTTTATATTAAAAAAAAACACAATTAAAACTAAAGAATATTATCGCAGAAAGAGAAAGAAATTTTGTGATGAAGCTTATGCATAAATTTAATAAAGAGAAAGAGAGAGAGAGAAAGAATTTGCATTAAAGATGTTCCCCGAATTTTAGGAATAAGTTTATGTCAAAGCGCACGATAGCCAAAATCACTGTCCTTTCTCAGACTCGCAGTCTTTCAGCGAATAAACAGTCCAGGCGGAAAGAGGATCTTGGTTAATCTTACTAATCTTCAACGATTGTTCTGTTCTCCAGCGACGAGACTGCACAGTGGCCGATCAAAACCGCGGCCTAACGATATTACAGATCCGCCAATCACTGGCACGAAGAGATGAAGACGATGATACCCAACACGGACTGTTGGTAAATCGACTAAATTCTAAGTAAATTCTCTTTGGATTGCCGCTGAACCGAATCAGAATTTATTCGATTGGATACAAATTCTTCAATCACGCTTTAACTGTATTTATATCATTTTTTGTGCAAAATAGCTGTATATCAAATATTAATAATGTCTCTAATTCAGAAAACTAATTACATATTAAAAAACCGATAGTCATTATTTTTCAACATCTAATTTTAATTGCTATATAAATAATTCTTTTATATTTATTTCTATTTGTGATGCAATATAAATACTGCAAAAAGGATTTATTTTTATTTATTATCATGTTTTACTGTTAAACATATTTTCGCGATCCTAAGAAGATTAGATAACATCATTGAAGGAGAAACAGAAATGAGTTCAATGCCATTATGTCTATAATGAATGGATTTTGATTACGATAAAGTATCGTCTATGGCGTACGAGATAACGAGTGATGTATTTAAATATGCACCTCACATATTGTGCGTGATTGATCAAACGATGATAGCATAATTGCACAAATTCGTGTATAACAGTAAATGATGCATTTCAGCTAAATAAATATTTAATATTTAAATAAAAAGTACTACAGATTTACACAGCATGTACAGATTAAACGTAGAAATCTATAAAAATAATGCATTTCAGCTAAATAAATATTTAAATAAAAAGTATCACAGATTTACACAACGTGTACAGATTAAGTGTAGAAATCTATGAAAATGGCTTACTTATGCCAGCTCTATCGAATATAAAGCTGATTGTACAACAAGTCAGAGTTTATCGTAATATGCATAATTAGCAAACATACTTGATATTTCCTAATATTACTTTTTGCACTCCAGCAAAGCTGCATCTATCTAAGCGAAAACTAAGTAAAACTAACAGTTGTCATCGAGTCGCTGCGTCAAATTGTCTCATGATACGAATATCGGAAGTTTTTAAGTAAGGCTAACATTTATTTAATCAATGTCATACTTTGTTCTAATTAATAATAATTTTTTATATCCAAGGGATTTACTTCTAGCTAAAAAATTCATATATTAAATTCTATTAAAATGTTTTATAAAATTGAAAAAATGGTAATCGAAGAAAATTATAATAAAAATCATCGTTATTTTTCACCTTTCATCTTATAATTCAAAATTAAAAGAAATGTTTTATAAAACGTTTATAACGTATAAATATAAAACACGATTTTGAAACGTTTGCGATATAAAATGAGAACCACTGAATCAACAAAGCTCAATAACATAGAATTATATCGTCAAGAATTTGAATTCTGATCTGTCCGAGTGACGGTAATTTTGCGTCGTTTTCTATCGTGCACGTTATGCGCATATAAGAATTACAGTATGAGTGACGTAGCACGGCTACGATAACTAGATATATAAGGTGCTTCAGAAAAACGTATATCGATAAATCTACTCCAAACATTTGTGTGCGCGCGTTTCTCTTACATTATAAAAATTTTACTTGAAGCCATCAGTGTCTTAAAATTGAATTTAGAAAATATAAATAACTAGAAACTCGTATAATTCATAATTAATTTGTATAACAATTTCTCCAAGAACAGTATAATTAAATATTTTATGATAGTAAAGTTTTATATATAAATCAGATTTTAAACCTACGGAAAATTATTCTCCTTGTGAAAGAGTTAAATTATTGAATTAAATTAATTTTAGGTTAATATGTATTTTTAAGACACCTTATATAAGTCCGGGAACCACTTGTAAACCGGTCGAGGGACACTAACGAGATCCATTTGATCTGCATCAGTCAGTCAATAAGCAGAGAGGTTTATATCCGTAGATTTGTGCATTTAAATAAGTAGTGCTAACCGATCTAATCACATTTTTAAATCTCGTAAATCTAATTTTGATTATATAAACCAGCTACAAAGTTATATAGATTAAAAAATTTTTCAGATTTCTAAACAGAGCCATGTCGACAGACGTGCGAGGAGTTATATTATCTGGAGTTGAATTGGCAAGGTGAGTGACGTTAATTTATTTCAAGCAAGTAAATCAAGTTTCGTAAAAGGAAAAGATCGTTCATTCGTTTTTACGATCGATCATTCGGTATATTCGAAACAGTGACACAGCGATTTAACAAAGATGTGTTATGAGAAAAATATTGAAGCTAATCAACAGAATATAAAATATTTACAAAGTTTTCTAATCAGAATATATAAAAACATATAAGAATAATGTATTAGATAATATATATAAAATGTTTTAAAGCGAATAATATAGATATATAAATACATTGCACGGTACCATGTGTCTTTATGAGGTTATGTAATCACGCGAAAATATATATGTATTACTTCCATAATGAAATATAAAAACAAAAACAGTAGAGTAATAAACCCAATATAAGTATTGCAATTTTAGAACAATTCGTTGTCATTATATCTATATTTAAAATATACGTATAATATCATTAGAAGTATCTAGAAATTACCCGCGAAATTCAAATGTCTGTAGACTTTTAATTATGTGCAAGTAATATTTCTTTGTAATAAATAGTCCAATTATAAAGATAGACTAACTTTAAATATATCTTCCGCAATAAATAATAAACATACAGCGTAAAGTGCATAAAAGCCTTTACAAATTATTAAACTTTAAAAAATTACAGAATTAATTTTACAAAATAATTTTTTTAAGAAACCATTTTCTTTTTAATTATTTATAAAAATAGGAAATTTATGCAAATTTATTTTGGTGTATCTAACAAACGCGTATAATAAAACTTTATAGAGAAATCCGGCAGGGCCTAATTAGAGATGTGAGCACCTTAAAAGAGAAATTACCTGACTTCACACCCGGCCTAGCTATCGTCCAAGTAGGCGCGAGAGAAGATTCAAACGTCTATATAAAAATGAAAACTAACGCGGCCCGTGAAATTGGCATCGATGCTCAACGTTGTCAACTTCCTAACACCACGACGGAAATAGAGCTCATCAACAAAGTCAGCAAACTGAATAATGATCCAAATGTTCACGGGATTATTGTGCAAATGCCGCTTGACAGTGTCAATAAGATCAATTCTCATCTAATCACCGATCTAGTATCGCCGGATAAAGACGTCGATGGGTAAATATATAATTATTATTTAAAATAGAAAAATGACTTCCTCCGCCGGTGATTAAAAACCAAAATTATTCCTTTATTCTCGACTAACTGGCAAAAATATAAATAATGTGCATTACGTTTCGACTCTAGATTTGAGTCCTTATCAAGTGCAGTCTAATCATCAAAATTGACTCGTCATGTGGTAATCTTTGAATGTCTTTTGATTACCACTTGATAAGGACTCAAACTGAGAGTCGAAACGTAGTGCACATTATTTATATTTTTGCCAGTTAGTCGAGAATAAAAGAATAATTTTGATTATTATTTAAAATAACATTTTTTTTATATGCAGAGGGTGTCTCTGAAATAGATCCTTATTCCCATTTGAGAAAGTATATTCTATTTTAATAGTAAAGATGAAAAAAGATCATATACTCAAAAATTTAAACAAAAATGAATGACTATTTAAGAGATACCTTGTAGCTTATAGAACTGTAACATAAAAAATTTATAATTATTATAAAATCAAACTAAATATTTTCTCTCTCAATTAACAATATCAATATTTGCTTCATTAATATCTGATTTAGCTATTACTAGTTTATTTTTCTACTTTAAATGACATTATTCACATATTTCATAAAAATAATTAAACTTTAATATTAATTGAATCTCAACTTAAATATGATGTGACGTATTTTATTCATTGATAATGATTAATTTATCGTCATTGAAGATATCTTGTTGATATATTGATTATTACGAAAGCGTGATATATCGAAGGAGTTTTGTAATGCATTGGCCGGTGATAAACAAGAGAGAAAACAGAAATAATGTGCCCTTTGACATACCACTTTAGATAGTATTACATAGCCGCCAATTTGAACAGATACATGTTCTGCTTTAGGGATTTAGAGAGAGAAACAAAGTATACTGTAATAATAATTTCCACAAAAATATTTTCTCTATCAATGATATTCGCAAAACCACAACGTATATATATATTAATAAAGTTTTATTCATCCAGATATATAATATTATTCAAATTGCAGACTAAATACTATTAATGAAGGGCGAGTTGCAATCGGCGATATGTCTGGATTTTTACCATGCACTCCGAACGGCTGTATCGAATTAATTAAGAGGTTTTTTATTTATCTCAGTAAATTATTTTAATATTACGCGACGCAAGAAGTTTCTTTCATCATTATGCAATTATGCGTTAAATTGAGAAAATAACTTTTAGGAGCGGCGTGGCTATTGCCGGTGCTCAAGCCGTCGTTTTAGGGAGGAGCAAGATTGTCGGCACTCCCGTTGCCGAACTATTAAAATGGCATAATGCTACTGTTACTGTCTGCCACTCGAAAACGAAGAATCTTTCTGATGTCGTAAGCAATTATTTAAGTTCACGATTTTTTTCTTACCACTTGTAAAACAAAATAAAATAAACAGCTGTATTACTGAAGACTTATGATATTAAAAAAAAATGTTTTCAGGTGCGTCAAGCTGATATTTTAGTGGTTGGGATAGGCCAACCCGAATTAGTTAAGGGTGATTGGATTAAATCGGGTGCCGTTGTCATCGATTGCGGCATCAATCCTATACCAGGTATGCAGCTCCGTTTTTTTTAAAATACAATTCCGAATTCAAATTCATCAAAGAATCTATTATTAAAATTAACATCTCGGAGAATTCTGTATAAAATGTCTTGAATAATTCTTCAGAACATCGACATATCGATCGTCTTTTATATATAATGAGATCTTAACACGTTTACAGTGGTTTACAATTCATTATTTTTAATCTAAAAAAATATAAACGCATCGCAGCGATCGTACAAGAAGACGGAATATTATTATAACTTTTAATAAATTCCTTATAATAGATATTATTACATATATACTTGCAAGTATAGACTGTGAACGTGTTAATCTGTATTACATTATGCTTGTATCAAACATTAACGTTATCACCCTTTCTCTCCAACTCCTTATGTTCTCCTTATGTTCTCCTTTCTCGCTCGCACTCTCATTACGACACAAGACATATTACTACATCATACATCTCTGACCGTGAACTAAAAAGTACAGAAAACATAGTCGATATTTTAGTTAAAGATCAGTCGCGTTCGAGTACGTGCGTCATACTCGGCGTCATACAAACGCGTGTGCAACGCGATAATTTCTAACAACACAAGTGCATAAAGCATTCCTTCAAAAATATGAGGCAATATACATGAATTAACTTATCATCAGATACTTAGGTATATGATTTTAGTTTACAATTATGTATAATTTTATTTTAAAATAAGTTCTTATTCTCTCTCTCTCTCCTTCTTTTATATTTGAAATAATTTTATATAAAAACTTTGAGACATAATAAAAAAATGTACAAGCTCGACCAATATCAGTAATATCACTATGACATTAAAAACGTTTCAGATCCCACAAAGAAAAGTGGACAACGTTTAGTGGGTGACGTAGCGTACCAGGAAGCTGCTAAAGTAGCTTCGTACATTACACCGGTACCAGGCGGCGTTGGACCGATGACAGTAGCAATGTTAATGAAAAATACCGTGATATCCGCGCAAAAGTCGGCGCAAAAGCTCCTCAACGTCCAATGGAAATTGCGAGCTCTTCAACTGAATCCTGTGAAACCTGTACCAAGCGACATCGATATCTCCAGGAGTCAGGAGCCGAAACCAATCTCTGTACTAGCCGAAGAAATCGGACTACTGCCGAACGAATTTAGTCCTTACGGCAGCACGAAGGCTAAGATCGGCCTCAGCGTGCTACAACGACTAAAGAATCAACAAAATGGAAAGTTCGTCGTGGTGGCGGGCATCACGCCAACGCCATTTGGCGAAGGAAAGAGCACGACTTCCGTCGGATTGGTGCAAGCACTAACGGCGCACAGAGGCAAAAATTCTGTCGTTACTCTCAGACAACCTAGCCAGGGGCCTACGTTCGGCGTTAAAGGAGGAGCTGCTGGAGGAGGATATTCACAGGTACGACAGAGGAATTTCTTCAGATAACGATATTATGAAGACCAATTACTGGTTATTACTGGTTATTACTATGAACTAACTGTAGACTTTGTTATAGGTGATACCCATGGAAGAATTCAATCTTCATCTGACCGGGGACATTCATGCCGTTACCGCCGCGAATAATCTTATGGCGGCGCAAATTGATGCGCGATACTTCCATGAATCGACTCAAGGTGACAAAAACCTGTACGATCGGCTGGTACCGAGTATTAAGGGTGTCAGGAAGTTTTCGAAAATCCAGCTGAAACGATTACAAAAACTTGGCATCACGAAAACTGATCCGAACTCATTAACGGAAGAAGAGCAACGTCAATTTGCAAGACTTGACGTCGATCCGAACAATATTACATGGACGCGAGGTGCGATAAGAACTTAATAATAATATATCACGAAAAATTATATTGTATCTGCAATAACATCTTTTGCACAGTGGTGGATATTAACGATCGCTTTTTGCGGAAAATCACCATCGGCCAGAGCCCAACCGAGAAAGGCAAGACAAGAGAAACCTCGTTCTGTATTTCCGTTGGGTCTGAAATAATGGCAATCCTAGCATTATCAACCAGTGTCGAGGATATGAAGAGACGGCTTGGTAATATCGTCGTCGGATTTAGCAAAAATGGCGAGCCTTTAACTGCTGAAGATTTTGTTAGTATAATTATAAAATTATATACGTATAAGAATATCTAAATTTTTCATTCAATATTACTATTATTTCCATATGAAGCATCAGCAATTCCTTTTATTATCTATCTTGTTAAAGTATGTTTAATAATTTAAATAATTTGAAGTATAGTCACGCATACGATTGCAATTAGATATAAGTACATCGTTCACAATGTCCCTTGTACCTTCATAATTGCGAATAAGGAAAACAATTTGCGGCTTGTCTAAATATCTGCCTAATCCTCAGGGCATGACGGGAGCAATGGCGATTCTGCTGAAAGATGCTATAGAACCGACACTTATGCAATCATTGGAGGGTACACCGGTAATGGTACACGCTGGACCGTTCGCCAATATAGCCCACGGTTGTTCATCCATTATCGCGGACGCTATTGCTCTAAAATTGGTCGGACCGCAAGGTATTGTAATAACAGAAGCCGGATTCGGATCGGATATCGGGATGGAAAAGTTCTTCGACATCAAGTGTCGTACCTCCGAACATGTACCGAATGCTGTCGTACTTGTGGCGACTATTAGAGCATTGAAAATGCACGGTGGTGGGCCGCCTGTAACGACCGGGGCACCGTTGAAGAAAGAATACATCGAAGAAAATATCGAACTTGTTAGAAAAGGCCTGCCAAATCTGCAAAAACATATCAGCAATGGTCTGAAATATGGCGTGCCCGTAGTTGTTGCCATCAACTCTCATAGGTATGTTTTTTCTTATAAATGATGATAGCAAAAATCAAAGAATTTACAATCACAAGAACACTAGAATCTGTACTATTTTTTTGTATTATTCGTATAAAATTTTTGTTATAATTCTTATCTCATGTGTGCGTGTGTGATGATTTGGCATCATCTTTATATATAAATTTTATAAACAAAGTGAATACAAACTACAATGTTTAAATTAATATAATCGACCACAGATGAGTACATCTATGTTAATCTTTCAGTACCGATACTCAAGCGGAGCTAGAGCTCGTTAGGCAAGCAGCGTTGGAAAGCGGTGCAATTAATGCGGTAATATGCACTCACTGGGCCGAAGGTGGGGCTGGTGCTATAGCTCTTGCGGATGCATTGATAGCCGCTACCGAAGAAAATAGTAATTTCAAATTGTTGTACGATCTCGAGGACAGTATTGAAGAAAAAATTAATAAAATCGCCAAAGAGATATACGGTGCTGGCCAAGTCGTTCTCGCGGAAAAGGTAAACAATTATTTCTATTATCATATTATACCTGTAAACTACTGCCACAAAATATTATCAGTAAAAATATCTGAATCTTACATATTCCAATATAAAGAAATTTTATTAACACACTCTAATTTATATTACACTTGTATCGACAATCATGTGATTTTTCTTTAACAAAATAATTATATCTGTTACGTAAGGAACGAACTCTAATATGCCACGTTAAGTAAGACTGACATTTTATATATTGTCAATATAATTATCGCAATATGTAAACTTTTGCCATTCGTTATAGGTGCAGAAAAAAATCGAGAACTACAACAAGTTAGGATATGACAAACTCCCAATATGTATGGCAAAAACGTCAAATTCATTAACGGGAGATCCAGCTATAAAAGGTGCACCAACTGGTTTCACCCTCCACATTACGGATATATTCGTTTCAGTCGGCGCCGGATTTATTGTTCCTATGGTGGGAGAGGTAAATGATTTTCTCAAATTGGTAATCAAATTATCTACTAAATTTTCATGTTATTTCATTATATAACACACATTTCAGATCATGATGATGCCCGGGCTTTCGACTAGACCTTGTATCTACGATATGGACTGGAATAGCGAAACAAATGAAATAGAAGGCCTGTTTTAAATTGAATGTCTATTTTTCAACGGAAGAATCATTTTCGCAATATGTGATGTGTATTAATAATTCCTCAGGAAGTTCATATGTCAATAATATATAATCGCTAATAAATTTTTTGTATTTGAAAAGTTTACATTCTTTATTATTTATGTACAGCGTGACAATACCTCGTGTTAAAATAAATATATCGTATACATATTCCAAGTATACCATCTCAAGTTTGTATATTGATAAAAAAGTGTGAACTACAAGCTTTAATACATTGTACATAAAAGATAATTATTTAACTTTCGTAATAACACGCAATTTCGCCGATCGCGATCTCGGATTTGCCTGAATTTCTTCAGCCGTAGGTATCAAAACATGTTTATGCATCATTTTCCATGGTGTTTCCGTCAATTTTTCAACCTCGCCCTTATCAAACACCTTACCACGGTTCGCATATTTTAACGCGACGGTATTAGCCACATTATCTGTTATGTTTCCAGAAATATGTCTCTTAACAATAGTATCTTCGAGCGAGTGAAAGGAGATCGTTATTAAACGGCCGGACAATTTCAAGTATACTTGCGCAAGAAGTATACCGTAATTAATTTCATTTAATTCGTTATTGACAAAAATCCTAAGTGCTTGAAATGTTTTTGTGGCGCTATGCGAAAATCTACCGAGACTATCTCTTCTGATTTCACCGCCTAAAGTGGACTCGACTAGCTCAGCCAGTTCCTTCGTCGTCTCTAATTTTCTACACATGTATCTAACGTCAATAATGGCACGTGCAATTTTCTTAGCACGCTTCTCTTGCCCATAAATTTTTATGATACGAGCCAATTGCTCCTCCGTTGCCCTTTCCAACACATCCGCGGCAGTAATTTGTTCCGGACACCGAAATCCATCCATTCTCATATCTAACGGTCCATCTTTTGATAAAGCAAAACCTCGCTTCGCTACGTCAAATTGCATTGACGAGCAACCAAAGTCAAACAAAAAGCCATCTATACTATTCTCTTTAATATCGTATTGTTTAAGTAGCTGCGGTAGCTCGGAGAATTTACCTAGCAAAGGAACTACTTGTCCTGGATATCTCTGCGATAAGTCTTTTGCGCATTCGTATGCTAAAGGATCTCTATCTAACGCGAATATTTTTACACCGGGTGAATGTTCTAACAATTTGGTGGTATGTCCACCAGCACCAAACGTCATGTCTACGTATATCTTGCCTGGCGACGGATCCATATATGTCAGTACTTCCTGTGCCATAACAGGCACATGAAGATCTTTTTCAGAGACATCATATTCAAAACTATATTGCCTCACGTTAACTAAGCGCAAGAAATTAGTTTTCGCTAACAATGCTCGCGTTCTATCAATAGAACACCTATTCTTATCAAACTTATACGCAAAACACGCAAACTTAATCCTTATCATTTCTTACAAAATTTTTTATCGTTCCGTAAAATCTGCGAAATATTCCCTTATCCTCTTCCTTCAAATACTCTAACATTTCTGGAGTCAACGCCAGATTACATTGCTCCTTGGTCAATCCACTCGCAGTGCTTAACAAGGAGCGTTTATGAAGTTGCCCATAATGATTTGATGAAAGCCTTTTCAAGCTTGAATAATATCGATGACACTGTTCCGGATTCGGTTGGCTAGTAGCTTCACCCTTCACAAATGCAATCTTCAGCTGGTCACGAATGTGCTGTCCCAAGTCTCTAAAAACCACCGGATCAAGCAGATCGATAGGAAAACACAAAAATATGCCGCGAAAATTAATGATTTAATATACGTTCTCTTCATCAATAATAATTGAAAAATGTAAAGGATTATTCTAACCTAGCTAATGATATATTTAAAAGCAAGTACTGATACGTTGCCAATAATTTATAACCGTTACACTCAAAACAATTACATTTATGATACCTAGCCTAGTGTTATATCGTAATTACCTGCCAGCTTTGCTTTTGTCCAACGGCCACGATTCCAACAATTTCATATAATTCTTATAGGTACCGGCCATGACGACGTCGGAGAGGTTTTAAAGCAATGACGTTCTCGTGATATGCGTTTGGTGGCGTTTACCATAATTTACCCTACCGATCATTTAGTTAGAACCACTGACTGTAGATAAGTCGAATGACACCGACGGAAAGCAAAGTTATTTTTGTTTTGAGTATAATACGATGTTTATATTTTTATTAAAAACTGACTCGACATATTTCGAAATCTCAAAGGCAATCGCTCTCGAAGCATCGATTTTATAGAATAAAGTAAAAATCGGAATATTTTTTTGACAATATCATTAGAGCTAAAATATAAGATTAGCGAATTAAATGTAATCCCTCGATAAAAAGTTCGTTTAATATATATATTGTGTTGTTCCGAACATTGGAAATTATTCGAACAATGCGGAATTGTGGAAATAAAAATAGGATCATAAGCTAACTTGAAATTTCAATCGACTGCTAACTTTGTGAATCTTATTACCGACCGAAGATGGCGTACCTAAAAGATAATTAGATAAATAGATAAAGCACGCTTCCTACTCGAATATTTCAGATACTTCTTACGTGTATCTATTTTAACCTATACAGCAGTTAAACGCTTCAGTATTTTTTAAAAGAAAGATCAGTACGTGTGAATAGCAATTCAGTTAAACATTTAACGATTAAACATTTTCGTCCGCAAGAATATTATTATGGAGTCTATGATATTCTTAAAATGGTACGTGTGAAAACTGATTGATAGATGTTTGCTCCAACTTACATTTTGATACTAAATCATTTTAGAAGGAATTGTTTGCATATATGAACGATCAAAGATAATTATTTCTTTTTTTAAAGTTGTAATTAACAAAATTTATGTTACGTGAAATTCTTAAATCATTTTTCTCTCCCTTACTAGGTCATATTCTCAGGAAAAAGTCCGTTGATACCAATATCTGTGGGAATATGTTACATTTCTGAAAGATATAAAATTATTTCATAAAACATTGAGAAGGTTTCATACAGAAATGGAAGATACGTGCCGTCTGTGTGGTATTAAACTTGATATCGAATATTCCAAGTATATCTTTGATAAGGCAACTAATTTGGCGCAGATAATAAATGAGACTTTACCAATCAAGGTATGCTAGCATTAGTTAATTACTGTAAATAAGTATATCACTACATCTTCAATTTTTTATAGGTCTCGCAAGATGATCATTCCAAGTCGAAACATATATGTTTAGACTGTTACAATAAAGTTATCAGTCATTATGAATTCGTTCAAAATGTATTGGCATGCTCGAAGGAAAGCAAGACAAAAATCAACTCTTTCTTCGAAGTCAATAGAAATGAGAAATTGGAAAATGTGGTAATTTCTAAACTGCAGCGCGATATGATATGCACCTGTCCGAATTGCAACAAAGATTTAATACTCTTGTTAAAGAACAATTCTGAAAATAGTAATTATGCATTTGACATTTTATTGGCTGTTGTGGATCAAATAGAAAAAGTAGAATCAGTAGAAGAAAATAGTCAAATATTTGAAGACACAATGGAGTTTGTTAACGTCTCTACACAGAACTCAAGTACAGATAGTAAATTACGTGGATTGTCATTGAATCATAACATCGTCGAAGAGGATGTGACAAATGATAACAAGCAAGATATCAATGGGATACACAGAAGCTCGAAAAGTGATACTAGCCATACAAATCTTAACATTACATTGCAAAAAACTGATGTACCATGTGAACCGAGTAAAGGTACAAAGAGAAAGTATCAAGTAGGCGTTTCTACTGAAACATCTATTAATCCTACTAAGTTGCAAAAACTACAAGCAAGATTAGATGCAATAAAACAAGATGTCGATGAATTGAACGGTGATCACGACAGATTAAATGTAACTAGCTTGTTGACATTCCAGTCAGTAAACAATGACGTGGTATGTCTCAATGAAGAAATAGAAAATGAAGAGGAAAATTGTACAGAATATACGATGAGAGGAAAGCACTTCGATGAGAGTCTTACTGAATCGGAAACATTAAAAACAAAATTAGATCCAACGGAACAAGATGAATTGACCAGTGATTATGATAAGTCAAGTTTAGCTGGCTTGATAACATTCCAGCCAGAAAGCAATGACACGGAATGTTTCAGTTGTGATGCAGAAACTCAAGAAGATAGTACAACAGACGTGACGAAAACGGAAAGAGCATGCATCAACAAAGATGAGGCAAATGACATCGACGTTCCAAAAAGTCATCTAAAACACATGTGCAATTTGTGTGGAGTTCGTTATAATTCACAATTAAAGTACAAGTTTCACATGGACAGACACAAGTTCAACAAAATAAATAAATACGTTTGTTTAATATGCTCCAAAGAAACTAAAAATGAAAACTTGTTGTGGGAGCACTATATCCACATGCACAAGAACCCAGAGCGGTACACTTGCTTAAACTGCAACAGGACATTCACGAACAAACCAAATTTGGACGAGCATCAGAGAAAATACAGACACGTTGGTTACAGACAATTGGTAGTAAATGTTGAAACGGATGAGGATAACAATCAGACGCAGAAGGTTACAAAACAGAAGCGAAAATGCACTGTCTGCAGAAAATTGATAAGAGATACAGATCCTAATGCTATTAACGATCCAGCAATGTGCGCCTCCTGCGAAGACGCCAGTGCATATGTGATGGTCGACGGGGAAGGGGCGAAAGTGATATCACAGCGACGGTATCACTGTCTAAAATGTCGCAAGCACTTTATGCGCCAGGACAGACTCGAGTTCCACGAGATGCGACATAACGAGAACAGGGACGAGTTTATCTGCAGCACGTGCGGTAAGGATTTCAGCGGGGAAAATGCTTTGTACGAGCATTATATCTTCGTGCATAAAGGGATTAGACCGCATGTTTGCGAGGTTTGCGGCAAGTCGTTTCAACTGAAGGCGCGACTGAAGGAACACCTTCGGAAACACACGGGTGAGAAGCCTTATCAATGTGAGAGGTGCGGCCTGCGCTGCATGACTACGCACGCACTGAAATTCCACATGAAGTCTCATGTCTCCACTCGCCACACTTGCGAGATATGTGGCAAAGCGTTCATCAAGAAGCAGAATTGGAATGAACATCTGGAGAAGCACTGGAAGAAAGATAAGAACATAGCACTCTCGCGAATATTCACGTGTCCCGTGTGCAGCTGCGAGTTACCGACCTTCCGCATGCTGAAGCATCACGTGATTGGAAGCCATCAACTCGACCGTCAAGACCCCTTAGTAATGAAACAAAAACCATTGTACGAATGTAACGAGTGTCAGGAGAAGTTCAAACATCAAATGTCGCTCAAGGCGCACAAGGAGAAGGTGCACGAGGGCAAAACTGTCCCTCGTGTATTTCAGTGCGATTTATGTAAAGCCGTATACAAAGTTAAACAGCTGCTAATAAATCACATTAAGAGCAAGCACGAGGAAAAACAGTACAAATGTGTGAAATGCGATAGAATATTCGCGGATATGAAAACCCTGTACAGTCACGTTTCACTATACCATAATACGAAACAGTTCATCCGCAACGTGAACTTCAAACGAAGGGATACCGGAGATGCTCAGCGCCGTGAAGACACGAACAATCAGCCTTACCAGTGCACAGATTGCAACAAATCGTTCGGTAGCTATACCAGTCGCTCAAACCATCGCAGGAAGATACACGGGGACAACCAAACTAAGTGTTTGGAATGCGGAAAGAAATATGGCGATCTGCAAATCAGAATTCACCTGAACGATCATCTCGGCGAACAATTGAGACAATGTAAATTAGAATCCACGTAATGTTGCAGAAGTAATGCAGTTAACGTGTATGAGATACAAAAATAATTCTGAAATAATATAATATAAAATAATATATCGATGTTGCATTACACATAATTTTTATCATTCTTGATAGTAAGCAGCACTGCATTAATTAAATAGCCTAAATAAATGTTTCAATTTATATGTACATTTATACAATGTGACACGTGTGAATTTTTTATATGACTATCGGTTGTAATGCTTTTATACGTTCAACATTATCTTTATGTTAATTTTTGACGTGTTTGAATTGAACATTTTCATTGTAATGCCTATTATTGTACGCATACGAATAAGTGTGTCTTTTAGCTATATGTGAGTGCAAAATATATTCGTGTGAGAATATTATGTCTTAATCATATGTCTATCTTTGTCTAATGTGAAGGATAAACAAAGACATATGTATATATGACTTAACTATTTGTTTACCAAAAGGTTGGAACCGGCTAATATATTTCTTAATATATTCTTTTATAAGTGGATGTAAAATCGATGCGTACGGCGTTTATTTACAATTCAATCGTTACACTAGTAATGTTTTGCTTCATATACATTATACATGATAATCAGTATAATCACTAAATTAAATTGTGCAACCTTTAATTGTCTGACTTTATTCTGTGCAATCAGAAATTATGAATCTTTTCATTTTATTCTCAGAAAGAATTTCTTCTTTATTATCATGCTATAATTCAACATCACATCCGTACTACATTGATACATCGCCGGGATGACAAAGCAGCGTGGTCAATCTCATTCAAATTTAAATGGCTACTACCGTGCGCGCGTCACGCAGAAGTTTAAATGGACGCAGCGCTAGTGCAAAAATCAGGTGGTCGCTCGTGTCCGTCGCCACCCCGTGGACGACCGCACGAGACAGACCGGCTCTCGATCGCCGGTCGCAACGGCGAAATATCTATTTCAGAATCGCGAGGTCACCGATACTGCACGAGAGAATTTGGAAAAAAAAACCGCTCGGGACTCGAGTCACGTGTCGGATGTCGAAAATCAACGTGAAAAAACAATACGCGTCGGGGACTACTTTCTCGCGGAGTGATATCGCGGCGAGAGGTTCGTCAGCGAGTCGATATTCGAACGAATTTGCGAAGCCGAACCGATCGTTTTCGCGGCCGGGGATGGCGACGGAGACGTGAATTTTCACGCCGCAACCCGTCGCGGAAGCTCGCCGAGGTGGGCGATTTTCCGCGAGGTTCGTCGTCGTCGAAAATCTCGCGACCGCGGCCAGGAGTGTCGCGTGCGCGGGGTGCGGGGCGCACACGAGCGCGCACTCCGATTCGCGACGGTCAGGGCCGTTGATTGGACGAGAACCCGAAGGTGGAACGAGCAGATTCGCGGCGCGCACTCATACAGCTGCACGCGATCGCGAGTATCTTAACGCGCCGATACGAGCCGCGGTTTTGTATTCGGGCGCAGAGTCGTCGCGACTCGCAGCGGAACCTGGCGCATCCTGCTTGAAAATTGCACCCTCGGGTGCCCCTCGTGTCAATCTGCAATCGCATTGATATGAATCTTTATTGAAAATAATATAAATGCCAGCCGTGCTGCGATGTAGAAATTACTTACTCCATTTCTACCAATGTAGATTAACTTTAATCTCTGTTTAACTTACTTATCATCTTTTTCCTAATTCTTAAAACTAGAAAAAATCCTAATCGAGATTAAAAACCGAGTCTGCATTGGTGGAAATAGAAACTAGTAAAAAAATGTTAGTCGACGTTTAATTTATCACGAGCACCGAGACGCCGTCCCCCGTCCCCTTCACTGATAACCATAGATTAGATAAGTCAAGCGATAAGAAAATAATCAAAGGTTCCCCCAAGGGCCATTGCGTTTCTTTAAAGGTTTTTTTTTAGCCATCTTAGAAATTTTCTTCTTTACGAGACGTTAGATCAGAGCGAGTCGAGTAAAAATCCGGGCACCCGAGGCGCTTCGGTACGGACGTGGTTACCGGGTACGGCACGGCAGGGCGCGGGCCGCGAGCAGAGGGGGACGTCTGCGAGAGACTAGAGAGTTCGAGTTCGCATATACCGGCGGCGTACGGCGTACATTGGCGCACGGCCAACAACGAATTCGTTCGCCGGCTCCCAACAAGAACGCGTCGTTCGCCGACATAGTACACAGCGCGAGCGCCAACCTAACCGAAGGGGGAGCACACGTATAGATACAAGCCGTTATTAATCCTACGGTCGTGGGCGAGAGTCGGTTTGTGGAAATGGCCGGGGAAAAGCGCAGCCAGGATCAGGACGAGATCTCGTTCGCGAGGACGGTGCTCGTCGACATCGAGGGCACCACCACGAGCATCAGCTTCGTCAAGGTAAACGGGCCCTACGGAAGGAGACGACGAGAAACGGTGCGGAACGCGAAATCCAGGCCGTGCCGCTCCGTTCCGTTCCGCGGGGAGCGGCCCCTCGCCGCCGCGCCGCGCCGATCTCTTCCCGTGAGAGATCCATCCCGTGGCGTTTCGCCTTTGATCGAGCTCTCGCGGCTTCCCTCCCTCCCTCCCCGATTCGTCTCCCTCGGGAAGTCGTCCGGGATCTTAGCGCGAGGAGTTAGCATCTCCTCGCTCTCGTCCCGCGTATATACGTGGTCGAATTCCACGCCGGGTTATTGTCCTCGCGTCGGGGCGGTGTGCCGGCTCGAATCGCGAGTTTTCGGCCGACCGTGGGCCGCCGCCACCTCCACCGGCCGCCACCGCCGCCGCCGCCGCCGTGTTTGTGAGACGGAAAAAAGAGACGAGATTTCGAGCTAAGACGATCCGCTCGGATTTTCGACCGAAAGGCCGAATCGGCAGGCCCCCCTTCCCCCCCGCACGCTAATGACGGACGGCCGAAGGGTTGCGAGAACACGGCTTAAAAACAAATGCTATGATCTTTTTATAGACATCGGTCGCGCTGGCGATGTTATATATTGACGCGACGCGCCGAGACGCCGCAGAACGCGCCGCCGGGAAAACAACGGGACACGCGCCTGATTTTTCCCGGCGAGCGTGTTCTCCGGCGGCCGGCGACGACGCTTGGATTTCTTACGAACGCGGCCGGTTTCTCTTGCAGGAGACTCTCTTTCCCTACGTGCGACAGAGCCTGAAAGATTACATCGAGACGAAGTGGGAGGATGAGGAGTTCAAGCAGGACTACGAGAAGTTAAAGGAACAGGTAAATATATGGGATCTTGACCAGTCGAAGGAGCAGGTAAATGCAGGATTTTGACAGGATTCGGGTGAAAAAAATGGTCAGAAGTGGCGTTGGCCTTTGTTTGAAATTGTGAGAAATGCGCACTCTAGGAATTTGTGTCACATTGTGTCGAAAGCGTTGGGTATGTTTTCTTTTCTCTCTTTTGAATGTAACTCAATTTTAATAAAAAAGTTAAGTACTTAATGTGGAACAATTGTTATTTTTGATATGAAAAAAAAAAAGAAGAAAACTAACTGATGGACTTATCGTGAAGTTTTACAGCAAAATCTTTTGTCTTAAAATATTCAAAATAGATATTAGACAATTACATTGATTTAGAAATTATACTAATAACATAAATGAAAATGAGAATTTCCAGGCAGCCTGTCATGTTGCAGATAATAAATTTTATTCCCTCTTTCCCCTTATCCTTCCATAATAGTATTAGTAACTATCTTTGGCTTATATCCATTTCTATCAACGCAGATTAACTTTAATCTCGGTTTAATTTACCTTTCACCTTTTTCTAATTTTAAGAGTTAGATAAAGATAGAAAGTAAGTTAAACCGAGATTAAAGTTAATCTACATTGGTAGAAATGGACATTAGGGCCACTTCGACCAAGCTTCGATTAACTTAATCGTTGATTAGTCCATTGGAAATAACCAATCGCATTTGTCAATTATAAATGCGATTGGTCATTTCCAATAGAGTAATCAACGATTAAGTTAATCGGAGCTTGGTCGAAATAGCCCTTAGTATTTTCTTGATTTATAATACCTTTTGTTTCTAATATTAAATTCTATATTCTTCTATCTTCTATTTTTGATCTTTCATATGTTTAGCAACATCAATTTTTTTTACATTATGCATAAGTAATTATATTTATTTCGAGCAATTCTATAGACTACGAACATTTTGAGATAAATTTTGTAACATCTTATTTTTTCAAATGTTAATTCAAATATTAATTTTCTAACAATTCTATATCATATACCAGTGGTTTATTAATGCGCTTTTTTAGGCGAAAAAAGACGAGGAAGATAAATTAGATGGCTTTGTAGCGATTACTGGCGATAAGCCCGAAGAAGAAAAAGATTCGCTTTTGAAAAATATTTTGTGGCAAATGGATAACGATCGTAAGACAGGTGCATTAAAGCAACTGCAAGGACATATGTGGCGGGAAGCGTATAAAACAGGCAAAGTTAAGGGACAGTAAGTATTCTATCTTGTTTTTGCTTTGATTCGTTTTTATCTGCATCAGATAATTCGATTGATTCTATATGCATCATATTGTCTTTACAAAATCCCTACATAAATCTTTCACATAAAAGATTAGCAGTCTATACACAAGTGTATACAGTCTATAAATTATATAATTAGATAAAATGTAAAGACATTATCTATAATATGCACATATAAAAAAAAAACATAATATATATAACTAGTGAGGTGAATAGTAGTACTTGGGCTCACTTCAGTCATGTCTCATTTATATTCATACTTTACATAAGATCTGTTATTTATTATGTGCGTAAACATAAATTCTGTGATGCTCGTATTCTTAATCTTAGACTTTGTTCTGACTTTTGAATGTTTTGCAGTCTGGATGTTGGATGCATTAAAAATTACTTTTTTCCTAGACAGCTAGTTTTATTATGCAAAACATAGTTTTATAAATAAATTTATCCATTCTCAATTTTAATTCTTTAGAACAGTAATTTTGCAAATTACATTTGATTATGAAAATTCTAATTTAATAAGAAATAATAAAGATGATAAAATTTGCTCATGAAAATTAAAAGAATTTAAGTTAAGTTTTAACGACAAGCTTCAATAGAGTAAATCTTGTTTAGTGTTTATGAAGATGTTCCTAAAGCGTTTGAATCGTGGACAAAAAATGGCAAAAAAATATACGTCTACTCAAGTGGCAGTGTTGAGGCACAGAAGCTCCTTTTCGGACATTCTGTACATGGCGATTTGCTTAAGGTATTTGGCAATAATATTACATTATGTTATGAAAATGTCCTATCAAATATCTTTGCAAAATATTTGTATAAACTATGATATTCTTCTTTTTAGTATTTCAGTGGTTACTTTGACACAGAAGTAGGTGCAAAGCAAGAAAGTGACAGCTATAAAAATATACTAAGTAAAATCGGCGAGAAACCATCTGATGTTATTTTTCTCACTGATATTGTAAAAGGTTTGTATATTCCTTTTCTTTTTGAATGAGAGAATGGGAGAGAGCAATACTGATTTAAGTCCAACAGTTAGAGAAAGGGAGAGAGAGAGAGAAAGAGATTCTCTGTTATATTCGGATAATAATTACAAATATCTTTACTCATTTTTTTCTTCTTTTAATCAATAACAGAAGCCGCAGCTGCGAAGGAAGCAGGTTTATCAACAGTGATCGTAGTACGTGAGGGTAATTCTGCACTAACTGATGAAGAGAAAGTTAAATACACAACCATTAAGTCTTTCTCGGACTTGACATTTCAAACGTCTACAAAGCGGCAAAAGTTAGAAACAGCTGATGACAAAGTTGATGAAGGTACGGTTGACGAGCCAATGGACACTTCTGAAGATGTAGAGATGTCAGATGTCAACGATAAAAAAGTTGAAAAAAACGATGCAAAAGAAGTAATTGAATCGATAGGAAAAGAAGGTGTAAAGGATCAACCATCAGAAGATACTTCAAATTCTTTAGGACAAGTGGAAGAAGCAAAAGATGTTTCAAATACTGAGCAGGAGATGACAGAATCTGATGCCAAACTTAAGGATAAAAATGAGGATACAGGTTCCTCTGAAAGTGCCAAATGCACCGTGAAAGATGACACAACACTAGCCACAAAAGACAATGATAAAGACACTGTAGCAGAGAAGACTGAAGAAAAATTAGATACAATCGCAACTGAAACTACTGCTGCTGCCGATGATTCTATGGATGTATCTGTACCAGAGTCTGTATCAAAGTCTGAGACCATTCTCGCGTCTTCTGAGAAAAAGGTCGAAGATTCTGTAGATATCGCAAAGGATGTACAAGCTGAAGGTGTTGATAAAATTCAAACGGTTGAAAGTGACGAGAAAGCAGATGGCAATAAGTCACAATCACAAACTTGTGACAAAAATATAGCGAACAAATCTGAAGAATGCTTGACAGTGAAAAAAGATGAAGTAAAAGAAGAATCAAAGATTACACCTGAAAGTGAGAATATTTTATCAAAGAACGAACAAGAAGTAACAAAAGTGGAAACGACTGATGTCACAGAAAATGGAGAGGCCATGGAAACAGCAGCGGAAAAAACTACGGTATCTATAACGGTAACAGAAGCGGAAGCAACAGTTACGGACGTAAGGAAAGAAACAACGCCATCAACTGAAGTATCTGCAGGAAAGAGTTTGGAAGTAACTGCAGAATCCGAAAAAGTCGATGAGAAAGTGGCCCAAGAAATGGAAACAAAGACGACTGATGCTGATAAACGCGAGAACGAAACTACGCAGCAGGAGACAATAAAAGAAGAGGAGACAGTGAAAGAAGAGAATGTAGTGGATACCAAGGACAAAAATACAGTGGATTCAGAAAAGCAAAAACTCAACGGAACCACACAGAACGGAAATACGGATGTGCCAGTGTTGGATGACAAGTTACATAGCAACGGACTGAATGAAGGGCCATCGAAGGAGGCGACGAATGAAGACGCGGCAGCGCAAAACGGTGAGCCTGAGAGTTTGTCAGAAAGTAGTGCGGAATCCATAAAAGTTAAAAAAGTCGTCGATTCCGCCGTAGCCGACGGTGCCGGAGAACCCGACGTTGTTCCTCCTGTAGTTGTAGCGGCGACGTCTTAACTTTGTTCTTATACAGTTTAAGGAGCCCTTCATGCATAACCCCAATCCATGAGTACTTATTCGCAGGTATAAACTGATATTAATTGATCCCACATATACTTTATGTAAATCGTACTATGTCAAAAAAAAAAAAAAAAAACGTAATGCGCTACTTTAAGATGCAGTTCGTAAAACTATCGTTTGTTTCGGCGGCTCTATAACGAGAGAAAGAAAATAGAAAATTAGTATCGTACGGTAAAACGCTCACATTTTTTTTTAATTCTTTAGATATTACTACGGCTATACTCTTTTACTTTCCTTGATGATGACCAACTTCTATTTGTATCGTTAACGTTTTATGTTAACCCGTATATACGCTGCTTTTCTAGCTGCTTTCGCGAAAGTCAGTGAGATTCTATCATTAATTCCTTCACGTTTGATTATTTGATTTTCGATTACAATTTTTACAAGGTAGAACAATGAATTGTTATAATTAAAGTTACAAAATTTGTTTAGTTGTAATTTCGCACGTGATCGATCTAAAAAGTAATCAAACCAAACGAAGTGTCATTTGCTGTAATCAATTATTACTATTCTTACTATTCTTGAGGGGCTTTTTTCTAATATTACTCTATACATGTAATGACATTTTTTTTACACCGCCTAAACAGAACGACTATACATGAAAACTGATAGGATAGGTAATTTCAATAGAGTTGCAGTATGTTAAAATATCGATTATATCTGTGCCAAATGTGAATTTCACGATTTAAAATCAATTTTATCCTTTCAGTGTACTTTCTCTTGATAATTTTATAAATGACATTAAGAGATCTGGTCGATGTTTTATTTTACTGCTGCAACCGTGAAACTGACTAAGGATAATTATTTTAAGACTGTATTGGTACCGCCTTTAACAGTCGTTGTCTTGTAGATTATGTCATAGATCTTCGTTGCGCACAGCATATTTAACTTTGTGAACTGATAAACAATGCATTTCAAGTCTAAATAATTGTAGATACATCGCACAATAAACTTCACTCAATTACGTTAGTTTTGCTTGCGTTTTTGTTATATAAGGTTATAAAAAATTTTTTAATATTAGAATTTTTTGCATCGATACGCTTTCTGCCATCGTTTTGTCTGCCTAATATGGTTCGCGTAATGTAATTTTCTTTTTTTATGAATGTTGCAATTACGGAACCGTTAACTAGCTAATGTCGCGAAATATTTATCAAAGAGCCTAAAAGAATGTACTTTAGCTTTTATATTCTGTAGTTTCGCAATTTAGTTCGCAGCTGCTTAGTTTTAGAGGTGAATGACTATGTGGTTATTCGAATAAACTGACCCGATAATTATGATTTAAAAAGGTCACGTAGGCCAATTGGATCTACTCTCTTCTATGTTTAATCGTGTAATTTGGAAACACTCGCGGAAGAGCATATCGATTCGTAGATTTACTCTGTCATTCCTATAAATTAATATTGCGTTATAAAGTCTACACATGTGAAATGCATTTATATTATCGTTTTACAGTTAATCTAATAGCAAAGTTAATCACCCGCATTATTCCGCATTAATGTACTCTAAAGGCTACTATACATGAAAATATCCAAGTGCAAGTATCTGAATATAAAATGCAAAGTACATGCACTTTATATTCTATAGATCGATAGACGATTTCGCGTTGTTTGCTTTACAAAGTACATGCACTTTATATTTATGCTTTTATATTTATAACTTTCTGTACAGTAGCTTTTGGTGTACACTTTCATGTGCTTTCATGTGAAATTGCATAGATAAATAAAGGATGGCAAAGCTACTTTGTATCAGCTAGCTATTCAGATTACGTGCAAAGCGATAATGTAGATATATTATGTGTAGATTATCGCTCATTTTTGCTCAACATGATTTTAAAATGTGTATGGAAACAATACTAGAAAATAATGATAAGTGGTTAAAAAGTAGGATCGCACTTTCGGCAGAGAATCGATTATTATTACTTTTACTGCTATTCATTATGTCCATTCCTGTTAAATTGACTGTGATTTAAGAATATTGATAGACATAGGTTGCTCGAAACGATTCGTTGTTATCAATACGCGAAAGCGATCGTCTTTGTTGAGTGATATTCCGTTGCGATTATGATTTTTTTTAATTCAGATTTAGTCCGCGTCTAGTCGAAGTCAGTCAGAAGTCAGAAGAGTGACGGAGACTTCTATAGATCGATAGACGATTTCGCGTTGTTTGCTTTACATTACGTTCGCCGACTATGCTAGGGAGACGCGATAAGACGAAAGGAACGCTACTTGTCTCGTACGTCTACGCTAGTGCGCGTATAACAGAAGCGAACACAGAACCAATACACGTGAGCAAGCACGGTTTGATATTTTACGGTATACACTCTTGACAGACCTCGCATATTTTATTTATAAGTCGTCTTCTCGAAGAAGTATGGACGGTTCGATACTTGCGACAGATTGTATTATTCTCGTCATTATATCACACATCTCGAAGTAGTCAAGACAAATGCGAGCTATGCTTTTTACCATGTTCACCGAAGCACCAATAGTCTAAGATCAGTGATCGAATCGTTTTTCATATGTAAATGTACGATGGCATGGATGAATGATTCGATCTCATTTATCCATTCCACCGAATGTATACGCGTTTTAATAGCGATTTTAAAATTGATGTATGTAATAACGAGAATGGCAGGTGTTACGTTCTATAATCGCACAAGTTGACTGTTCCCATCTATCGACTGATCATTGATATTATCGCACACTATGAGAGCCAGAAAACTGCCAACTGATTTACGACAGAAATTAACTCGAGGGTGAGGTGAAGATGGGCTTGAAGCCATTCTCGGCTGACTTTCACGACATCGCCTGAATCATCACTTCCATATCATTCATACTACTGTTTTGCGTCGATAGTCGAGAAGGCCGAAACGCTCATCTTGATCGCACGTTCGAGTACGAGTCACGCTCAATTACGTCGTTTACGCCGTGTAATCTTTTAACATTTTCAATGCCATGGTGATAGTGCCGAGAAATTTTATTTAACATACATATTGAGACATAATGATTGTAGATATTTGCGTATGTTGCTGATTGAAAAAAATGACACATTTGTCTTATGATCTTAGAATATACATAATTAGAAATTTCTACGAAAGTTTACCGAAAGTCCGTACGGCATTGAGCGTGTTAATCTTAATGACGCTATTGCGGGCCTGATTTATATTTCTTAAAACTCAATAAAACGATAGAAAATAAGTAACAGAAATTCAGATAATCTTTTGAAATCAAATTTTGCATAACTTATATATTTTTAACATCAATTAACTAAATCTCGAATTATAATTTTATTAAAGTAAAGTTTACTTGAAAATAATATCAATTGTATACACGTTAATATGCAATTTTCAATATTAACTTTGAGAAGATCTCTAACATCTCGATTTTATTTTTGGAAAAGAGAAAGATGACTTTTATAAAAAATATTATCATGTCATAAAGAATAAAATTTTTAGAATTGTATATTCTTTTTATATATCTTTCATTACAATCGTGAATATCACAATTAGAATATTTATTATTATATTTCCTCCAATTGCGGAGTTTTTTTTAAACAGCTAATTTTGTAAGACGAAGGCCCACAAATGCATTCAACAGTTTTAACTCGTGTAAAAGCCTATGAATGAGCAAAACCTGATCTAACACTGCCTCGTTGTTATACGAAAATGGCTCGATTAAAACCCATATCAATCTCGCAGTACTATTAAGAATTCGGATTATGTTCCGTTTTAGGAAAACACAACGTGCAACGCGGTTTCATAGCTTCGTGATTTAGCAATAGATTTACAGTTGCGATTCTGACGAAAAAAATAGAAACGAGGATCCTGTAACATCGCGCCTTTATGATCGTAACTCACAGGAAACTGCCGTTTTTCCAAAGCGTTAAAATTATACGAGACGATCGAATAAACAAAAACCAACGTAGGACTATTAACAGGAGTAACCTCACCATATTCATTAGCGCTATTATTGTTTGTAATTCATTGGCTATATTACCTGTAATACATCAATATAATTGTAGGAGAGACGTAAGGACTTCATCGATACTTTCTAACTTTTAAGGCTAGATCCCCGCGGGGGGAAGAGTGGAAGTCAAATATCAACAAAATTTTCAAGTTAAAAGTTACAAATTTTTTTTCATAAAATTTGTTTCTTTTAGATGTATTTATTATTAATTTATTATTAAATTTCTAAATATTATGATGTGCACGTATGGAAACTTTTTAATATAATGTGTATATATATTAATATATATATATACATATATTAATTATTTTAAATATATTATTTTAAATATATATATATATTTAAAACAAAAATAATTTGTGCCATCTGTGCAGTTTGAATAACATAGTATCAAAATACTTTTTTTTATAACTCTCAGAACATCGTCCTTTTATTTATGAATTTCAACCGGTATTCGATTTCCACTCCTCAATTGTTCCTACGAGCCCGTCGCATTTCTCTTTTTTTTTCTTTTTCTTCTCATTACTTTCAACGAATCACTTTACGTTCTTCCCCCGAGGGAAAATTATAGTTATGATTATTATTCTTCGTGGTGTTCTCGCAGATATTCATGTGTGTATGTTAGATTATGAAAACACGAGTGGTATATAGTTTGGTTTGATTTTTTAATTTATTGATCGCGCGATACATCAATCGCGCTATCGATAGATCCCTATATATATGTTTAGATACTCTGAGTAATATGAGTCCCAAAAGATATGTGTTGTACAGAACTAATCAGTAAATTCTGTCCTTTCTGAATTTTGACTGCGTTCGTAGAGCAAAATAAATGAATTTTGCAACTAGAATTATGACGTTCGTTCTTATTTCAGTGTCCCATGTAACGTGTCATGTAACATGTATGTACGCGTACGAATTCGAATCTAAAAGTTATGTGTATTTAAGAAAATGCGAAACTCTGTATACGTATGCTAACTGAACTTGATTAATAATCATTTGACTTGTGAAAGAGGAAATTGTTTCTTTTTTTATATCATTTTCTACTGGACCATTGATTTGTTATATTCGCGTAATCTTCGGGTAAAAGTCTTGATCAAGATGCCAAACTCAGGATAACAAATTTTTAGTCGAAGAGTGACTTATATACATATAAAGTACAGTTTACATGATAGTATGTATGCGTTGTTCTCATACATACACATGATATATGTATTGTTCCCAAATCGTTATCGAGACTTATAAATTATCGTAAGCTTGTCCTAACACTCGCGTTATGCGTTTATATTATTGTACAATGGTACTGTTAAACATTTAACTACCTTAAGACTCAACATCAACATTTTAATTGGAATTATGCTCCTGATAGAACCGAAATAGCAAATTGCCAAAAAAGTCTCTTTGTGTTATCGCAGTCAGAATAATTTGGCTGAAATTGCGAATTTTACACGAAATTTATATACTCGTATCTCTCATAGTTGCCAATAAAAAGTGTAGGATGCCTCATCATCGATTCAGTCTCTAAATTAATAACTTTTTTATAAACTCGGATCATTTTATAATTTTCAGCGAAGGATATCATTTGCTACAAACTTTTAATCTCTAATATTAAATATCTTTGCAGCTAGTTTTAAGATGACGAAGCGAAAGATGAAACTTTACTTTCAGCCCGGAAATTTAATTCGTTAAAAATATTTTCGACTTATTGCCCGAAAAAGATACTAAGCTTTCGACATTTTTACTAACAATAAGATAAAATTACTCCGAATACAGCAAACAAATCTGACGTGAAACGATGATACGATGAGTCATCCTAAATATCACATTTAAGGATCCTACAGGAACGGGAGCTGTATGTGCGATGTTTCGAGAAGAAAAGAAATTATAACAAATTAGAAGCCATACGTACTGCAAGTAGATTGACCATAAGTTAAACGTTGTTAGTCGATTACAACTTTTCAGTCCTTTAACTCGTCCATTCGACTATCGCCCCCGTTAGCTCGTAACGTTAGATTAACTCATTAGATGTATCTTTATTGCAATACGATATAGTAAATAGTTATAGCAGCGTACTTTACGAATTATTATACGTTAATCGGATACTTTTATTACCCATGTTTAATCCGCCGATTTTAACAGCCGATAGATCGTATACAAATAAAGTATTTGCAAGCTGATACAGTTGCTTCCGGTATGAAATACGAAGTTTTACTAAGTCGATGATTTATTAATTTATCATATGATAATGTAGATATCTTTTGATCAATATAATCTTATTTTGAAATAACAGTTGCTTTTCCGAATCGTTATATTGTTGAAAATCTACTATTTCTAATATTTAGATAAATTTCAATAAATCACCTACTTACGACTTGAAACATTTTTTTATTACCGGAATGTCAACTTCAAACGTCACTAAGTTTCGCAATGTAATTGTAAGAAAATGTATTGGATATTTGGTACTGGAAATACACGATTTCAAAATGTGAGCAAGCTCTTTTCTCTCTGTCACGAAATTATTGCTATCTATACGAGATAAATCCTATCATTCTTTCGTTCATATTCACGAATATGTTCCACGACATTTAGGCAATATGTATATTAACGAATCTTGTAATCACCATTTCGTTGTACAAGACAAACAAAATCTATATTCCACAACAAACTGAGTAAATAAATGAGCTTTGTGCATGTATTATTAATCTGTTTTAAATTACTTTTAAAGCAATGGATCTTTACAAGTTATTTTTTTAATATCATTATGCAATATACAAAACACGTTCTCTTACAAATGCATTACACTTAAAAATTAAGATGAAAACTAATTCAAGACTCACCGGTACGATGCGCAGCAGCGGACATGCATTAATCTGTAAAATAAGAAAGTAATTGAATTAAAACAGTTTTCGAAATAATTATAGTATTTTGGAAATTAATTTTTGCGCACGTTACATTTTTTATTCATCTCGAAAAAGATCTTTTATTAAAAAAACAACATAATTTTCTTTTTATAAAATTCGATAAATGAGAATAAATTTTCATTCAAATAACTCAAATAAATTATAAAACTTGAATACGTTAATATATCAAGTGTATCGCGATATGACAAAAAGTAAAAAATATTTTACAAGCATTACATTTTGTTACAATGATACGAAATGGACGAAAATGCGATGCAATCGTCGTGAGGATAAATCGATTTTGCAAGTAACAAATAGCAAGCAAATAATAAGCGATAAACAATAGATTATTTACCCAAGGGTTGCTCCGCCGACGCCTGATGCCTCCCCGGGCCTCCTCCTCCTCTCGGATCCCGTCGTTGCATTTATGACGCACACACATCGCGAAACATGATTAATTACGATCGCGCGCGCGCGATTAACCCAACTGTCACGATAATCGCGCGACACTGTGCCCGGCACTCCCGATTTTAACTGTATACGCGTACTCCGTAATT
Organism: Temnothorax longispinosus; assembly: GCF_030848805.1. NCBI lineage: Eukaryota > Metazoa > Arthropoda > Insecta > Hymenoptera > Formicidae > Temnothorax > Temnothorax longispinosus. The sequence continues at coordinate 15,857,740 of NC_092366.1, read as the reverse complement.
TTCGACGAGAGAATCACGACGATACTCGCGTCGTCTCGTAACGAACGAATCTGAAATGGTGGAGCGAGTGAGGGGACTCGAAAAATTCGCGGCTGCACTCGCGAAACCTGGGTTAATTACGATCGCGCGCGATTACCCTAATCATCCGCGACACGACGATCGCGCGACACTTTGCACGGCACTCATCCCGATCTCAATTAACCGTACGCGCATTTCGTAACTTTCGACGAGAGCGTAAATGACGATACTCGCGTCGTCGAGTGAGGGGATTCGAAAAACACGCGGCCAACTTCACGCCGCCACCAACCGCCGACGCCGAGCCGACGCCTGTATGTACCTGTCGCCAATAAAACACGCACACACACGCGTATCAAGACGAATTACTGTCTCGCGTTATAACACGGTCGTCAAATATACCACTTGAGATTGAACAGATATCCACGGGACACGATATTTGAAAATGTGCGTCGTGAAAGTAGCACACGTCGTTGTCCCGGACTGCTCGCGCGGTGGATTTCGCTCGAGTAAGCGAGATAATTGTCAACGGGGGTAACGAATCGTCAATGCGCACTGAATTCATCGCATACAGTTTACGAACATCGATGTATGTGGTTAACTGCGACTCTGCTTGCCGGTTGAATTACGACGCGAGGCAGCTCGGCTCGGAGACGACCGCTCCGTATCCGCGGCGTACGTCCAATGACAGCTTGCGGCGCTTGCGCAACGTCATCGCGACTGATCGCGACGCCGCGCGATACGACGCGAGTCAAATTAACGACTAGTGTCCAGTCCTACGATGCGGATTAAATTTAATCTCGGTTTAATTTTCTTTTTATCCTTCTTTAAGAATTTAGAAAAAATAAAAAGTACGTTAAATCGAGGTTAACGTTAGTTTAATTCATAAGTTAATTTACATTCTACATTGATGGATTAATTTTAATCTCGATTTAACACTTTTCGTCTTTTTAAAGTTTTAAGAATTAGAAAGAGGTAAAAAGTAAGTTAAACTGAGATTTACACTCGTAAATTAACTTTGACGATCGGTTTTATTTTTTATTTTTTTTAGTTCTATATAAAAATTAGAAAAAGATAAAGAGTAAATTAAACTAAGATTAAAGTCAATTTAATCCGAGTTAATTTATATTGGTAAATTAACTTTTATGATCGGTTTGGACTTTTTATTTTTTTAAGTTCTAAAAATTAAAAAAAGAAAAATTAAATCGGGATTAAAGTTAATTTTATCCGAGTTAATCTACATTGGCAGATCAACTTTTATCTCAGTTTAACTTACTTTTTATCTTTTTCTTAGCAAAAATCAAAAAGTAAGTTAAATCGGAATTAAAGTTGATCGGCATTGATAAAAATGAACACAAGACGCGATATCGGTACGACACATATACACGAAAGTCAATAATGGCACGAGCAATAAATTTCGATCGTGTAAATTCCATGAAATATGTATAATAAATTGCCTGTATATTACAACTTTCCATTTCGTTAATTAATCAGGACAAACATTGGGCGCGTTCAGCAGACACAACTGTTGAGTTCGTCTTATCAACACTCTGCGTTGATTTGTTGGTTCTAAAAGTAAGAGCCAATCACGTTCGATTGTTACTGACCGGCTTGGTCTGCTGAACGCGACCATTGGCGCATTCAAGCCGGATAAAGCAGCTTAGCCAAAAGCGGCTTGCATGTGATTGGTTGAATCCACAGGTAAGAACCAATTGGCGAGAAGGTTAACTGCTCTGCGGGTATCCCGCGATGCTAGCTTTCAATATGGCGGATAAACTTATGGTCTTTATCATCCTGGCACTCTTGTGCATTCTTGACAGAAGAGAAGCCAAAAAGAGAAAAATAAAAATGTTAAACTATCCTCTACTCAGCCATATGGCAATACGAATCGACATATAACTTTACTGGATTTATATTGACATTTCATTTCATAGTTTATAGGATATTCTATATTCGTCGAAATTCGTTTTACGTTACTTTTATTCGGTTATAGAAACTTATATCCTCCAATATTTTAACAATTTATATTAATTTAAATTCAAAGATGCTCTTAAGACAAGAACGGATGTAACAATCTGCCAAAAAAATGAAACATATAATTGGATAATCATATAATTACACATTTGGAAAATACTTCTCTTTTCCCACACGTGCCAAATAATTTTAACGTGTAAATTTTATATGTATTTCGTTCCTCAAACATGATTTTGTTTATATGAAAGCTCTTGAAGATATATAGGTACGTACAGTATCATGGTACAGTAAATAAGTGAGTTAACATTGCTGGTTGTCCTAATAACATACATTACATATCAAGTGACATCTCTAGTTTCAGTAAAAAAAAAAATTAGATGTTTTGACCAGATTTGACATTATATTTAAGGATTATGCTTAGGATATGCGTCAGGATTATGCTGTTTTATGCCTGTCAATCTTACAAGTGTGATCTTTGATATAGGCACTTTATTTGAAAGTATTAAAAAAAGACAACTTTTTCAGAACAGAACACAAAGCATTAAAAACACAGTATTGATTTCGATAATCTATCATTTGTTCTTATCTAATGTTACCGTCAAAATCTTTTATTATTAATGTTGTAACAATATACTAGTACTTCTAATACTGTGTTATGAAAAAAATAAACATAAAAATAAAAAACAAATATTAAACATTTTGTCAGTTCTGACTCTAAACAGATCCATAGGTGTCCTTTCATTCGTTATAGATATGAAAATACCTCAGTCTTCTTGCCAAACAAATCTGTGGCGGTTATATTATTCATATTCACTAGCTCACTTATTCAGTATAATTATAATAAAACAGTAATAAGCTTTATTTAATTTAATCATTTGGCACCGTCTAACTAAATCTTTATCTATCTTACTTATATTTAATCTTATATGTCTCTGTAACTTTAACTCTAATCTGACAAAAACAATCACGTTTGCTTTAGATCTCTGTAAGCATGAAGTCGTAGCTCCTGCAGCGTGGACATTGAGCATGATCGTGTAGAAAAACAATCTGTAAAATAAGAAAAAAAGAGATGATAACAATAACAAGGTGACAGCATTAGTAATAACTATTCAAATTTGCCGTTTGAACAGTATCGTTTGAACAGCGTCTTCAACTAATCGAGAAATGTTATTTTAAAAGACAAAGAGGAATGAAATATTGAAACAATAGTAACCTTAGGATGTTGAGGACAGCAGTATCTTACTCTTCCTTTGGTCCAAAATCCACAACCGTTGCATATGATGTTAGAATGCGGTCTGTAACAGATGCATTCTGAGGCTGCATCCGAATTTGGTATCTCTTTCGCGGTAATCCTTTCATTACCCCTTATTATATATCCTGATTCCATGTTATTTACAGGAGAATCTGCGAATATTGAAGAAAATAAACAGGATTATATATCACCCACTTAGAACAACGCATTACATATCCTATTTTAACCTTTACATTAGATTACTAATGCATTGAATTAAGCAGCTATTTGTAATGACGTTCAGATTATACATAGAAGTACCGACTCTATGTTAGTGTAACTATAAAACAATTAGGATTGATGTTTTATGGCAAGATAATAAGCACACACGCGCGCGTTCATTATGCACCTGAAAGATGCATATGTACACTACTAGTTCGACACAGACCGTTCTGATTTCAGCACGTTCAGCAAGGCAAAAGGAAATTATAACAATTGGCTCACCCATGAACAAGACGATAAGCGCGACCAACGAAACACGCACCACAAACGTCTACAGCACACTGTCCAACTGTCTATACGCATACGTCGCATACGCCGCTGTCGCCGCTGAAACGAAACCTTCATATGCCCTTTAGAGTGACAGAGACGGAAACAAAACAAACAACAGAGTGAAAGTGAGACGTGCGTCGAAAGTCGCAACGGCATTATCAGATGTTTTCAAGTATAATAAGACGTTAAAAATTTCAAATTACGAAATATATCCATTTTTGTTTAAAAAAACTAAAAACTTTTAAAGAAATATTATAGAACATTATAGAACCTCAGCAGGACAGTCGAATTTGTTGGAAGTAGGAAAATTATAACACGCTACACAAATATGCTAGATATGAATCTAAATCTTATATTTTAATTTTATTTTATGTACGTGTACATGTGTGTGTATGTGAGGTGGTGTGGATATGTGAAATGGATAAGTGTATAGCACGTGTATACACGTGATCGTATAATTACAATTGCGCCGAAATAAATTCCCTCTCTCGTCACAGAATTTCGCGATCATGCGTTATAACTTTTTTAACGTACATAATTTTGCAAGAATATAACAATAAATATAATGATCAATACACGACATCAACTAGACAATATTTTAATCATCCTTACTCTATTCTTTGTTGAATCGTTATTATTATATTATCTATATCAATATATTTCTAGAAAATTTTTTTTATTAAATTAAAACATTAGCATGACATATAAAAGAGATTTCTTTCAATGTTACGTCTATTTTCGATTTACGTCTCTTTACATTTTACGTAACAAGGTAACATGTACTTTTCACTTTATCCCCAACTCCGTTTTATTCTCTTTGATCTTAGGCGGGTAAGAGAAAAGGTCACACACATAAGTATTTAGAGTACGAACAATTCTTTTTCTAATTGTAAGTTTAATTTACCTTTTTCTAAATCAATATATTTCTTTGGTGTTTTATGTTTTTGCTTATCAGAATAGAAAAAACGGCATTTTTATCTCGAAATCACGTTCGTGATGTAGAAAGAAGGAACATTTCTTAACTTTTTTTTTTCAATGAGTCGTGTTGCAGAATCAAGATTTCATTCTCTCTCGCACTTGACATATATAAACAACATACTCGAACACTCACACACACATACGCATAGAGTAAAGATATATTTCATAAAAATATATAGTGTTTGTCACTTCTGTGAATACTCGAGTTTTACTTCTATAGAACATATATGTTTCAACGGTGTCCCATGAAAAGAGTTATGAAAATTTCAACGTTGTAACAAATCTTGCTTCGCGTGTACTTGGCGCGAGAAACTACCCGTGTCTCTTGATTAAATATAATCTTTTTATCTTATTATAACATAATGATTAAGTGCGTGGAAATATATTTAAAGATAAATATTTTAAAAATCTTTAAAAATTTGCTTTTTTAATGTTTTCTCAAATTCAATAGAAAAAAAACAGAGTATATCTTTTTCATAATTAATATGCATTTAAAGTATTCCTGAGAAACATTATCAACTAAAAAAAAATTCATCGATCATGCTTACCGTTATTACTTTATAAAGTAGATTAGTAGAAGAATAAAAAAGAAAAAGCAAGTAAGTCTGATATCTTGATGTAGATTAATATCTATAATTTGTACGATATGGAAGACAAATCACGCAAGATCAGTCAACTATTTGAACGCGAAAAGAAATAAATACCCTTGTTCTTAGTAGAGTCCCTCTAATAAGAGTCGCGACACGGAGATGGCAACTTTTGATTGGTTCGCATTTTCGGCAAAAGCACGAGAAACAGAAACAGAAATAGATTGCCGAAACTCAAGATGTCGCGACTCTTATTAGAGGGACTCTAGTTTATAGTATTTAGCCTGCACTTGCGCACGTTCTTTAATATATACATAGATGTGTCGTAAAATATTCTTCAATATATGTTTCGGCTTTTAAATTATTTCAAGTGCAGGGACACCGTTAGGTACATGAAGTACAGAAAACTCCCATACATACATTCTTTCTTTCTCTTGTTTTTCTTTTGAAAAACTTTTATCAGGATATATAATTTACACGATTTACGCGATTTTTCTCGATCTTACGTATAAAAGTATTTCGATATTTAATTGGCATTGAATTGTAAGAAGTGCGATTATTCTTGTTTCGTGTCCTTAGATAATTTCATCTTTCGTATTAATTAGCAAAGCAATTCCTACGGCGACGTAAATAAAATTAAAGATCTTTAAGAGATGGTTGTAAGATAATGGAAATGGCAATATAATTTGTGCATGGTATCTCTATAATGCCATAAAGAAAATACAACGGTAATTTTAATTACCGTATTTTGTAGAATGATTATGTATCTAAATCTATTAGTTGTCTTTTAAAATTTATGCTTTTGCTTTAATTTTGGTCCTTTTCTTTGAAATAGAAGTAACTTCATATAGATATATACATATGTCACTGATACATATATCTCTCTCTTTCTTTATTTATTTATCTATCTATTTACAACATCCTCATCTTCAACAGCTTTAATTTTTTTTTATAATTTATATTTAACATGTATGATTTTATGGATTGGCCATTTAGCGTGTTACGCCATTTATATATATTATTTTTAATGATAAAAAAGAGAGAGTGATTCCGTTTGAGAAAAATATTTCTAATTCTAGCATAAACAAATTGAACCTTTATATTATTCTTCTTGAAAGTAATATATAATTCTCTATATTGATAGAAAAACATTTTGATGATTGTTTTGGAAACATTTTGATAATTATTTCTGAAAGAGCTTTATCAGGAAAATGAAATCGCGCAAAAATAAGGCCAGGTCAATCGAGAATACAAACTTCGTCGACTATAAAAAATATCTATAAGTGCTATCTGCATTATATTAGGTTTTAGTGTGAGTTCTGCATCTTATTAAAGAATACTTTAGTAAATATTCTGCAATATATCTTCAATGTCTTTTCCAATCAACAAGTATATAATCTTTCGTCAGGTACACGAGCAATAATCGAACGTAATTACGCGTAACTCGAGCGCGTAACTCGATGACCTGCGAGATTTGGGATTCAATATAATTTGCTTGGCACACGATTTACGGAACTTTTGAATAACCGTTCGATTCGTAGAATATAAACGCAATCGCACGCTCGTATTTGTACATATGTATGACGTATGTAACAGATAACGCAATTGGACCACACACAGAGAACTTCCTCCTACTTTTCTATAAATATCGTTTCGCATTTGAGGCAGAATATTATTTAATACGGGTAACGATTGGATGAATAAACGAATCATTAGTTTAAATATCATTAATTTAGATAAAACGATGATTCGTTCGAATGTTGACAAATTCGGCATCGCTCTCTTTTACATCGAATATTGTTTATTAACTTGAGAAACGAAAAGCGCCGCTAATCATCCGATTTTCTCTTTTTACATCAAATTGTAATTTGAAAGCATTTTGCAGTCCAATCAATCCAATCATAAACATATCAATATTTAGAGATTCTCTCATGTATTCATACGTAAGAGGAGACTTTTATATATAGCGCTGCGCATATTTTTGATAACGTTTTGCTCATCGAAACCGCCTTTAATTAAGAATATTGAGTTTTTAAATTTTTAAATATATAATTGCAAATTCAATCGATTAACTATTTCAAAAATTAGAAATTGCTTGATATAAAAAATAGAAGTATGAAAGAATGAAGTACTGAAAAAAATAAAAAAAATGTAAAAGTGCAAACAAAATAATCGTATGTAAATAGTCATATATATATATATATATTATATATATATTAAATTAAAGTGAACGTTACCTCAGTAGAAATGTAACGATAAATTATTTTGCTAGCTCGCATATGTGATCTAGCGCGTATAAAAACGTTCTGTGTACTCACTTCTTCTCCGGATACTTTTCTTTTTCTCTTCTTTTTTTACCCTAGAGGCCAATAGAGGCTTTCAAATCTCTAAATTCTTTCGAGAATAAAGTTTAATTGCGACTGACAAATACTTCTTGTGCAAATACAGGGTATACGCGAGGGAATTCGCAGACCCTCCCCTACCCCCCTCCCCATTTATCCTGCGAACGATTCAAACTCTCACGCCGACACCGTTATCGCCTTTGATCTCCGACACGACGTCGAACGTGGGGGTGCAGATGTCGGTGGGTGTGGGAATGGCGAGAGGCGCCAGCCGCGGGTTTCTCTTGACCGGCGCGGGCGAGTTCTTCAGGATGTAATCCGCGCAAGGTCGGACGCGCAATCTGCTCGAATGCACGGCTGGTTCTAGTCTAAGAATCGCGCAGGATCGTGTCGAGGGCTGCCTGACGTGGTGCACCGACTCCGTGGATCTGCTTTGAAACGCCGTCTCGATGACGCACCTCTTCAGGTTCGACATCGAATTGTACGCCGACGCGTCCCGTTCGGAATCGGGCGTGAAGACCGGCTCGTCGCTCTCCTCGAAGGACGTGAACATGTCCGAGTCGGGCATGGACGGCGCGCTGAAGAAGGACTCGCGCAGGGACGATGTCAGGGCGTCGGGGCACATGAACGGGTCCAGGGACGTGAGGTCGTTGAGATCGCTGCCGCTGTTACAGGTCTGAAAGTTGTTGACCGAATAGGACGACGGGAACGCGGCTTGGTGTTCCATCGTGCTCGGCAGGATCTCCTGACTCCTGGAGGACTCGGACCACTTCGAGTCGGACGGCCGTCTTGAGCTGAATCTAGTGGAGTCGTGCTCGGCGAAGATGGGTTCCGGTAATCTCATGTCCCTACTTTTGTCCGAGTTTCTCAGCAGGGCCTCGAAAAGGTCGATCGGTTCTAACGTCGATGTATTACCGGACGGTGGGTCGCATAGCTCTTGACTCTGAATCTGATTGTCACCCTGTTCGAACGGTTCGCTCAAGTCCTCGATGTTTAGCAATACGGTGGGTACTATAGGATCGGAATGTCTTTCAGGATTGCTTTTTTTACCTACGGGCGATTTAGTGCGTTGCGCGACGGGCCTCGGGATCCCGAGGCTCTGCGTCTCTTCGGGCTGAAGAGGCGCCGCGGGGAGAGGATTTATCGGACTCGGCGGTTCCGAGTGTATCGTCGGGACGAGCAACGAGTCCATCAAGTTGGAAGGCTCCAGTAGAGTTATGCGGCGCGTCGCCGAATCGCCGATCGCGTTAATCGACTCGGAGTGTTTCAACGTCTCCAGATTCCTATGAGCTTGTGTCGTGTTTCTGGCAGTAAAGTCTATCCTGTGCGCGGGTGTTCTCGACGGTGGGTCTAGATTAATGAGATTGGCCAATTTGTTTGGCGTGATGGTTACGTGTGGGACGGCCGGCGACACGCTTCGCCTCGGTATATTCGCCTCGGAACTTAGTCTGACGTCATCGGGCGCCGACGACGACGACGAGGATCTTTCGTTTCGTAATCTGCGCTTCAGATTCGGGCTCACGCGCCCGAAATGGCCGCGGAACTTGGGTCGCGGACGGGAGGGAGCTTTGCTGGATCTCCGTTGATCTTCCATCTGCTGATAGAGCATCATCGCGTGCCTCGCTAACGCGGCTTCGTATCCACGATTGAGATTTTGCGCGGAGTAGCCGGCGTGTTCCTCCGTGCTGCTGTCGTTCGCCCGGAAGAATCTCGCGTCCACCTCGGAAGCGTGCACCGTTCTTGCTCTGAGATTCGAGTCCGACACGGTCAACGACATGTTCGGATTCCGCTTCTGATAAGCAACGTTATTCGCGTGGCACGTCGCTTGGCTCGAGTCCTTCGCGTCTATCACGGAAGTATCGACGTTCAACATCGGATCCGACAACGCGTTCAGCTGAAGAAACTTACGGCTGCCGTGCGCGGCCGTGTCGCTCTTCAAGTTCTGATAAGATATAAATTTCGGCTCGGAAATCAATGGCAAGCTCTTCCCGTTCATTCGCTTGTGATTCAACCGTCGGAGATGCCTGATCTTGTTGAAGGTCGGATCCAGCAGATACTTGAGATTTTTCAGCTTGTCGATATTGTGATTGGAGTCGATCACGTGATTCCGATCGATGACGTATCGCGGGTCGAGCATCTTCGTCAGGTCGTGAATATTTTCCTCGATGATGTCGCCCGGTCGGCTGCTGCAGGACGCGACGTGCTCGATGATGCCGTGCTTCTCGGACGAGATGTCGGTGTGCTGGCCCGACGTTTCCAGGCACCTTCTGCTGTAAAGAACGTTGTGGTGCTTGGCGGCGGCGAAGCAATCCTCCACGGGCGGATGCCTGCTCTCGTTGCTGTCTTCGTTATTCACCTCGCCCAGCTCGAGGTTCGTGTTGGTGCCGCATCCTGTCGGCGAGCAGCCGTAACGGCCCGGCATCACGCCGAACAGCGAGACCAGATCTTCGGCAATCTTGCCGGCGGCGATGCGCATCTCGCCGTGATGAAAGGCGTAGATCCAGGGATTTGCGCCGCTGTGCGCCAGGATAGGCAAGCCCAGCCACACCACCGCCCATTCCGATAAGATGTTGGTGCCGCAGAAAATGTCCAGCAGCATACAAGTCTAGAAAAGAAGGAAAGCGTGTTGGAGATTGAAAGAATCGCGTGTTTACATTAGTTGCTTTTTCCATTTACACTCAAGTGATCTGAGTCACTCATGTGAGTATTTTATACTCAGGTATAAGATATGTCATTTTGTATTTACCTGCTTATTTTGGCGACAAAGCTATCGCATAATAATACAGGTTCAATGGTTCATAGTCTCACTTTTAATGTGAGTCTATTAGATTCATTAAAGCACATGGTCTCGATTGTGGATAAAAACTCAGTTGATCTCACTTGCCAGCATGCAAAAAGAACGTGCGTTCAACTGAGTTATGACGTCACAAGTGAGAATTAAGTACCTGAGTTTTGATGTAAATGGAAAGCCACTGTTATCGTAATTCTATTTAGAAATTCCATCGCGTTATAGAAAAGAGAGTAGATTTTTATACAGTCACGTGTTGAAAGACGGAGATAACGTTCGAAATATGAAAGTCGACAAATTGTTCGTCGCACCGACCCATTCAAATCCACCTTACTTCATCCGGATGGAAATTCACTGTGCATCGCGAATCCTTTCAAACTTTTCCAAAAGAGAAACATGAAGATTGTTTCTTCCACGGAAGGCGGAGGAGAGGACGTTTTGCGGGAGTTTTGCTTGCTCCATTGCGTAGTTTGCGAAGTACCACAAAATCGATATAATCTATATGTGAAATATAACGTGATTTACGCGTATGATTTTTCGTTTATCGTCTACCAGAAGGACTTTAAATTAAATTTTGTCTACTCGCTTCTAACAGTTTACAACTACAGTGAAAACTACAAGTTTTCACGTTAAAAAGAAATTTGGCACACTCGGCATTCGAGGAAACGTTGCAATTGTTTCCCCGTTTGCTCCTTTACGAAGCAAGGTTCGTAAAAAGTAACAAGAAGATCAACACGGAGCAATATCACGTTTCTCTCCTTTCTTCACGTCTAGCAATGCAGTAAACATGTTTTAGCGTCTGGTAATTTGCCAAATTGCGTTGATTCTTTGCAATCGTTAAATGAAACTTTCGCTCTCTTAAGACAAGATGAGATAAGTTAAAATCAAGGTAACTTTTTATTATATAATATAGTTTTTCAATGTCCCTGTTTCTCAAATCAATCTAACGAAAATTTCAAATAAATCAACGCATTGACGCTTAATCTTGGAAAATTACCTCATTGTTAATTCCAAAATGCAAAAAATTTTGAATAAGATACTATTTGAAAAAAAATTCCTTTATATGGATTCTTTCAGGTTCACCTTTGGTGAGAATATTTAACGACGTAGACACGATATGGCCTTTATCTTACGTTTTCCAGTCTTACGACTTTCTGTATCAGCATGCCTTGCATTTTGTAATATAAACAGATGACGCGGAACTTAATGGGAGAATATGCATGCGCATTTTGCTATCGTGGTCGCGTTTTGTGTAAAAAAGGAATTTTACTTATAAAGCGATGAATGTGTTATCTTATAATAAACATTTAAAACTTGATTCTCTTACACTAGTTAATTCATGCGCATGTGCTTGATTTAAGGCCTTCACACATAAAATCGCGTAAGAACGTAAAACGTAAGCGTAAGAAAATCGACCAATCCCAATCAAGTATTGTGCTGTCCGTAACCACAGTAGGGGGAAATACTTGATTGGGATTGATCGATTTTCTTACGCCTACGTTTTACGTCCTTACGACATTTTATGTGTGAAGGCCTTTAGCTGGTAGAGATAACGTAAAGTCAATACAGAGAGTAAATACAAGTATAAATTAGTAATGGCGAAAAGTAAACGAGTCATTGTCTCCAAAGTTTTCCAAAATAATTGTACGTCTTGGCCGAAATGAGTTTTGGTGAAATTTGGACGCAAGATAAAACTTTGTGCAAAAATGACGTAGAATGACGACGTTTTAAGAAGCAATGTCAAATAGATGACGCGATGCAATAAATGATTAACTGATATACACGTGTTTATTTGACTTTAAAAAAAATTAAATATTGCGTTACAACAAGTTAATCAAATGTTTATATAAAATATTTTCATACAACTTATTTTTATCGATTGTTTAATATCGAATTGCATTATTACCGTCACTGTGATACGCGAGCATCGATTATAAAAGCTTGTTCATCGTAGTACACCGCTTTATCAACACTATATTAAACTAAAATCTTGTTCCCCCAGTATAAGAAGCACGCAAGCATGAAGCGAGAGCGAAATGAAATTGATGTCGTCGCACGGTCGACGCGACGTTTAAGTAGTGACGGGATTTAATGGTCAGACGCGGCGCAATGTGGAATCTTATGTTCGCAGCGTGAAGCTTGGATCTTATATTAACGGTGTAAATAAGAAATTTACAGTCTTTCCGCAGCGATGAAAGTCTATTTGCTGTTTTACGCGGTGTGCCTGTGATACTCACTTGGAATGGAAGCCACAGGATAAGAAACGCGCCGACCGTGAGTGCCAGCGTCTGTCCGTAACGAGGCAGCGCCAATGTCTGCGTTTGATGTCTGAACGATAATTCCACCGTGTAAATTGCACGTGCATGTGCACGTGCGACAAGATAGACATACATGTAGCAGCCAAGTAGAACTAGGGCGCTCGGTGCCCAAACTGCCACGACCAGAAACACCCTGACCGGTGGTAACACGGCTGCATCGAACCTGCAGCTTCCGCTGCAAGATAAGTTAAAATCAAAGGTTAATCGCGCTAAAATTAAAATAACTATCGTATCATTTGATATCTGTCCAGCACGGTTAAATGTCAATATTGTTTTTTCAACTGTTTTTCATTTATTTTGCCTTTTTGTATGATTTGTTAAATTAAAACAGACTATTTTTGGAGTTGAAGTTTATTATTTTTCCAAAAGCCAATAAAAGGACTATGCAAGAATCGATTATATACACGCTGCAAATAAAATGTGTTTAATAAGTCTATTAGGATTTGTATTTCATAAATGTAACGAGATAAACGGATCGGGAACAAAGGTTCTCCTAGACTGTTTTAATTGCGCGAAGTTATCAAAGGGTTAAAGAACCTTTCTGTCGCTCTCTTCTCATCTACGTTTTAGTGCATTGCTTAATCGGTTGTGTACAATCTGCAGACTCTGCAGTATTACAGGGTAAAAAGCTTTTCTACTTCGCCAGGTAATGCAAGTAATGCGACCGTAAAGCTAATATCGTGGTAAGTCCTAACAACAATATAATTTGATACGCAATTGCGCCTTCGAAGAGATTATGTTTATGAGATCGTGTGAAAAGTTTGTTGAATATCGAGTTAATTGCTTTTGTTTGCCTTGAGTTACTTATAACTGCAAATTATTAAAGTGACAAACATTGTGTGTGCGTGCGCGCGCGCGCGCGCGCGCGCGTGTGTGTGTGTGTATGTGTGAGAGAGAGAGAGAGGGAAGGAGAGAGAAAGAGGGAGAGAGATATAACATATTATATTTTCCAAGACCTACTTCTGATATTGAGATAGAATGTGAAAATAATGAAGATGAAAATTTTCTTCATTATTACAAATCGAGGATAACAGAAAAATTGCAATGCTTAATAAAATGTAATTTTTTAAATAAAAATATCAAGTGCAAGTACACTTAGTGAATTTTAATATTTGATTATATTCTTGTACTTCTCCTAACTTATAAAATAATAAAAATATGTTTTTTGTAGTATATTCGTATTTCTTGATAACTGCTAAAAATAGACACAATGTTGTAATTAAACTTATAATTGAAAATGCATTATGATATATTAACCCCTTTGGCAATTTATTTTTCTGTTAAAAAATATTATTATTAAAAAGTAAAAAAAAGGGATATTATAAAATGAAGGTTTAAGAAAAATGATGGTACTAAATAATATTTATTCCGATTTCTATCTTTGTGCAACGATATATTTTACAATATTGCGTATGACGCACTTATTTGGATTTTAGTTATTCCAGTCACGTAATGTATCCACTTTCTCCGGCACGTGTCACAGAATTATTCGCGATACGTATAAATCATGTTGATATTTTCAGATAGCAATTTAATACAATTTTGCTCACAGTTCTATTTATAGGAACGTAGTGTCGATCGTTAAAGCATAATCAATATGAATGCTATAATTGATAAACGCAAAAGACTAATTTATTTCTTAAATTTTAATCAACGAGATATTAACGTTGTTTAACTTTTTGAGCAAGTTGTCTGGATTCATTATTCAATTAATCAAATTGTTGGCGTGCATTTTAAATATCAGTTTTGCGACAATAATACTGCATGCATAACACGTCATATCCTATGGCGAATTTTCCATTCTGATTATTTTTCTCGCAGAAAAATGTGCTAACTTATATAGGTGCGTTTTGTTCGCCGGCACAATTAATTTAATTCGCGTGGGACAAGATCAAAATCGATATTTGTACTGGTAAAGTTTTAATTTTGTTTTAAAAAGTTCTAATGGAAACAAATTATTTTATTTTTAGATAGAAACGCGACGTAAAATTTTACATTAATTACACGTGTATTATTGTTCCTCTTCTTTCTAAATTTTCTATGGAAATTGGTTGATAAAAGGTATATGAAGAGAAATGAGAGTAAAATCCGCGCGTATATTATATCAATGTACTTTTAATTAAACTAAATGGTTCGTATATTCTATTCCATCCAAACCTAAATTAGACACTTTTACTTGAGATTAAATATTTCCCAAATTGCAAGTTTCCCGTCGTACCTACATTTATTTCGGCCGGCCTAAATAATAAATTTATCTGAAATCACGGTCGAATTAATACCGCTACGAGCCATCATTTATATTTATTAAATAAAAGAACATTTAGTTTATGCATGTCGTAATATCACGCAAGCCTGAATTTATTTCAATTTTTCATTTAAATGTCACACATTTTGAGTAAACATCGTTACCTGTGCGACTGCATCCCACCGGTAATTTGAGCATAGATGAGGGGCGAGAGGCCAACGGCGATCGCGTATATCCAAAAGACCGCGATGTACTTTTCTACGCTGCTGTGGGTGATGATGTTCTTGTATCGCAATGGCTGCGCCAACGAAGTCAAACGGTCCACCGCGATGGCCACGGTGACCAGAACGCTCACGCTGCAGAGCGCGATCACAATGCAATACGGCATGATGCAGAGAGCGGAAACGCCGTTTTCCGGTAGACCGGAGAGCTCCAGCTGCATCCCGACCGGCATAAATACGCCAATCTACCAACGAAAACGGGCAACTTCCGTTTATTGCGGATCTAAATCAGGATTGTACATTTGCTATCGCGAGGAAATAACGGTCCGTAAATTGGACTCGTGAAGAAACTTGAAACGCGAGATTGGCATTAAAAATCAGTTTCCACTGCAAGAATACTCTAGAGTACCAGTGACGATTGTTTTTAACTATATAATCTAAACACGCAAAAATAAATAGACTTGTCAGTTTATTGACGTCGCAAGGCACAATAAAATGTACATTTAATTAAATAATTAGGATATATACGATGATAAATCTCTTTCATGTAAAGTATCGGTTTACATCTGTATTATCTTTTTTTCAGGAATTCTTTAAATTTAATATTTTACTCTTTTGTATAATATCTTTTATATAATAATATATAATTTATATAAATATTCTTTCCTTATACATATAGGCATTATATGTACAAGTGCACACTTTTTATAACTATATAAGAATACATGATAGAAATTATGTAAGACTTACCCCGAAATCGCTAATGGCCAATGAAACTAAAAGGCAATTGGAAGCGGTCCTGAGTCTTTTGTATCTATAGAAGGCGGCTAGGATGATGGAGTTACCGGTGACGGTGATGGGCGAGAGAATGCACACTATGGAGACCGCCAGGACCACCGAGACGGGACTGATGTCCAGCCTCGTGTCGATCCTGGTGACGGTGGGTATGAGTGTGGTCGTTAATTCCCCGGCATAAGTGGTGGACGGTAGCGGCGTGTCTGTATCGAGCGTTGACATTGTCGCTCTCACCCCCAATAGAAAAATATTCGCTCTTCCTTGTCTATGCGGTTTTCTTATATTCTATCCTTGTCTATGCGGTTTTCTTCGGGTCAAGTTTTCCTCATCGTAGACGCATCCTCCTACGTGTGATGTCATGACGTCAGTCTTTCGGATTGCCACGTCGCAGCTCGGTCGCAGTGGTACGAACGATTGATTGAATGATTTATCGCTCGCCCTTAACGAGATTGGCTGATTAGGAGTAAAGGAAGCATTCTTCCATAAGTATACCAATCATAACGATTCGATTATTTCATCAGGATAACGAGATACTTCA
This sequence comes from Temnothorax longispinosus, assembly GCF_030848805.1. Taxonomy (NCBI): domain Eukaryota; kingdom Metazoa; phylum Arthropoda; class Insecta; order Hymenoptera; family Formicidae; genus Temnothorax; species Temnothorax longispinosus. Next base: position 15,841,156 of record NC_092366.1, on the reverse strand, counting down.
GCCAAAATACAATGGTCATAATCTTCGATCTTCATTTTGGATTATCTGACGAAAACAATTTCCTGTTGCTTTCATCTTTGACCATCGCGACTTTCATCTTTGACAAAATCTTTCTATTTTATTGGAGAAAACTCTCTTAGAGATTCGCGGCTAAGGTATTTGGACTTGGTCAAGGCGATTGATCCGTTAAAAAGTTATAAGCTATCGTAACGTCGAGCTTAGTATCCATCGAGAAGCGGAAATGACTTTTGAATATACGCAGGAATATGGTCCTTCGAACCTCTTTTAAACTTACTCCATTTAACTCTTCATTTTTCTCGCAACTTTGTTACGTCTGCTCGCTTCCTGAAACAAACATGTTCCCGCACTTCTAATTACCTTCTCTTTGAAATTGCAACTATCGTATAAATGTCTTTTTCACGCAAAGTAGTACGCGTGTTAAGTTGCACACGTCTCAGATATTGGAAAACTAATTTAAACGTTTAGTTTATATAAATATTAGAGTTTATATTAATGCAGTTTAAATAAAGAATTCTTTTTATAAAAAATACGCTATTTTCTTTCTTAATTTATTCTTGAAAATTTTCTTATGTGTTAAAGTAAAAAATACTTTTGCAAAAAATACTGATTGCATTTCACACTGTAGTTTAATTAATTCTGCATTTTTTTTCATGATATTCTCAAGTAATTAGTATGTAATTGGTATATTCCAAGTATAAGAGCGGTGCATTTGCAGGCAGTAGGAATAACGATCGCGTGTTCTCTCCGAACATTACCATTTCTTACAAACGTTTAGGAAAGAACCGGAGAAACGGAGCGTTTTCCGCTACAGACATAAGGAGGGAAATGTTTATGGATGTCGCGCAATGTCCGATAGGAGTCATTTGGTAAGAATCGTTGATAAGAGTCATTCGTTTACGAGAGGCGAGTTTTCCGCATCTCGAGAGAGTGAACCACCGTGCTCGATTAAATTTGTCCACGCGTTAGTCATTAAGTATCCCACATTTGCAATTCGAATGAAACCGGAATGCGATGTTTAATGCTGACACAGTAGATGGGATCTGAATGGTGAGGATGCGTATTTGAATCTTATGAGGGTTTCAACATAATCTAAATCAACTGGAGGCAATCTGTTAGACTGTTGGCCAGTAATTCTCGCGGTGAGAGAATATTTGATTAATTTTGTGATATCAAAATGTATTCGGAGTTCAGCGTTTTGCAGAGAAACGTTTTTTTTTTTCACGTTTAATGTCGAACCCTCTCTATTACAACTGTTCCTTTAATAAAGTGTAAATAAAATCGAAGTAAGTTTTTATTACTTCGGACATTGTAACAAAAATTGAGTGAACGAAAGCTGATAACAACATTGTGTATGAAATTTCCTCTAAAACACTGTACGTAATATTTATTATGTTTTGAAATGAACTCAAGAGAAGATTGCGTAAGTTTTTTTAATCTCAAACTTAAGGCTGTAACTTTTAATAAGTTTGTACTAAATTGCTCACTGTTGCAATATTTTTGACTGGTTGTTCACACGTGATCTGTAACATATAAATAGTATCTTTGAACAATACTTTCTTGAATAAAAAACGGAAAGAAAGAGAAAGGGGGGAAAGAGAGAGTTTACTTTTGAAAGAGTTTGAGAGAGTTTACTTTTGTAATTTTAATTTAGATATTGTACCGCAATAAAGATATCGTATGGCACTTACTCATAATGCTCATTCAAATCTGAATAGGCTAAGGAAATATGTAAACCCGATGTGATATTATTACTAAATAAATTATTAATAAATATCGATCTTCTTGCATCTTATTAGCTGATAGATAGCAAAGGCGTAAATAAGATACAAAATATTAATTAATTATATAATTGGACAGTGATTATATCATGTTGCTTGTAATTAGAACATGAAATACAATCACGTAGACAGGAAATGTCTGACAGGAAACAACTTATGGAAAAAGAGAAAGGAAAAAAGAGGAGAACACTCTCCTCAGTAAAACTTTCATTCTGGTTTATTATCACAAATAAAAAGTTTATGGAAAAATTGCGTGCGGAAAAAATTGAAGAAACAAAACAAAAGACAGAATTATTTTAAGTACTACTATAAAATTATAAAATTATTCAAAGTGCACAAATTTCAATACACGGTTTTTAAGCAAATGTGATGTTAAATAAACTTTCACTTTATCTTACTTTTTAATCATGTTTTCTCAATTTATAACTAGATTTCATCGTTAAGGCACGTGGTTCCGTGACGATCGATAAAGTTGTTAAGGTAATCGTGATAGAAAATATAGAAATATTGACAGTTTTTTCCCCCGCAATACAGAATTTTATCTCTTGCTTGCTAAACGAGGATGTTCGCCCCCTCATTTCTGCCCTTGTCACCAGTAAGATCTACACGTCAATCGATTATTCGACCGATTGAGTAGCGAAAGCTACCGTGAATAAATCGCGGCAAAAAGAATTTCCATCTCGTAAACGGGGGATGCCGAGTAACGTGGACAGCGTGATGCGGTAGCAACGGATTTATATTGTAACTAATGAAACGTAAGCTTCGGTCTTTATTAATTTGTTTACACGTCACAAGGAAAAGGCACGTTCCCTTTAACTTGCTCTTACTTATGCTCTTGCTCTTGCCGAGCGTCGTCAAATGTTATAAACTTCGGAAAGCGATTGCCTCATTCGTGTCAACTTCAACAGATATGAGAAACGCGAAAGTGGATCAAACGCTCGCGGATATTTCCTTTCTTTCTCTTTTTTTTTAAATGGAGGGACTTGTAGTTTCTTTTGCTCCAAGCTTTGAGGATTTCTATTAAAGAAGAAAACTGTATATGCGTGGCTAAATTATGAAATAGTACTCTCGCTGTTGAAAGCGTCTCGCAAACGATAAGAATCTTGAGAGTCGGATTCTGCGTCGCGTGAAATAAATGCAATACAAAAACGTAACGAAGAAGATATAACGATATTGTTTTCTTATCTTATTATTTACTTTACTTCAGTATTTCCAGATTAAATTACTTACATTACTGTATTATAATTTCTATTAATTAAAAATTAAAAAAAAAATTAAAAAAAAAAAACAAGGAAATTTAGTCTTTTTAATAATTTTCTTGTACTTCATACATTATTTGTCATTAAATGATGCTTCGTAAGAAATTTCAAAAAAATTTTTATTTGAAAAAAATTATTTTGTATGTTACCTATAGAAGAACGTGTATATTGTATACGTTGCTAACCATTGTTGTGATGCTTTAATTGGTTATCTTGCGTCATGTGGTATTCCTAAATCCCCTTATTTAGAACTGTTCCTTATACCGCTGAATATATAGAATACCCCTGAAGCTCCCTTAGCCTCCTGTTCAATGAGTAACAGGATCTTTTTCCCGGAGTAAATCGGCTAGGCGGGATGCTGACCGCATCACCTCACCCTATAGCCCGTGAAACCCCATGGGCTTTCTTAATCATTAAAAGGGGATACCTTTACCAATCTTATGTGCCTTATTTTGAGTTATGTCTATTTCCTGCATGTATTGTGCGTCACAATTGTACTTTTAATAAAGATGTATAAAGGCGCGATATATTAGGAACACTTTTTTGTGACATCGCAAAATGCTACTCTTTTTATTTTTCTTCAGAAAAGATAGTAAAAGTGAACATGGAACTCATTCATGCCATTGAGATCACGATAATTCTAGGATAAAATGGTGCGATTTAGTTATATTTTTATAGGATTTCTTAATCAAAATTTTAGTTTTATAAAATAGGGTGCGATATTAGGCACAGTTCCTCTATTGTATATTGTATACAGTTTTCTATCAACGTTAATTGGAAACACATGGAACTATAGTGCCAGAATATTTTTCAGTTGATGTTTTGCACGTGGAGGCTAAAGTCAATCATCGAAACGGAAAACAAATTGCGTTACAGCGGCGAGGATTGACGCGAGATGCGTCAGGTTTTGACGAATCTCGTCATGCATATACTTCCGTTGCATGCTGGGCTGTAACGACTGTGACGGATGGTGCAGTTTCGATCTCCAATAAAAGCGAACCGGGAGCCGGCCGGGTAACCGATTCCGAAAGAATTGGACGACCATTCGTCGTTTCCACGGAGATTTTCTCTAATCTCCGTCGCTTATTTCAATTGTGCTGCTTCAAGCAGCCTGCTTGATGATTTAAATCGCGACTTACGAAACATTTGAATTAAAATTGAAAAATGTTACAACCTGAATGTTTCTCTAAGTCTTCTTTATATAGATAGAGAGCTGCGATAGATTAAATTAGGAAGAATATAATAATAATCGCGTTTAATGGCATTCGGAAATAATTTATTAACGTTTAATAAAACAATACAACAATAAAATTTAACACGCACACATACATCTCGATCGTGACTACAGCTGAAAAATGCGTTGAAAGATTCCTCGAGTTTTGCTATTGATGAGTGAAGTGATTATCCGATAAAGTGAAATATGTAGATTCTGTTTAATATATACATGGTTTTTTAAATAATATTACGGTGATTGCGGCGGAATATTTATTCCGCGCGTAGGACGCCGTCACTCATTATTACACTCATTGACGGTATGAATATTCAGATTTAAATCCCATCGAGTTATGCATTGCTAATCGTCTTGTCCTTGCGATGTAAATATCTTCGTGACAAATCTTCAACACTAACGCGAGCACACCCCTTTCGCCCTTGTTAAGTGTCTACTAACGGCAATCTTACGTAACGTAAATGCATTCAAAATACGACGCAACGATTACTCGTGTCGCTTGAATCTACTCAAATCTTGTTAAATTCTATGTTGTGTAACTTACGTATATATCTATATATACGCATGATTTATCGGTAAGTACCAATCTTTTCACTGTACCGTGTATTTTATATCGATTTTACAAATTGTACGAATAATGACAAAACTATTTTAGGAATGCAACATGCAACGCTTGCATCAAATACACATAGAAGGGAAAAGAGCAAATGCTTCTTAAGCAAATGCTGGCGTTTGACAAGATTCCGTGGGTTGATAATTAAGTTCCAGCAGGAATATCGCAGGAGAATGTCATATGTAATTTGGCCATGACGCGGCGAAAATAACATCTTTGATATCGCTTTCCTATGAAGGAAGAACGCGGAGAATTCACATACAAGAAAATTTTATCGAAGGTTACAATTGTATGAATAATGACAATACTATTTTAGGAATGCAGCGCTTGCATCAAATATACATAGAAGGGAAAAGAGCAAATATACTTCTTAAGCAAATGTTATTGCGCTTGACAAGATTCCATGGGTTGATAATTAATCCCAAGGATATTAGCAGCAGAATGTCGTGGATTTTGCCATGACGCAGTGAGAATAACGTCTTTGACATCGCTTTCCTATGAAGGAAGAACACCGAGAATTCACGTACAAGAGGAATTTATCGAAGGTTACGCTAATACAAGATACAAGTTACGGCAGTTCCAACAAAAAGCTCGAAATTGAGAGCAAAGTAAATGTCTATAGTATCTTCTCGTATAAATAATAGCGCTAATAATTCAAACCTTTGACATTAATGCGCAAAAATAAACGATCCTTATCAAACAGTACCGTCACGTTTATCATGTAAAATCGCCATAAGAATAAATATTTCCATGCGACGTAGCAATGCTATGTAGTAACGTCGCAAAGAAGAAATACGACTTCCCGTTTGCTTAACCTTTACTGCATTTGCACGAATGAGCAAAAGAGCTAATACTTGTTTAAAAGTCGTCTTTCTTTTTATATGGAAATGACAGAGCGAAATTTATTATACGATTAAATGACAAAGAAGCTCGATAGCCCACAAACTTGTGGAATCTATCTTTACACGTCACGTTTGTAAATCGACTGAGTAAATATTTATAAATAATATATAATTGTGTCATAATTTATGTACTGTAGAATGGGGTACATATTTCAGGAAACGTTAAAAAACTAAGCCACAGTTTGGCAATGATTATTCGATTGGTAAAAATAGATTTACCGTCAATCGCGATAAATTGCGTATCAAAGCACGATTAAATATATGTAAACGTAATATTATAACGCGTATTGTTATTGATATTTAATATCGTCGTAATACAATCCTATTTGCTTCGGTATTCTTCATGCCTATATTATAGCGCTTTGTGATTTAATAGTAGATGCTTCTGAATTTCAAGACGTAGTTTCTGGAATTTGTCGGTATTGACTGAACGTCAACATCCGGTGTTAATATCCGGTCGAGAAACTAGCGATTCCTAATATTACGTGCTGGAATGCGACGCTCCTTGCGTGATGAAAATAGGAAATTCGCGAACAGTGTGAAACTTGAATAATGAATATTGGCGACAATAAAACACTCGAAATGTAATTTTCTTCCTTAATTCAAAAGTGCAGAAATGCTGGACGAAAAAACCTCGAATTCTTCAAAGTTTGATTTAAAAAATTTAATATCTACTCGATAAAAGTATCTTATAATAAGTATCTTATATCTACTCGATATAAGTAAGTAGATATTAATATCTACTCGAGTATTTCCATACATTATATGGAAATACTCGATAATGTATGTAAATACTCCATAATGTATGTAAAAACGTATAAAAATTTGTTTATTAATAATCAGATCATTTTATTTATTCTCTTTTGATAATAAATCGCTGGCAGCACCACATCATTAAATAATACACATACACCCGTTAAATTAGGAAATAAAATTAAAAATTGGTAATTTAATATTATTTGAAAGAAAGAATGAGATTAAATTGATTTTTGATTAAAAATAGAGTTTTTCTTGTTAAATTGATTTTGTTTTTACATTCACGCGCTTTCAATTAATCCAAACTTTTAAAATACGTTCTTCTTTGCGCAAAATATGCGTTAATCTCGCATCTGATTATAAAAAATGCATAAATTTGCAAACATTTTGTTGAATGACTGTAACGATGCATATGAGCGATTTTTATACTTACAAAACGTGTAAAAAGCGTGCTGAAAAACGTGCCTTATCGTGATGAGCGTATTGTTCACAAAAGTTTTAAGCTTACATTTAAGCTTACTGGATACACGTCGCTTGTGGGGCAAAGCGCGATGGTTTAAAATAGTTGGCTTTTACTAGCCGATTCCTACAATTGCGTCGCGTTTAGAAATAAGAAGTATAACTCAAGGAAAACAGCGAATTGAAAATTTATTCGTTTCAAGCTTAGTCTGTCTGTCTGTATTTTGGATTCATTATCCTTCGTCAATCTACTGAAAATATTCTATGCTGATTCAACTTTTTTGTCGTTCTAACCCAAAGGTGAATTATACATATAGCCACTCGTATCGAGGCGAACAAGCTCACAGAATAAATATTTGCTCACCATCGTAAAAAAGACAGATCCTTTCACGTGAAAATCTTTTGCCCGTTTAATTTCACTATTTCAAATTGGAAAATAAAGATCAAACAAATATTATTATTGCCATTTCAAATATGTATTATTAAGTGTACTAATTTAGAGGATATATTTGTTAAGAAAAAATACTTCTCCAAGTTAATTAAACAATTTTCGCCGTCAAATTGCAAGGGAAATGCCATAATCGGTCAGAACTGGATCTTGATTGCTTATAATATTATTTTTGAGTGAATTTTACGTACAATTCTTCGCCTCGGCAAACCATGCGTCGTTACTTTCATAACGCAGTCTTAACCAAAGTTAGAACGGCAGAATCACGTAATTATATCAATTTAATTACGCTATACATATATATACAAGGAAATTTTCGCCATGTAGACATGAATTTATAATCATCATGGAAAATGTCAAATGCAAGTAAACCATAAAATAATTCATAAATTTTAATTAATATCAAAAGAAATAGACTAGATAAAATTGTAATTTTTAGTCAAAGTGTATCCCATTAGACGCGAGCACTGTATGTCACACATTAATGTTTTAAATTAGTACAGTTTCAGAAAAATTTTAGTAAAGAATGAACTTTTGGAAAAATTAATAAACATATAATTTTATTTTTCTGCTGCAAAACTATTTATTTTATGATGCGCTAAACTTGGATTTGCTTATATAATTTAAAATCTCGATATTCGCGAGAACACGCTCTCGATAAATCTCTACTGGCGAATTGAAAATAAAGTTGCATTTTTCTGTGGATGATGGAACCTGGATGGAACTTCGATAAACTTATGTATACTAAAATTGGTATCCTGAGGTAATGATACGGTTTATTCAATTTTGTGAAAATCTCACGAAATGACGTGTAGTACATACATTGGTGCTGACATAATATAATGGAGTTTATTGAGACGCGTTTCTTGTGTGGGTCTAATCATTATATCATATTTAAACGTATAATAGGCTTCAAATTTTTACGCATTATTTTATGAATGTTTATAGAAGATAATTAAAACAAAAGAGAGAGAGAGAGAGAGAGAGAGAGCTCGATAGGTTTAAAAGTAGATGAAAGTATCTAAATTGTATGAAACCTAAAAGTACAAAAAATAAAAATGCATTATTATATCCTTATGCTATTAGGCAAATTTATAGTACAACACTTACATGTCCGTACAATCAATTATATATTTCTATATAGTGGTATTATTCAGCTTTCGGCCTTGGACGAAAGAACCGTTTTTTGTCGCACTATTTATCATCAACGATTATATCTCTATTTGATTCAAACATTCAAGAAAAATATTTTCTAGCAGAAAACGTGACAAAATTTGACAAATCGAATTATTAAATCATCAATCATTGAATCATCAATTACTGAAGTGACTCATTCTTTATCACCATTTGTTCTACTTTGACATGTATATTACATTAAGGAATGACAAACGTTCTAGTCTGCTAATTCAAGATTATGACCCAAAATAAAATTTTGGCTTTATAGTTACGCTTTATCGAATTTGGTCAATTTGAGAGAAAATTTGAGAGGAAAATATTTATCGCGTGAATATATTTACTTTAATTTCTCATATAACATATTTAACATAATGTATGTTTATTACTACAGGCATGTATGAATAATTTAGAAAATTTATCTTGCTCGCACTTGTGAATTTACTTCAAAATATGTTACAAGATATGTATGATAAACTATGCAAGTTTATCGGGTAGAAAATCATCATCTCGTGTATTAATTAATTTACCGATATATTGATCGTTCTGGAATCTCACGTAGCATTCCTGGCTCCTCTGACCTGATCGCGTTTATCGGTGTTGCAAACCGCATTTCTGACTGCAGCACAAATACGGCGGATTCTACTCCGGAGGAGATTAATTCGAGGGCGCGGCATATTTCCCAAGCGTATCCGCTCGGGTATCACTTATAAATCGTATCGATGAGTCGCGTACCAATTTTCATTCGATACTAGGCAATCTCTCGGTTCGATTTCGCATTTATTCCATAAATAAATCGGTGACATATCATTTTCATTATGCGTCTTATCCTCGCGATGGTTCACGATCTTTTTATGCATGAGAAAACCTGATACTTAAATTAATAAAAAAATTTGTTCCTCTTATATAAAAAAAATTGTTTAGCTGTATCTTAAAATAAAAAATAAAATTTACTGAAAAAGCATGCTGTAAATGTCATAAATAGAGTTTAATTATTACGGCGAGGACTTTGCGAAACTGTTTTGAGAGTTCGATCAAAACACTACGGCGCGTATTTGTTTTTCGAAGATTCGCCAGTGTCGACAAGGAGTTCTGAACTCAAAAGTAAAACAAGTTAAATGAGGAACAATATAGGAAAGTCAAAGGTCAAAATGTGAAGGAAGTTGTAGTTAAAGTAATCTATAGTTTATTCTCCAATGGTTAAGGAAACATTGTGGGATTTCGACTGTACTGTAGGTCTTCTTCATCGCGATAATTTAAGCACGAAAATGAGAATTTAACAGTAAAACAACATAATAAAAAAGATTATAATTAAATCGATTCTTTTTAACTCTATAACTTCCTTTACTGCTCTTATTTAAATGAGGAAAATCTGAATAATGTGCACGTTTAAATTTGCCCGGAAGCAACTGTGATGATCTGGAGAAAGATCTTTCTGAAGTATTAAAAGTACCTTTTCAGTTAAACTTACAATCGCGAGGTAAAAATTTAATTCGATCGATATCGTACGTTGTACCGTAAAGGTATATCAACAATCCTTATTAGCATCAAAATTTAAGTCGCTTATCGATTTAAGTATGTGTATTTACTGTGCCAACTAGCTAGGAGCTGCATTTTATAAAGATCGACAAAGAAATCGATGCGCTGTTTACTGAGTTTGGAAAAACTATATATAAATTCACATAATATTATTATTAGATTACCGAGAGATCCAGTCCTGACCGTATAAACGCCGTTTTTCTTTCTAATTAATTGTATATCACAACGGTTCTGTTTCACATATTATTATTATATCAATGATATATTTTTTTTTTGTAAATTACAGTTTAAATTTTTTACGTTTTGATTGTTACCGCCAATATATAATAACTATCACGCGTAATAAATAATGCGATGTCATTAATACTCATACTTTCAATAATTGCTCGGATAATTATTCGATTATCGGATTTAAACATGTATATTAACGTTTACGTAATTCAAGCGCGTAAAGTATAAATTTATTAGAATGCAATTAACTTGAACGGGAACTTATCAAAGAGTATTTCTACAGACTTTTAATAATGTTTGCTCGATGCACACACTGTTGAGTACGCGAGCTACTGAATGGCGTTGTGGATGGGGTACATTTGATCTTGTATATCAAATGTTTGCGTCACCACCATCACGGCGCCATGAAACACCCACGACTACCACACCGCATCTTCTGCCACCTCGCTCTGCGAGGGTGTCTCGTGACTAACGACATGCGTATCGCAAATAATCAGTCAGTTGGACATTAACGACGCAAATTGGGATTTAGTCACCTTCGTCCCTATACATAGAACACGTATAATCACGAGAGCAACCTCGTAATTTGATATCGATAACATCGAAAAACGTGTTTGCGCACATATTAACTTGTTAGTCGTGCTAGAGCTGAAGTCAAAACGAGTGATTGTTAATAAATCGCACTTTTAAACAATTATTTTAATTCAATAAATTTGATACTTATTCATAATTCAATAAGAAAATTTTGTTAAATGGAAATAATTACAAAAACATTGTAATATACATGTAATATAGATAAAAATATAGATATTATGTTGTACGAGAATATTATTGATACCGTTGCTGGAAAATGTTTTAGGTATAAGCCGCGCGTAATGTAAAATTATTAAAGTTAATTAAGCATGCTGCTAATAATAAAACATTCAACATTATTATCCATTGCTTAACTTTATATTATTAGCGTTTGTAAACACGAACGCACTCGATTAAAAATTAATGTGCCTATAAATATGTTAATAAATGATACATGCAGTTCTCAAAATGCAACGAGATGAAATATCGGGAAACCTATTAAATTTAGCAATTATAAAAGAATTGCTCGTCAGATGATGAAAAACTTGTCCTTTATTGAAATATTCACAAATAAATTTCTGTTAGTGAGATTTTAAAGGCATCGTCATTATTCCACTCGTTGATGCTCTGCATCTGCACGATACGCGTAATTTTCTAGGTCGACAAGCGCCCGTATCGACAATACCTTGACAGCATACTCAAGGACCTTTGCGAGAACGTTGAACCTCGCATGACTACGTGAGATATCGATTTGCTCCAAGCTGCTCATCCTGCAACTTCTACCGAGACACATAAATTGTCCATTTGATAATCGTTATTTACGAGGGCGGGATTAATTAAGATTAGAGCTAATACCATACTAATACTATGATAAATTCAATCTATTATTTTTCAATTCGATGGCTCGACTCGTGATTTACGATCTCGACACGTGTCGGTAATGTAAAATCGATATACACGCCGCGATACAATGACATCCACTTTGCTAGCAATGAGTTAAGGATTTGCGGTTTCATCGCACAAATTATATTGCAATTGCGGTAAAATCCACTCCATCCATTTTAGTTATACGTTTAATTCCAAGCACAAAACGAGATCAAGGAAGTCAAAATTCAAAAGACAAGCGATCAGTCTTCATTATGAGTGAATTCTACAGTTATATAAAATGAAAACAATTTAGTATATTGTATTAATATCATATCTTACAATTAAGTATTATATAATGCATATCTCGTTGTTTTATTAATTGCTTGAAAATAACTGGAATATTTTATAAATTCTATAGTTGATTTCTTTCTGCACAAATGTGTCAAGTTATCGTCGCAATGAATTTTGCATCTTCTGACGTAACTTTCGAGTTAATTTATGTACGCACTGTTTACGCGTTTACGCGATGGATAATTCACTCTATCAGCCATGCGAAAATTTGTTCGTACTCATGTTGGCGGCTCACCGTGGCTCACGCGTAAATAATGAACACGGTAAAATCCAGGCCTTGATAAATTAGTCAGCTTTCATGTGGAAAAAACCGAGCTTTTCTGTGTCAAAATAAGAAAAGTAGCCCCTATAAAGTTTTCTTTACAGAACAGATATATCTACAATTATATTGTAGATATAGTTAAGCCCACTTAAATGGACTTGTTATCTTTCAGAATCTCAATTCGCAGTTTAATTACCAAGATGTTTATTTAATGTTGAGTATCGAGAAAGGTTTAAGATTGTTGGATACCCGGTATAAAAATCGTTCATTGTCCAGCGCTTCTTGTCGCCCGGAATAAAAGTTGTAGTTGCGGCACGTGGAGACGAAGTGACGCCCAGCGTCGCGTCGTCGCGTCGCGTCGCGTCGCGTCGCGTCTCCGGCCTTGAACCCGTTGCCAATGCTTCCTCCCTAGCCGCTTCTCAGATTTCCCGGAAGGCCACGGTCACTGAGAAGCTGCTTTTCACTTCGATTGTCTGTTTACTGCAGCATCGGGAAAATACCGAGTATTATTTCCTTATTTTTTTCAAAAAGTGTTAATGTATCACCGATATCTACTCGCTTGATTCCTTTTTGCGTTTTTTTACTTAATTGTTTCAAATCATTACAGTTTTATTCGAACACATCGCGTGACCTAACATGACCTATCAGATCGTGTATCAATTTGGGTTTAATAAAATCGGATTCATAAATCTATTACGGAGTTTCGATCGGTGATACATTGATTTGACGGCTAAAATTCGCCTGTGAGATGACATGATATCACCTTCATATGTTTACTATATAATTTTTTATCTATAAAGCTTCTTACCTTCTATTAATACTTTTATTAATTATAGAAAATCAATAATAATTGCCTGTTATATGTATTTATTTTTAGAATATCAAATTAAGAATTTAATATCATTACATTTCTATAAGTTACACACATTTACAATAATGTAATATATATTCTTCTCTAAAATAATTATTAATTTCTCTCTCTCTCTCTCTCTCTCTCTCTCTCTCTCTCTCACTATTACATTATCCGTACTTCTGAAAAGCTTTAAATGCAATTACGCTCTGCGCTAGTGCATCTCACTATTAACGATCGTGCAACGTGCAACATTATTCACATCCACGTGTAACGTTTAATATTATTTTTAACATATATCGTATTTTTATCCAGAAGATTATATTTAAGAGATCCGTTCAACGCGCGCGCATGATGAGTGTAAGTCTACTGACATTCGTAGAGGTGGATCTGCAAACAATTGGCGATATGTCTGGTACACTTGACCCTGTACTGGATAGCTCGACCATGGTCGCCACGGTTGCGATCAATTTTTAATCTTCAACGGAGTGCATCAATAAACGATCATCCTTCTCAACAAAGCTCGCGTATATGGAAGAACCGAAGAAAACACAAAACACACGTACTTTTCTCTTCCGTTCTTCTGCATACAAGTTTCAATATTGGAAATTAAGATTTCGAGATATTAATGTACTTCGATCGCAATACCATTATTAAAAAATTTTGTTTTTAGAAAAATATATTTATAGTTTTACCATCTTGGTATATATAATTTCATTATTTTTATGCTTATGTAAATCAATCTATATGCAAATGAAAAGAGAGGAAGAAAAAAATTTAAACATGTAAATATTCATTTCACGTAATTGCGTTTTCACAAATCCTAAAATTAACTTCTTCCTTTTCCGTGAACTTTCCTTTCTCTCCTTTTTTTCCCTTCTCTTCCTCTCCCACTCTCTTCTCTATTACCTTTTTCAATAAATTAACTTACTCGCGAACTTGATTGATTTTCATTAGTATAAAATTTCTAACAGTCTATTGAATTCCTGTCGCGACATTGGTTAATTCGTAGGATTCGTATAGGATGTAAATTGTGTAGCGAGTACATGTAGGAGTTCGTGCTTGCGCAAAGGGCTTTGTAAATCTCCATTTGTATATGAGAGTCACGTTCGTCCAGAATCACGCATCGCGGTAGACGCAGGAAAATTGAACGAGATGCGTCGGTGGCAAATAAATTCCATGCTGGGCTGAAGCAAAATATAAAGCATAATACCTATCGTACATAAAGATTCTTCACCCACGAAGACTTTTCACCCACGTCATTCATACATGTATGTGTGTTGTAAATATTTGCATTATGTTTACGCATATACGATAAAATAAATATAGCGGCTATTTTATCGAGGTCTATGCGTATTATCCCTTGATATATATGTATTTGACCGAATTGCGTCATAAAGTTAAATATTGTAACTGGATATTTATTACAAGTTATAAATCAGGCAAAATATGTGACCATAATCGGCATAGATATATAAAAATCTTTTTTTTTTTGAAGCAAATATTTTTTGGTTTATTTATCCAATTTGTGGAAAGCACGCCGTTTTATGGAGATTCGAGAAGTCGTCGAGCACTCTGTGTTAATATTTGATACTCTATTCTATTACAATGAAAACCTAATTGGGATTTAATGCATCTCCCAGCGGTATAATAAGATATTCCTGTGTTGTAGCAATGGTACGCTAATTATATCGAACAGATAGCCCTGGATACTGTGAACGGTCGAATTTATGTCCTCTGAATATTCCTGTTCTCTCTCCGTTCTATTTTTAAATTACATTTATTTAAACACACACGGCTGCTATTAATACAGCCAGTAGCCACATTCGTCGCATCCTCGCGCGTGAGTTTCATAGTTTCTGCCGGATCAATCACTGCGAATATCGGCCACAACGGTGAGTCGTGCGTGTCCGTCAGCGGATCTATTATTCGATTAATTCGTAAGATCGCCGCTCGAATATTAACTAGCTCTCGATGCGTAGTTCCTCGTAGCTACGCCCACATAGGTTGACAACCTCTCGCAGGGTGCCGGCAGCCTGCGCCGGGATGTATCCTGCAAACTACGGCAGCAGCAAATACGGGTCACGTTATTCAGGTCAACTGGCACCGCCCTTGCTTCTCGCTCCCCTTTCCTTTCTTCCTTATTCCTACCTGCCTACGTATTTATCTGCCTACCTGCCTCGCTTCCTAACTTGTTGCCTGGTTTTCCTCGATGTATTCCCATGGCACTCATATAGTTATCTCCAGCCAGTACATTGCCGTGCACCCATCGCACGTTCGACTCAAAGTATGCATTATACAGTATGTGTATTGAACCGTGTCTTTATTTTCGAAAAAAATCTTCGGTTTTCCGAAGAAAAATGCAGCGATAAAGTTCACAAGCTTCGGACAATTTGCCGTGTCGAGATTGTTGTGATTATTATAATTGCTACGAACACAAAAACTCCGTTTATATTGTATTTATATTCTATCTTTAATTATAAGTAGCTTATTGAACGAATCGGTGTAAGAAAATTTCTATAGATCTCAAAGCATCATGCCTCTCTCTCTCTTTAATTCGAGCAATGAGTTTTTAAAGAATAATTTTCTTTTATTCTTGAACTACGTAAAATGGCAATGTTTATTCACGAAAGGCTAAATGATATTTGATTGCTTTCTAAAAAGTAATCTATTTCTAGAAATACCCAAATAATTCTTCATTATTAAGGGTAACAAGACCGTCTTGATATAGGTACAATCAGTTTAGAAGAAAATACCATTTACGGTCCAAGCTGGATCTTGGAATCAAGATTAAAAGAATCAAGATCCAGTCCCATGGGTCGGACCTTAAATGACATTTTCTTCTAAGCTGATTAAATAATTTTTCCTCGCAAATCAAGTAACATTAGAAATTATCATTCGTACGAGGAATGCCAGTCTTTCCATCATAACGTAGCGAATTATAAATTTTTCTGAGTTATGGTTATTTCGTTTTAACTTTTATGTTACTAAAGGGTTTTATAATATAGCGTGAAAACAATCATAATGTAATACAAGATAATACAGAAGGTGAATGCATACGACAGATATCACCTAATTTTCAGGTCACGGCTGTTTCTGATATCGTTTCGTTAATAGGTTTCATCGATTTGTTAGCAGAAGCGCTCAGCTGTAGTACCTATACCAGAAACCTATCTATAGCGACCTATATGAAATGTAGACTTCGTTTTTTTCGCTTTAATTGTTGGCACATTTTGAGCATGGTGCTAAAATGATGATATCTGACTTAACAGACTTTGTATCGTTTATCTTTTAACTTTTTTAAATATGCAAGTTGTAATAAGTAGTGCAACATTATATCTGTTCCTCTTATAAAGATAAAATTAAAGAGCGTAATAGGCTTTATTCCTATAACGATATTACATAATCTTTAGATCAAGCATTTTTACAATTTGTTTTTACAGTAGCACATTTTAATGAATACTTTGATTTTTGAATATTGCTTAATGATATAGTGATTATTATTTAAAATTTTTTTAGTTTTTCTCAAAAAGAGAATAACGTAGGAAGATTGAGCATTATTTCTCTTTTAATCGTTACGCTTCACATTTTCTTTTATCATCCAACTACTTATAAATATGTGAAAACACCCACGGTACAAATGGATGCTCATGTACGAACGTATATGTATTCACGGAACGTAACTATCCACGGAAATAAGAAAACTTCTTGAATTTGTACGCAACGTACACGACACGAGCATTTTGTATTCTGCAGCACCACATGCTTTTAACATGACAAGTTGGAATTCTTGACCTATAATATAACTGCGTTCAAAACACGTAATGATAAAAAGTGCAAATGTAAAGTATACATATTCACATAAGATAGTACTTAACGGATATATAAAAAGATGTGTAGAAGAAATGCAAGTAAAAGTATTGGTACACAAGATAATAACGATAGTGACTTAAGGAATGCGTCTAAGCCGTCTGGGAACCTGTTAAGTTCGTGATTCGATTTCGTTAATGGCCCGTGTCAGATTTCGATTTTACGAGGCGATCTACTTTCCCATATATGATACGAAAAGCGTTTTTGCGGAAAAAAGATAACCATTTTCTTCTAAGGTTATTGTTATATATTCATAGAGAAACACCAAATTGACTCCAATAACTAAAAAGAAATGTTAAGGAAGTTGTAAAGAGAATCAGAAATGTTATAAAAATTGCATAAAATTTTAAGCATATAAGTTCTTTTATAAATAATGTTAGCATGTAAAAATTTTAGATTTTTTTCTGGTTAGTTCTACAAATTTAATTGTTCCGTATATACAAGATCAAAATGACTTGATTAAGTGAAAGATTGATGAACAACAAACAATGCGAAAAGCAAAACTATGCTGGCTTTGCAATTTTCTGTTAGCTTCTGAAAACATTTATAACAAAATTCAAAAACTTTTAATGTCACTTTTATGTCACTTTTATATCACAGTAAAAGTTTATCGCATTATTCTCTATGTGTTTTATACAGCAAAGCAGTTGCAGCCAATATACTTGAGATATGACATAAAAGAAGTTTATATATTTTATATCGAAGCTTATAGCTTTTGTTGCTATTTAAGTAAATTTTGATTAAATACACGTTTTGATATCGATTTATTACTGCGGTTCTAATAAATTTCAATATTGCAAAAAATATCATGTAATTATATTTTTCAAATCTTTAAAGGTACTTTAGAATAATATTCTTCATATATTAAACATAAATTTATATTCAATTCTTTATATTTTTAATAGTCATTTTTGTTGATACTTGATATGCAGCATTGAGTCTTCCATTAGAACCCATTAAAGAATTTTGTACTTTGTTATAAATGCTCTCAAAAGCTAACCTCGGTAGAAAAAATCTAAAAAAATTCCCACGCTGACATTATTTATAAAAAAGCTTATGTTTTAAGCTTTATGCAGTTTTTAACATTTCTGATTCTTCTTACAACCTCCTTAAAGTAGCGTATTAAACATTATTACAATTATAATTCTCTGCTAAACATCCAGTATGAGTGAAAGTGCAATGAATCGATTTGTCCTACACATATAGGCAATGTCGCACTATCTAGAATTCTAGATAAGCAGTATTGTGATATCTTATAGTGATACTTTGTAGATATATCAGATTAAACAATAATAATATATGAGATATTTCTAGATAGAGCATAAAAAAGTTTGATGGCTGTACTTTAAAAGTATCCAGATTAGAGATGTTAGCATTCTTTTCCGATCTCATCCTACGCGATTTGCATTTATACACGATTTTAATTCAGAAATATCACGACGAGTACAGCCAATAAATATGGATGATGTTTGTAAAGTCGGTTCGTTGACTGTACAGTATTGGAAATGTAAATTAGGTAGATTAATGAGATTCACTTAGACAGCGTAGGAATGGTAATTACAATCAAATGATCAATCAAACAATTGTGAATTAGGTATGTGTGTGTGAGCAGTACCGTACATCTCCCCGGGTAGCAGAGTGACGTCAAATGACGTATTAATTCAGACGTCTCTAACGTCATTAAGACGTCTTTGGACGTCATCTTGCTACCTGGGTCGTTATAAATTGCCTTTTGCTTTTCCTGTAGTCACTATGATTAGTGACATCGTCAACTTCATAGTACTCGCGCGAAACATGCTATTATCATTACCATGCTCTTCAAAAATATCTTCAAAGTCTCACGCATCGTGACATAGACCGGAAGTTTTAACTTGTTCTAATACTTGCTTGAAATATATAACCACGAAAAACCGTAGCTTGCTATGATATTTATTTATCATACACAAATTTATACACAAATCGTACAATATAATATAATAAATATTTCACACTTGTTTTTCTATTCAAACGTGTGCTGCTTGTCCGTCAAACACAGTGAAATCCTGCAATGCAATTCGCATACTTGATAGAACAGATCTAGTTTGCGCCTGTATGTGCGGAATATTAAAATCGATCGATTCAAATCTCATTATTCGAGGACCATGATGGAAATATCTCTGCTCTGCTCGAATAAATTCAAGTGGTGTCGATGCGAGAATCCGATAACGCCCAAGGAAATATGTATATACAAATGGCGCGTAATAATGCAAGGTTAAACAATACCGTAATTCGGGCGCTTATTAGCGTAACGATGAGGCCTGATCTTGGTTAACCTCGCAAAATCACGCCATACAAATCGATATCTACGATGCTCTCGCATTAACAATGAATCCAGCATAGCCTTGCTTTTCGCGTTGTATTGTACGTTGTTCAATCTTTCATTTCATCAATCAAATTTGATCTTGTATAACATGATGTAAGAAGACAGTTGTAGCATTGCGTATAATGGCGGCCGAAGAATACGACTGTTCATCAAATTTTGGTCCGGAACATCACGCTACATTCAAATGTAGCATTAGTCAAGGTCCGTGACAAGAATGCAAACAAAATTAAAAAATTTTGTAAATATAGTACGGAAACTCATAAATTAATAAAAATATGTAATACATAATATAAATTGATGATAAAAGAACAATTTCTACATTGATTAATAAGTAGTAAAGGAAGATTAAATACGGCGAATAAGGAAATGAAAAACATTATTAATGAGGAAGTATATAGAAATTATTTAACTTGTATTGCAAACTGTAAGAACAATTTTCCTGACACTATATCTTATATATTTAAAATCATCTTGAGTTTATTATAAGATGCTATAATAAAAAAACAGCCCTTGCAGCGTCTTTAGGTAAACCTTTCTATAATTTAACATTTAAGATTGGACTTGTATACGTGAATACCGTTCTAAAGTTATAGTGATGTCTATAATATTTTATGATACAAAAGAAAGTGTAAGAGCGTAGAAGAGTGATATTATATTAAAACAATTATATAAATAAAGGAACGCATTTCTTCCAGAATGTTATTTTATTTTACGTATTTTTACATTTTCCTCATTGCTTCATTTATAAATTTTTTTGGCTTTTTTTTAATAATATTATTTTCTACGATTTCTTTATTAATTTTTCGTAATCTTATGTAAGTTCGAGTGCAAACAAGGCAAGCAATCACTTCTTTAGCGGAAGTATTATTAATTTTTATATAAACTATGTTAGTCAATTTATCGAATATTTTGTCTTCTTTACTAAAGAAGTTGCCATGAAATTTCGTAAATTCGTAGTTTATTATTTCTGCTGCATGAAGGAAGCTTGCAGACGGATACATACAATTTCCTTTCGACAGTGAGCAAAGCCAGTCGTTTGGTGGATTAGGCAAAAATTTGATGGGGATTCCCAAATCATTATACCGATTTCTAAAACGCTACGTATTCAGCTATGTTCATAAGTGCATTTATTCTATTAAATCTTGAGAAGTGACACGTTCAAAATCATCAAATAAGTTAAGTACATCCGGACCAAGCTTGTAATTATTTAAATGTAACACTAAAAAGGTAAATAAATGATGTAACATGGGCTGCGTTCAGCAAAAAAAACAAACCGCTTTGCAACTGTTGTAAAATTTAATTGTGAATTTAATTGATATACTCTTAGTTTCGGCCTAAATTGAAAGCATACACCCCAATCAGATTCACAAATTAAAACAGTGGCAAAGCATGCATACTCTGCTGCCACGCAACCATTGACCTGATTTTTCCAACCTGTTGGTAAGCTAACTATAGTAGATAAATCATGTCTCTTTGTTTTTCCGGTAGAGAGATATTTATTTACGAACCTTTATTACGAAATGCGTGCAACGACTAAATAATATCTGTCTTCTCTACCATGATAGGAGCCATGTTCCTTCTCACATTTCGGACCAGTTTCTGATTGATCAAAGAAAATGACTACTGCGCATTCTTGGACTTGTTACACCTGTCTTCTTACATCATGTTGTATAATACGGAGCAATTAAATCAAACAAATACGCGTTTTGTGTTTAAAAATAGAAAGTTATACTAAAATTATGATACTAAAATAAGTTTTAATTTATTTTCCTAGAAAGTAAGATAATTTTCTATTTTTAGTTTGACGCTCTAAAAGGAAACAGATTGTATTGAAATAAAAAGATGAGGCTAATGTATGTAATATGTAAATTCTAATTTATAGCTCTGACTCAGTGTCAGAGAAGAAAATTTAAATTTAAAAAATTTTCACTTTTCACCTAAAACGTGATTTTCTGTAATGCGACTTTTTCTCGCCTACACCTTTGTCGCAAGAATTTCATGTCTTCGTTCCTTTTCACCACCTTCCTTTTCATCTCCATGTGACGTAAGAAGATAATCAGATTTCTTATCTACGAACGACGAATTACATAACCGGTAGCTGTTCAATGTTTTTAATCGGAAATAGTGAGATTACGTTAGTTTCACAAAACGTTTTAATTAACAGTTTAATTAACATGCTTACAACGCATTAAATAAGTATTTTAAAGACTGACGCTCATGTATCAAAGGCTAAAAGTTGGAGAATAAATTACATTCAGCACATAAAAATTCTCCAAAATTATATTAATTAATAGATAATATATTATAAATAGACGAGAAAGTTGACGGTTGTATAAATACTGTAAATGATAATGTGTAAAACAAAATGTGAAACTATAATTATCCAAATTATCGCCAAAAGTTTTTCAACGGTTCTCCAATCTTTTTACATCTTTTGTAAGCTATTTTTGCAAAGTAAACTGACAATGCGAATATTACACCTTACGATGGGAAGCTCGCTTGGAATGAGGGCTCTCTCATGCGGTTCTCTTTCGCCTTGTTTTTTAAATCGAATTCCGCCAATTCCGTTTCCCCGTTGTGAAAATTCCATCTTGTAATTTAAACGAAAGTTTACGAGTTCTTAGAGAGAGAGAACATTCCGTTAGTGACCGTGCAATTAAATTATCAAGCTCTCTTGCGATAAAATTATGCAAGGCTCTTTCGTGAATTAAGTTCATAAAATACATAACTGCTAATAAGAGCGCTGCGCAAAATATTGCAATTTATGGATCGACGCGAAACTTAATACGTGTTAATTATTGTAGTCGTAATTGTCCCAAAAAGTTTGTCCCAAATAAAGTTCTTCGATTTCATGCAGGAGATGACAGGATCGTAAATTTTGTGAAGAAAGTTTTGGATCTCGACTAACGTCACGTATTCGGAATCTCAATAATGTCAACTATATTGAGTAAAACTGCATAAGTATGCAAAGAGGAACGTGAGAGAGTAGCAACGGTTATGCTATGACAGATATTTTGAAATATTACTGCAACCTATATATTAGAACACGTGCCGAACATTGGTATATTCTTATATTCTTATATAATAAAAAAGATATATATTTTATTACATTCAATATCTAATCATTTATCCTTATTTATCATGTTGATAAATATTTATACTATCAATAAACCTTCTTGTTCTTGATTGGTATCAAAATGAGCCATGAAAGAATCGCTTCGGACGAAAACGATATAAGAAAAAAGCATAGGGAGAAACTGAGAGGCATTAGTATTCAACAAGATCTGTGAAAAATGTGCGATAGATCAAGGTATTATAAAGATAAAGTACCACTTTAATTTAGAATAGGAAATATCCGTGGGTGTAAGCGTATATGGATATTCATTAGGTGCAAACATCGTTATCGTACGACACGTTCATTCTGCGTGATAAGCGCGATTTAGAATTGTATAATGTACGTATATTTTTCCGCTGTTTTTGGCCGTTCGTATATTTTCTCTTTGTAAATATTTTCTCTTTGTTTTCCAGGCATTTACCAGGATTAAATGTTATAGGATTTATTCCTCTTTATATTTAAAATGCGTTAATCGGATTTCATTGATATCTCGCGTTACTGAAAGATCTTGACACGGTTTTTCACCATTGTCATTTTTCTGTCTCTTTCAGCCAGAGAGAAAGAGAGAGAATGTTTTAATTAGCAACTAGCCAACCATCAAAGCATATTTATTCTCTTTTCTATTACGCACAATGAATGTGTATCAGAGTCACGAAAGTCTACACGTCGTCTGTGTCTTTTGTAACGTTGTAACGGTATTAACAGCCATGATTCTTCGACGATAGTTATCGTGCTACTTATTGAATTATTCCTTTTTCTAATTAAATCGCATATTTAATTGTTTATAGTATAATTAAGCTGTTTGATTTATTTATTCGTCAAATTCCTTTTACTTTGTTATTCAAACGAACTCTCAACAGCCAAAAACTGTCATGTATCTAATACGTATAATATAACATTTACAAAAATTTACAAAATCGTTATTTATTTTGTGTTTTTATCAATTTTTTTTATCAATATTATCATAAAACAGCAATAAACTGTTTCGCGGATATTGGTCAACTTAAAGATATTTAGTGCAATGTTAGAATTTCATTGAATACACATTTTCAAATACGCAGAAAACAATAGAAATGGATTATATTAAAATATATGCTAAACATTTATTTTAATTAATTTAATATATAAATAGTACAAAAAACATGCATGCATGCGCTGCCATATAATATTGTCTCAGAAACCATAATCTGACGAGATAAAAGCACTTGCGAAGGTTTCTATATCGAGAATCACCGTGTAATCACGAATCGATACGGTACAAATCCCCTTTTGCAGGTGCAAACACCGCCTCGTTGGTAAAAAATGTTATACATCGTTCCGACGTGTAGTGAACGGAGAGAGTGTCTGCTGGGCGAGAAATTTGATTCTCCTTCAATTTATCCAGCAGCAGTGTTTTTCTGATAACTAAAAATAATTTTCCATTATATGCGGTCAGTCGACGGGCGTGACAGTGACGTCGAATTGCCGTAACTCCTTGCGGCATTCGTGAGTTTTTCGAAAAAGGGATACGCGGAATGGTTGAGAGCGCGGAATCGTAAAAATCAAGGTTTATTTTGCGGAAAAAACGACGGAGGCGGCAGAGCTACTAATAAAAGCTGCTAGTTCACATTGTTCTCGTGACCGTTGTTCATTGCCCAGATGTCGATCAACTCGAACCGAGTCTTTTTATGCTGTTTTTACGATCACACTGAATTCTGTAATGTAGAATGTACATACGTATCTGCAATCGCAATATCATACAACGTAAAATACTTATTTTTTTTATTTTTGTATAATGTTAAATAGCGATTCGAGTATTGCTATTTTGTATAAGAATTTCTGAAACTGTATAATAATGATGCGAAAGAAAGAAAGTAATTGCGTTATGTTCATTGATATTTTAGTATTAGTTTATTTATAATTTCTTCGCTAATTTTAGTGACGGACATATCAACCGTATGCTATTATACACATTTATAGAGTTCGTAGTGGTTTCAGAATATCTATAACTGAAGTAGACTACAGAAAGGTCTATTGTCGGAAGTAGTTTTTGCTATATAGTATTCTCGCTTATGGTCCGAGTTATATGTTTGTGTTAACGTTAATAGTTCCTACTTCTTGCATTATACCAATGGAGAACGCAAACTACTCGGCAAGTAAGTAAAGTGTCATTATTAATGTTAACAGCGCGTTCCAAATACGGAACCTTATTTATGGACATAAAATTGAACGCGCTACGTGCACCGTTATGAACAATTTTAAACATTTAGTATTTTTATTTATTTTTACAGCGACGTCTTCTCTTCCTAAAGTAAAAGATGCCCATTGAATACTATATCTTAAATTATTTACTATAATTTCCTTCCATAAGATTACACGTCGAATTTAGATAATGAAGACTATTCCCGGAAATCACGCTATTGGACGAATTAAAGAAGAATCAAAATTCTCGCTTAGCAGAAACACTGTCTAGTACATATCAGTTCGTAATACAATATACTTTTCAGCATCGTTAAGTTGATGTATATTTGCGTAAGGAAATCTACGTGCTCTCGACTGTGATATTCGCGATTATTTCCTCCTTCCCAGCATTTCTTCTTAAAGTCCTTTTATCTTGTCAGATCGGATTTCCAGGAAAGTATGTTATACATATAGTATGCGTGTGTTTTTGTATTGTTTGTATATTAGATAAATGGAATTAAATTTTTATCGTATTTTTTAATATAATTTATTTCTGTTTCCGTCGCATTTGTATAAGTGATTGTAGCGAAAATGTAGCGTTAATATAAAAATAGAAAAAAATTCCGTATAGGTAATAGAACTTTCAATAGCATAATTTTTTTATTTCGTTTATCTGTTAAATTTCTAGATTATAATTAATATTGTTCTCATTAATTAAAGACATACAGTATTAAGAATTTTTTCAAGAATTTAGAGGCTTTTTCGAGATATATATAACACCGATAAAACACATTAAATGCGTTTTGACGTGATGTTCAACGTTGGCCTTTTGCTTTTAGATCGCTTGAGACAACAAGGCAAAGTGGGCACAAAGGAAAAGCTAAGGAGCTCTTTTATATACTCGATCTCTTCGGGTTCTCTTAGTGGATGATAAAATAGCAACGTATAATTTCAAACCACGCGAATGAGAATCACGGATCGTAGATCATGGATCGTGGACGATCTTTTTTATTTCGGATAAAAAATGCACAATGTATTCGCGCGCAACCACGCGAATAGTATGATACACGGTCTAAAGACTAGACTACGTGCCAAAAATAGAATCTGGGTTTATAGTGGAGCAATACCCCCTTAGTATCGAACGTAGACACTGTCACCCTCTGAAACGCTCGGCGCGCTGAGAGAAAATTTCATACAGGCTGAATATCAGAAGGTTGCATTTTTAAACTTGAAACTTGTTGTGCCTCTGATTAAAATTTGAATTACATTGTGGATAAACGCGCGGCGTAACGTTTTTTGCAATTGTGTGAACAAATTTCCGAATGTAAGATGAAATTTCAATTTTGCATTACCGCGGAAGACAATTTTTAACGCACAAAAGCGTGTTCTGCAGATTCATTACTACCGACTTTCGAAAGCATTTACCGTACGTCCACCTTCTCAATTTTCAAACGTAATTATATCAGGAATTACTCTGGAGAATAAAATTTCGTTTAACTCTCCTAATGGCACTTGGGCGCTTTGTAAAAAGAAAACCTGAAAACTCGAGGAGAAATTGTATCGCGTGCGGAACGTTCTGTCGTCTCTTTAAAAGCTTGGAAATCAGAGATCGCAGCCTTGGGGGTGAGGTTGGATATCGTCTGTCAATTCGAAGATTTATATACCCTGAGAGATTAAAGTAGAGGAGACACACTGCACTTTTTCTCTTGGAGCATCTATCGCTGTTGTATTACACGTATACCTAACGTGAGCTGTTAGCGAGTTCCGCTAATAGTTCATATTATCAAATGTCAACAATTATCGAAATGGACTGAGATATATAGCTTCGACGTGAAAAGATGAGATTAACAAAGCGATGCCGCAGGGCAAATATGTATCATACGATACGTTGATTCTTCCGTATTGATTAATACACGCACATATATATACGAATACAAAAATATCAATGTGTATACGCGTTAATCCTTTTATTATTTTCTCGT
This sequence comes from Temnothorax longispinosus, assembly GCF_030848805.1. Taxonomy (NCBI): domain Eukaryota; kingdom Metazoa; phylum Arthropoda; class Insecta; order Hymenoptera; family Formicidae; genus Temnothorax; species Temnothorax longispinosus. The sequence goes on along the minus strand of NC_092366.1, from coordinate 15,814,357 downwards.
CGTTTGTTTTACGCGCAACGATAAGAATAATTCTATTTCTATTTTCGCTAGCTGTATTACGTTTTTGCGCATTCATGTTTTCGTCGATGCCGTGGGTGGGAATCGATTGACAGGGTTTCGTGCGGTATCATCGACACATTTTATTTAACTCTTTACTTTGTTGTTCTGTTCTCTATTCATAGACTAGCTTTCTAGCTTTTTAATTTTTTTGTTTGGAGAAACGAAATTTAACGTTGTAGCGTATGAAGTACACAGAGATGATTTCAAGTTTTGAATTATATACAGATTATTTGAATGATACGGATTTCTAAAGTGGCAGCATTCTTTTCTCTTGTATAAGGTATTTCAATTTCAATACGATATTAAATCCAAAAGAAACCGAAATATCTGGCGCATTTTAATGCACTGAAAGAAATAAATCGTTCGAAAATTAACAAACGGGTAATCCGATAACTTTCAATCGGAATTATAAAAAGTCGATCAAGGCCAAAACAATGTCCGATTAATGATATCCAGATATCATTGATAATGGGACATTGATAATTGGAAATTATTTTGGCCTTAATAGGCTTTTTGTAATTCCGACTAAAAATTATCGGATTATACCCGTTTGTTAATTTTCGAACGATTGTCCGATTATTTAAACCTGGATTGTTTCTCTCAGTGTGTATTTTTTCGGCACTGCAAATAATATATGCAGAAGTTATGCTCAGGTTATAATCTAAATTATCTAAAATATGCAAATTATCGGCAGGTGCAGATCTGAAGTGAATGATGAGTCGTTGCAGCGCTTATACACGTGCATCGAGAAATAATCGATCGCGGTAGATGAAAAAAAAAAACTAAAAGTTAGAGCACAGAACATGGTCTGTAAAAATGAGATGAAATAGATAATAGAAATGGAAAGCGTAAACAAGTAAACAAATTGGCGTGTTTACAATTTTGTGCATCTTCTTTAAATAAGAATTTAAAATTGCAAAGCGACTCGTCCGTACGATATATGCAAACGACCGGCGAATATGTGTACTCGTAAATATAGTAACGGCTTGTTTTTTTTTTAGAATTACCGGCTTCAAAGTTCCTTTGGCATGTTTCTCTTTAAGCACGTTTTCTAGGAAGCAAAATTATTTCCTTGCTCCTCTCAATTTTTCTCTTTCGAGGGAAGATACAGTGGTACGCGCCTTTGTGTTTAGGCGAAGGGTAAGGCAGCGCGCAGCAACGGCAATTGCATCAGAAAAACGTATATAGGGTATAACACATATAAGGCGTGTAAAGGTGTATAAGACGTCTTTGAATGATAACGTACATAACACGACCGGACTGATTAATTAATCGGAGAAAAGAGGATGCGTCTAAAGAGGCAATTTCTTTTTTGTGATAATATAATATGTCCTTGCCTCTTCTTTTAATTAAAAAAAAATTTTATCTTCTTTAGGAATATAGAAAAGACGAGATAATATGATATTTATTACCCTACCCGCTGATTCGTTATTCTTTAATACATGTATAAATGATGCAATAGTTGAAATAGTTAATGAATAATGCATTACGTTTGTCACGCGAGAAACGAAACATCATCGCGTGTTTCGCATGTATGAAAAAATTTCCTGATTAAATTATGCATAGCATTGTACTCTTTAATTATACATTACAATCTTAAAAAGATTATGTGTTCATCTTCTTGACAATTTATGTTTTCGACAAAATTGGTGGACGAAAACATATTAGGTACATTTTTAGAACTCGTGTAATTATCCAATTATCTCTGCCCTCTTGTAGTCGAAGACATTATTTGTAATTTTTTTACTATCAAAAATATGGCACATTTGATGGATTAGTATATGGAAATTTTGATGTGTCATGCGGCGAGGGAGTACCCGCTGAGCGTCTTACCGGAATGTGTCAGAAATATGTATGTTATCGCGGTGTGAGTGGCAGGCGTTATGTTGTCACGTGTCTTCACGTCGAATTTGAACGAAATTCAATGCTATTGCTATCGGTGATGGTGCCAGCGCGTAATTGGCGAGGCCGGCTTATACGGCCTAGATTAACAATGCGTAATACATATTCCTCTCCTTTAGCGACGCCGCCAGCTCTGCGCGTAATATGCATGTGAGAATAATTGCTATGACAAATCGAGCCTCTCGTATTCCTCTTGTATTTTTCTCGTATTCCTCTCTACGAAGCTCTCGAAATAGGATGATTCTCGCATCTTTGAAAGAAACGAGAACGTGAACATCCGCAAACAGTTGGTCGCGTAAGTATTACTATATAACTTAGATACTGATAAAAAGAGGGCTAGGCATGACACGCATAAAATCGAACTTAGCTCTCCTAAGTAAAAGTCTTCCTTCAAGATGCTTCTTGTAAAAGTGAAAAAAGTAACGTGTTATTTATTCTGTATTCTATATTTGACAGTAATATGATTGTTTCTTTGAAATGCCTGTAAAATTAGAATATTTTTCTCCCCTTGCCATGTAATCATAGGCGCCAACTTAATGGGGGCAGTGCCCTTTTGGCCTCCCTCCCATTAATTTTATTGTGGAGGCGGCGCCCTCACAATAATTTGGACCTTTCTTTGTTTGTCTAACAACCACAAATAATTTCTGGTTATGGAGATAAGAATTTGTCAACATTTTAAATTTTATGAAAAACATGTGACGGATTTTAGTTGCATATATCTTAATTTATAGTGTGTGTAACGAAAGACGCTATCCATCGAAAAGTAATTGCTAACGAGTTTATTAACCCTTCGCAGAACAAATGGGTCTTTAAAGACCCGGTCGATATTTCAGTTTTGAATTTTTCTGAGACTTTGCGGCTCATAAAAAAAAACCTAAACAAAAATCAGGCATATGTAACGGTATAAATAGATTCTTAAAGCCTTTGAAAGTATACTTGAATTTTTTCAGATTCTTTATGACACTATTACAGCTTGAAAATCTTAACTGGCGTAAAAGACCCACATGTTCGACGGAAGCAGCAAAATTACACTTGTTCTGCGAAGGGTTAATCGAAATAAAATCCGTTGTGCAAACTTTTTTCGATTATAAGTTTTCTTTTCAATTTTGTATGTGCATTAAATATTTTGTTTGCACCTACATTTTATTTTACATGTAAACATATAATCTAAAGGTTACTAAAGAAAGTTAGCACCGCTGGCTATGTTAACAATAAAATTAAAATAATTAATAAACTTAAAATTAAACGACAATTAACAATCAATCGGACTGTTATTGAAGAAACAACGTAAATATAAAATATACTAATAATGTCTCTGTTTGTTGTAAACGTGCCAATTCGCCTGTTCGAAATGGGGATTAACAGGCAAAAGAAAACGGTCGAATTTAAATTGAAGAAACAATAAATTGAAGAAGCAGACGCGCGAGTCTTTAATTATACGCAAAAGCTTTTCCGATGTAACAAAATTATTCTCTTTGATGCGTGTTAGCCGCGTACGGCGTGTTAATTATTCCCGCAACGTTTAATCGTTGCGCTCTTTGCATTTTCAAGTGCTGGTGAATGTACTATATTGACCTCACGCATGGGCGTACCCATGGCTTCGTCGAGCTGTGTTTCGTCTTGCAAGAAGAAATATTCCGTTTGTTCTAGCCGGTAATGATATAATGATTTCATATTACGTGAGTCATGACCGTTATGGTAACAATTAAAAAAACCGAAAATGTGCCGATATACCGTCGGTCCATGTCAAATTGATACAGACTCCCGTCCCGGATAATAGGGAGATCCTGACTCAAACCCTGCTTGGGGTGATATTTTTCATAACATATCTTTTGCAGAGTGGTTCTAAAGATGCGTATTAGTATCAATAATGTTAAATTAATTTTCAATTTAATTATGTGATTATACCATTCTAGTTTCAGCTTCAGACTGCGTTTCGAGACCGACAATAACGGCAACGGCATGTGGTTTGCGAAGGGAAAAATATTATTAGGCACAAAAGATCCTGACCATATATTGGCACATTTTCCGTTAACTTGAGTATAATGATTTCTCTCGAAAAATTGCAAATTATTCGATTGAGAAACATGTTCCAGTTGCATCTCCGAACTCGCGAGAGGCATTTCTTAAAAATACAATTCGTTTGAAGGAAAAAAATGGCCAATATCTATCATTGGATTTCTCTCTCATATTTATTATGTTATAATCATGGATCATCGATCATTTCAGTCAAAGACAGCCGCGGATAAATATCAGCGAGACTTACCGACGAGAGAAAATTGGATCGCCGATTCCGCGGTTCCGATGTATTAAGCCTCCAGCTTCTGCGCGCCCCTCGATCATTCGTCAGTCGAGACTCGTCAGAGTTGAAAAATTGAATTGTTTGAGTTCCGGGCTGAATGACGAGCACTCGAGTGTACACATCTGGCGCGATGCACGCGGGTTGGTTTGCGTCGCGACGCCGCGTGCCGACTGAAGCCGCCGTCGCTCTTCTCTCATTCTCTAGTGACGATCGAGGGAGTGTGCGGGCGCGCCTGCCAACATCGGGACGCCGCCGTCGCCGCCGACGCCGTCGCCGTCGAGACCGTGACGTTCAACCACCCCGCGAGCAGCTTGCCAGAAGACGCCGCCGTGAATCCTGTGCCCACGTGACGCGCAATCGACCGGTCGTTTATCCGTCGGTTAACTGACGACGACGCCGACGGGAATAATAACGAGGAAACAACGACGGGGACGACGGCGACGGCGACGACGAAGACGACGGTGCCGGTGCCGGGCGTGTCAAAGCGGAAAACGTTCCGCGCGTTGCGTTCCCTTCGTCGTCGAGGAGACGCGATGCAGCCCTGCGATCGATCCGTTTCGCCCCTTCGTGTGTGCATCGCGCGTGGCGCGGCGCAGCGCATCGTCGGCAGCGCGAGCAGGACGAACGAGCATAACGCTCGGGACAATATGCGCGACGATGGTGAACGCAACGGCTGGGAGGGTGGATCGGCGCGGAGCGGAGCGCCGGAGTCGCCGGGAATTGAGAAATAAGCGAGGGGAAAAGAACGAGCGCGATCGCTCGTAAATTTCGGGTTGGGGTTCACGGGCTAGTCAAGGTCGCCCGACTCTTAACGGCACTTGAAATCGCAGGGATCGAGACGTGCAATTCGTTGATGCGATCGCGCGCAGACGGACATCAGATATAATCGAATTACGCTCTTTATCCCTTATAGAAATTTAATACCGTAAGTGATTTTTTGGCTAGTGATTAATCATTTAAAGGCACTATTAAAAGCACTATTAACAGTGCTTTTAATAGTGCTTTTAAGTGATTAATTACTAGCCAAAAAATCACTTACAGTATTAAATTTTTATAAGGGTAATGGAACTTTTAATTTCTCTTTTGCGAGCAATGAAAAAAAAAATATTGATTTTACTTTTATAAAGAGAGATGTAACTTCATATCAATCCTGTTTAATCCGATTTGCGAAACTTATCTTGGAAGGTGACCGTGTAGTCAAGGCAAAAACGATAAGAAATATATACATCTGTTTATATAGTACGATATAACGTACTCATGTATCTAATGGATAATAGTAGTTTGGATAGTTTGTAATATTGCATACAAAGGTAAATCATCTGCATTGTAAGTCAGGTTTGTGAACATTTTTATTGTTCACAGCAGCTTATTATCTAGATGTCTAAATTCAATTTCAAACTTTATAAAGTTTGCGCAACAGTTTGGAACATGTTAGAAGATAATAAACTAATGTAAAACTCAATTTCAAAAATGAGAATCTGATAATGTACAGAATGTAACTTGTTATATTACGTTTTTCTTTTTTATACACGTTATAAAATGACGCTTAAAAAGACTTCTACAATTTTGTACGTTGCTCAATTAAGAGAGTGAGGACAATGGTCAGTAAAAATACAAGATGAAACGATAAGTATCTGAAAATGTAATTATGAAGAGTGAAATCAAACAGAAAATAGCAAAAAGAGAAGGCCGACACTACGTGATATATTTCGCTACTTAGAAGTTAGCCAAGGTCACGATGGCGATTGTTCAGCTTGCAAGTGCCCCCGGAAACACCCTAAGTGGGAGTTTCTGAGTGCAATTCAACGAGAGTGATGTCGTAAGCTGGGAAAGGTGGACTTACGTAAAGTTCTGCAGCATATCGTCGGCTTCTCAGCGTAGAGCTCTCGATCGAGACGTGCACAAAATGGGCAAAATTACGTAACGCAATTGGGATTTAACGATATTTATTAGCTGTTCGTTGATGCAGGTGGATACAAATAATTCCTGTTTTACTCAACCGTAATTTCAGATAAATATATATCGGTGGGAAAAGCTGTGAAATACTTTGAAGAAATACTTGTATTGATTTAAGCTTGTCTTGTTAAAAGAGATCTTGCGTAGTGGCATGAATAATACATGAAACTTTATAAATAGCGACTAATTTAAAAGAAAAAGATAAGCTTCGTGTAGATATGTTTTATCTATATTGACGTCTTTGTTATACACATCTGCAACACAAATAAGCGTTAAGAATATAAAGATTGCGCGATTGATATTTGTCCGTTTACTATTTGCTAAAGCCAGAACTATTTTTCGGGACTTAACCATCTATCTTGAATTATCGGCACAATTGATTCCAATTTTATACGAAAGCACATGAAAAGAAGACATAATTAAAAGTTTATTTGCGAGATTTTTTAATTTTATTTTGATATAACGCAGATTTTGTGTTTTACCGCCGCTTATTCTTGTTTTATTCACGTTATAAAGTATCTTTGCAAGGTACCTCACTACTTTGTAGAAAATTTCCTGTGGAATTGCAATTGGAGTCTTGAATTCGCGCAAGAGAAGTCCTTCAAGGTTTCGTGTACAAATGCAGGATCGTAAAATGCTGTTTGGATCTTGACGGTAACTTTAGAAAAGGAGTAGCACATAGGACAAAAAGTTTATAAAAGTTCCAACATCCTTCTCGATCCTTATTCTAAAATAAAATCTAATGCATCCCGAGATACGACAAATGACAATTTATATGATTTATAAGACTGAATGATGTAGCTGTTTTATTATTTGATGTATAATAAATATACATCGAATTATTGGAGCATGTATATTGCATATGACTAACTACATGACTACATGCATTACATTTTATACATGCAATTGTTAGATTGTTAGATTGTAAACAAATATCAAAACGTAGATAAATAATACAATTTTATACAAAGTAAATTCCTTGCCATTTGCTGAAGCATCGGACGTAAAATGTAAATTGTTATTTTCGAAATTGCAGTTAAGCTTCAATTTTGAGAAACTACGATTTGGTAATGTTTGTTCTTTTCCCCTCATTCTCATCGTCGGTTTCATCCTCGTCGCCGGATAAATCCGAGCCATCCTCTTCAGCTTTCTTCGTGGATTGTTCCTCGTCAGGTCGGCTCGATCGAACGGTCTTTGGTTCCCTTTCTACGTCGTCCGTATGAATATCCCTCTTTGGATCGTTCTCATCCATCTCGTAATCGTCCGCCTTATCCTCGGCAACCTCTTCGGGATTCTGCGGGCTGGAAATCCCTTTGATCGTTTTATCGAGTTTCTAGACCTACACTGTAGCTTACAGTGCGAACACTCTGAGCAATTATGACGCTAGAGTCTAATTATTTCGCCTAACAAGAAGCAATTATGCAGAGATAAAAATAATTTTATTGATCGTAGGAAACGATGAGTTTATTATTGGAAAAACGTAAACTAGATAGATATATTATAGACATTCTTTTTCGTCTATTTACATTTAGCTGCTCTTTTAAACTGTTAGTATTTAAACTGTAAGTAATTAATAAATTACATAAAGAAATAATAAATTATACTATATGTACATTATCAGCAAATCTACATACATCTACATAAATTTACGTAAAGAATAGAAATGGTCTTAAGTTTATCTCTTGTTCTGTCCCTCTCTTCTTTTGGATCATCACCAATTTATGTTTAAATTGCAATTTTTGTATGCCCTCGAGCTTTTGGATAATCCCGCTATATTGCGAATAATGCGAATTGTATGTCATTATGCGGATTATGCATAACAATTACCTGCTCTTCCTTCTACGTCCTTTACTACGAGATCGGCTCCTTCTGCTTCTCCTCCTTCTGCTTCTACGGCGCGTCCTCGAACCGCTTCTCGATCTTCGACCTAGCCTTCCTCTCCTTCTTCGCCTTCTCTTTTGCTCCTGCACTTGAAGATCCTCGAGTCTGGTCGGAATATTACGATTCTTCGAGAGAGCTGTATCACAAATGCTCTTGCTTCTTCGCGAATTGCTTTTCATTAAGTCCGAGGATACGCGTAGAATTTTGTGCGTAGGATCAGAAGGGATAAGGTAGCCGGATTCGACACCGAAGTCCAATGCCTTTTTCATATACTTTCTTGCCTTTCTTGTATCTGTCGAAAAATATTTATAAAATTTTAGGTAGAAAGTTATTTTTTGAATAAAAACTTTTTTGTGTATTGTGTCTTATCTTTCCTTTCAATTGCTTTAAAACATTACACACATACATATTATATATATTAATCTGATATTTCTCTTTGAGAATTATATGTAGATTATTCAGATAAACAGATTTTGTATGTACAAAGTATATTTTGTATATCAATTGTATTAAATGTAATATCACATTATTATTAAAATCAAGTTAAAATTTTATACAGCATATCTACATGTCAATCATATGATATTTATAGAAGTAGTAAACAATTAAAAGCGTTGTGTGCTCTCTATCTTTAAATCATTACTGCTATTGCAATTCAATTTGTGTTTTATATAGCAATTTCTAACTATTTTTCTAATTAAATTTTGTACCTTTGCTATCCACGCATTTTTGCAAATGTGAGATCGGCAGATCCTTAGAGATAGGACGTCGCTTGACGTTGTGCAATTTCGAAACCCTGCCACTATTTTTGCGCTGTCCTTGCCTTACTCTGTACCCCATGCCCTTGTCGTTGGTTCGCGAAGAATCCATGACTTCGTCATGATTCTCTTGACCACAGCAGCATTTGTTCACGACACGACATTCCGTATCGGGTAAAGCTTCATTCGCAACAAGATATTTGTAGACCAACTCGGGAATGTTTGGCTTGCGACGACGCTCTTTAATTACATTATAATAAATAAATTATATATTTATTTTTATTTTACATAAATCTTTTTATTCTGTTTTTTAGTATTAAACAATCAAGAAATAGTTAAAATATAAAAAAATGTATAACTGAGGCACTAATATTAATGTTGATTTGCTGGCATCAGATATACTATTTTAACCAAAATCAGAAATTTAAAGACTGCATTAAATACAAATTAGCTAACAATAGTGCCGTATATAATTAAATAATATATAACAACGTATTAATATTATAATAAACTAATTTATGCGTAGATATATAGATCTGATTTTATAAACATATAGATTAAAATATTAGATAACACATATACATAAATAATACATAAAGGAGAAGCAGATATTATATTTATATAGAAAAGACTTTTTTTTTTACATCTATCGCAAATTAAAATTTGTATAACATCTGCGTCTTTGCTGCTAGATTGGAAAAAAACCGTGAAGATATTACAAAAGAACCGACATGACCAAAATTCATTTAACTCATCGAAATAATTACTCACTTATTTCTTGGTGATTTTGCGCGTTCCGATGCTTTTTTATGCGAGCCATTTTGGGGTTACTATTAATTCTGTTATTTCTTTCGGTTTTCAAACAGTGTGAAAGATTTGTTGTCTAATTACTGAATGTATCTGATCCAATTTTTTGAATTTTCTGGATAATTACTTGATCGCGACACGAATTTTGCTTAAAATTATCCGAAATGTTGGAGATTAAAAAGGAAAAACAATGACGTCGTCGGCGCTTACTTCATCTCTCGTCTTTCCTTTTTCTTTTTTCTGTTTTGTTTAAAGTGTTATTTGTAATTATCGTTCGAGTAATCGATTAATTACTAATTAAGTTTGCAATAAATCACAAACAGTAATATACGATATTCGTATATATCAAGAAATCAAACGCTACTGTAATTCTTTGGCTTTAAATAGCCAACAAAATTTTTTCTTTTATATACAATGTTACTTGTTTAAATTGTGAGTTGAATTCGAGTAACAGGTTTAACAAAGTTAACAGGTTAACTTTGTTAAACCTGTTATATTTAAAGCTAAGTGGATTTATTTTGATATATCTAATAGAGAGAAATAGGACAGCGAATGAAAAACAAAAATAGGAATTTTGAAATGTTTATGACACAGCAGTATTTTGCCAAGTTTAATTAAATCGGCAACAATTCGGAATAAGCGTTGTAGGCGTTCAATAAACTGTTTCTCGTCTCGAATATAAATAAAATTAAATCTAAAAAATCTCTGTCAATATCCGGAAGCAGCTATATAAATATAATTACTTGTTTATTAAATTACTAATATTACTGTGTCAGTAGAACATTATCAATTAATTTAGTCTAATTATAAAACGTGAAGAACGCATCCTGGAAAAGACTAACAAAATTAAATGTTTGCGGAATAGATTTCTTTTCCAAAATCTACATAAAAATCTATATTAAAAATAATAACGGAAAGAATGACGACACATGTTTGCGATATAAAAATATAATTTTAATTGGATCTTACAAAATTTTATGTAATAAATATATTTTACAAACAAAATAAAAAAATAAAGAGTATGAAAGACAGAAATTTCTCGTTTCTATACTAAAAAAGACGTCATTCAAGATACACGTTTCATTCTTTAATGTTCCATTTCTCTAGTCGCTCTGTCGTTCATGTCATGTTCGTCACTCCCTTTTTCAGATTTTTTGTCATTGTCTTCATCATTGGAATTCCTACTTTCTATGCTGTCATCGTTGACATTTTCCTCGGTCTTTCGTTTCTCCATTCTCTCTTCGTCCTCTTGGCTCGACGTCGACTTTCGTCTCTTAGCTCTATTATTTTCATTGCTTTTGTACTGATCGCGATCTTTTTCGCTAACGTCCTTACAACTTTCTTCAACTGGCTCATGATCATTCTCCGCACGTTTCGCGGAGAAGGACGTACGTCGTCTTTTGACTGACTTCTTAATATTTCCGCCGTCGTCTTTTTTCCGTTGTTGTTCTCGTTTATTGTTGATCGTATTGTTAATTTTACTAAAACAAACACGGTTTAAACAAATTTATTTTTTTAATTAAATAAATATGCACTGGCAAAATTTATTACGTAAAACAGTATCGCAAACACTGTGCTTCACAATGAGACAGGAATACAATGAGAAAAAGAGAATTTAATACCACTGTGACATCTTTTTATCTTCTCGCTTCCCACGTTTAAATCTCAGTCATTCATAATGAATTTAAGCTTATTAAAACGTCCGTACTATATTAAAGTTCATTAAATCCATTTTTGTAACACATTTAAGCTCGTTCACTATTCAATATAAAGAGCATAAGAAAAAAGCAATAAAAAAAGTATTTTCAGAAACGGATTTGTAAGAAATTGTTCTAATTTTGCGACATCGTAATTTTATGAGAAAATTTTAAAACCATTTTCAAATTTTATATACATCAAATGGTTACGAGAAAATAGTGAAAGACAGAAAAATTGCAACAAATGTTTCTTTTAAAATAAGATAATTAACTAACCTGTTCTTTCTCGTGACAACTTTTGATTTGTTTTTCTCGCGTAACGATTTACTAGACGATTTTTTCGGAGTGCTCCCTCGCGTGCTCAAACTTCTGGCAGGACTTTTAGCGAGTTGCGCTCTGTATCTCCTTTTCGATGCCGTCCGCCTGTCGTCCGCATTGTGAATAAGGGGCTTATCTCGCGGTATCCCGCGACGCATTGCCTTTCGATCGGCGACAGTTGTCAAATGCGGCTTCCCTCGTCGAGCGTTGCGCCGTCTTTGTCGAGACTCGGTGTCGGTCGATCTCCAGCTCCAAGATTGTGTGTCCAGAGTCGGGCACACACGAAGCACATTACCTTGCGGATCGGCCGGGATCAAGTAACCCGATCTCACGCCAAAAGATAGTGCTTTGCGGATATACTTCTTGGCATGTCGCTTCCCTATAATGTGAATGTCATTCGTTGCGTCATCATCTCGTGAACTTTGACGTTGCCATTAAGAGCGCTCTTACGTATAACAAGATAGAATGACAATACGATACACGTAACACAGACGTACCAAACGGGTCCGTCTACTTGAAACGCGCTCGTTTGATGCGTCTGTTCTAGAAATCATCGTTACACTTATTCGTACGCTATAAATTGTCGGAAAAAAAAGAAGAAAAAGATGTTTAAAATTTCTCACATAAAATAATAGTTTTAAAAACTGTGTGCAAAAACTTTTTAAATTAAATGGAAAACAATGGTAGAAATGATTTTATTTTATGTATCTTGGTAAATTCTCCAAAGAAGATTTATGCAAATTTTTAATGTGAAAAACAATTATGTTATAGCAGTTTCTTTGTTTCTATGAGAGGAAGGACCCAAAGTTTTTCTGCTATTACTATTCAACATTTATTTTTACCACTATGTATATATAGGCTGAAAAATTCCACTGAATAATGCACCTTCTTCGATGCCAGCTTTGATGTAACTGTTAATGAGCTGTACCAGGGATCTTTTTCTGAAAAGTGCTTTGGCGTTGTTGAGCGAGTTTGCCAGCTTGATTGGTTCCATTGAAACATTTGACACGCTGCTATTCGCGGAACTCGTCGGCGCCGAGCTATTTGCAGCATCCGTTGCTTCCGTGAGGCTATCGATGGATGTAGGTCTAGACTCTGTTGTGTATTCGGGTATATGCACGGATTCTGAATCATCGCGATGATCGACCGCTTCGTACGAGAGCCTTTGCTGCTCGTGAGAATTCTGCATTCTCTGACGCTTCGAGCGTGTCTCGACGCGTTCCGGAGACGGAAAGCGTTTTTTTTCTGCGACAACAAACATATATGTAGCAACGATGTTATAGATTACAAATCGGTATCTTTAGGTTATTTTTAACTGATAATGACAATGCTTTATCAAATATCGATTATAATTATATAATACAGAATATATACAATTAAAATAAAATTCAGTCTTAGATGTTATACCTAGGATGTACTTGATTTTAGATTTTAAGCTGAGAAGTTCAAGTTGTGCAACGCTTAAGAGTATGTCAAAATAATTTAATTTTATGCTTGGATCTACTACAGCTCATTGATGTTAATCATGTAATTATGTCTCAATCGTATTATACCTTGATTATATTTATCAATGGTGAGGAGTTCATAGACCAATTGAGGTATACTAATGGTATTGCATGGCTGCCGTCGATATGGAGTACTCGCGCGTTTACGGCGTGCCGGTTTAACTCGGGAACGAGTGTCGGGATGTGATATTCGTCGTGTTACTCGCTTCTTCGCGGGTCTTCGGTCTCTCGCTTTTCCCTTTGACGACGCCATTATTTGATAATGATAGTGCTCTTCTGCTTCTGACGGCGAGTTTTGCGTCGCAAAAACAGTTATGGTCGCATAGTTGGCAGCGACTCGAGATAAAAATTGAATAATGCTCTTTCGTTGTTCTGTTCTCGCAGAAAGGTAATGAATTTTGTCGTGATATAGTAGTTTCAAAATAGATGGATATAAAACAGTGTGAATATAAAAAAGATCATGTATAACTAACTTTTAATATTGATGCAATAAATTATTCACATAAAAATGTTTTCTATGTGTTTTATTTTTAGAGTTAAAATTTTTTGAATGAACTAAAATGTTCATGTTTTAACATTTTTGTGTTTTATTGCTAATACTTATTTAGTAGTCATTTAGCGTAAGTCACCATTTACGGGAAATGTTCTTTGCTGGCAACATTTTTCTGCGAAGTAATCATATTATATAATAATCTATTGTTCAATTTTTGTTTAAAGCTCGACTTTTACACAGTCTAAAGATTGCTTGTACGCTTCTTCAGCGATCTCTCCGTAGGTATCTGTCTCGATGATTTATTGAATACTTGTGGCGCAAACATACCTATAGGGATTCAAAGACATGCAGTCAATATAAAGATACGTAATCAAGTCCAATTACTTGTCTTAACGTATTCCGTTCGGACCGTGATGCGACGCGGTGAGATTTACTGGCATCATGGGGGTGGACGGGACAAATAGAATGCTCCGTGAAAAAAAATTGCGACGTAATTGCGTACCGTAGAAAGTATTTCTCTTGCCATTTGTTTTTTTTTTTCTTTTTCCTTCAATTACAACGGCAAGTTTCTGCAGATCTACAAGGACGCCGTGTTCGAGAAACGTTTATAAAATTGTTTTATCGAGTGTGCCATGATTGAATTATTGATGGAGTTACAGGCGTTTTTGTATAATCATAAAAAATCACACACATCGAGATGGAAAACCCTGAACTTTCGAAACGTAATTGTATAAGGTTGTACAGCGCGCAGAGATGGCAAAGTATAAAACGCATTGCTGTTCTTGGAAAAGATGTAATATAATTAATTCTTGTAATTAATGAATTACCTCCATTTAATGTTTCTCACATAGCAATCCGTTTAATGGTTTCATGAAATTTGATGGCTCGAGAAATGAAAGTCCCTTGCGTATTTCGTCAGATTAAGATAATCTGAACAGAAGACAATTTCCTGCGACAATGCAAGCTAATTAATTGCTTCGAGTAACCTGAGACATTGAGCATTAGACGGTAAAGTTTCGTACCAATCTATAGTTAGATGACCAAGCAAAATAGACGTAATGTGATACTCCGGTGATGTTATCACAACACAAGTTAATTCGGTAAGTCGATAGCGGCAATTAAAACTCAACCGTTTAATTATCATAATAAAATGTAATCTAATGGGTGCGTTATCTCATTACGCAAATTGGCTTCACGTACAATTACATGGAAAGTTTATAGTTACCATTTGTTATCTATAGAAGGTATTGAAGGTAGATAGACTGACCACGAAACGACTTATAACGGCAGGCAGGCAGACTACATTATTTGTGATTAATCGAGAACACGAAAACTGTTATTTAATACACACATGCATACACACACATACACATACACACATACACGTAGCGTACGTATGTTTAATCTCAGAAATTACAGTGGCCTAGAGCACCGTTTTCACGTTTCCATAAATTATTCTATGCAATTTAAACTTACATATATATACTTACGTAACGCCTTTTGTTCTGCGTCTATACACCTTAATATGAGAGACGTTGCGTAATGAAAATTTAACTTAAGAACACAGGAAATATTAAAAGCAAGTAAATTATAATTTATGTATTAGAATTATAATTTACTTGCTTTAAATATATCCCGTGTTCTCTTGTTAAATTTTCATCATGCAACGTTTCTCATATTAGGTGTATAATGCAGGACAAAAGGCGTTACGTGAGTATACATATATATGTGCGTTTAAATTGTAGAATAATTCACGAAATTCATGGCAGTGGTGCTATAGGCTACTGTATTTCTGATATTGAAATACTCGGATTGAGGAAATTCGTGCGTATAACGCGTGATGTAGCACAGCATTGCTGCAGATGACACTAAAATACTCGTAAAATAGAAAATTGAAGAAAAATGTGAAGTAAATGATTTTATCAACTTCACAATACCCCATAGCTAGCTTTTTAAATAATCCATTTAATTTCGAAGAATTGTTACGACATTTTGTACGTAATTTACATTTGTGTGCGTGCGTGTGTCGCGTACAATATTAGAAAAATGTTGATTTTTTGTATTTGTACTATTGAGATTTTAGATAATTTCAGAAAAAAATAATAAACATATTTTATATTTTTACCTACATATAAATATTTTACAACTTTCCCGAGACATCTACTTAATCAGTCTCTTAGAATTAATTTACGGAGTTTTGACGTTTTCAATTCCAAAAATTCTAAATTTTAAAATATTCTATATTCTATTTTTAACAGAAAAAAATATTTACATATTTGGGATTTGCTCGCTGTCGGCTCAAGCACGAGAATTTCTACTTATATAGCTGTGTGATAATTCCAGCATGCTTTTCCTTCATCAAACATTTGCACGGGTCGTTGTTGATATATGATATCCCTCTTGTCATGAAGAATTCTGTTCTCATCACCAGCAGCTATTGGCTATTTTCGTCCGTCGCGGAAATAAGAGACGCAATCTTTTCTTCTCACTGCATTGATTTACCATTTATGTCGTTGGCTTAAACGGTAATTAGCATTGATCTTTTCTGAAAAATCATAATCGAGGAATCAACAACATTATTTAAATAACTTATTATAACTTATATATATTTATAACAATGCTTTCTGTTCTTATATACCATCTCTGAGCGTCTTTTAATGTGTTTGTCAATATCATGAGGGGACGTGGAAATCTTTCCCATGTCCGGCAGATTATGAGTTCCTGATAGTGACCATTTCTTATAAAGATCGATGTTTCAGCTTCCTGTTATCTTTTTTTTTACAGAGTTTCTAAAGTGTTATATAACTAAAAATGTTATAAAACTCTTTCACACACACAAAAGTAAAATAACAAAAATATAAAAGTTACGTAATCTTTTATTCTCTCTCTCTCCCACTTTCTATACGCACACATATGTATATAAACTTAAACACATAAAATTTTTTCTTTTTAATAAATAAAATCTCATATCTGGATTATGTGAAATTATAATTTACATAGTTTTCTTAACCCTTAACATACACACTACCTGTTTGAGACATAAAATACACACTGGGTCATTTTGACCCAGCGCTACTTTACGTAATTACCACAAACGGGGGATCGATTCTTTTTGGCTGAAATTAAAAGGGTGTATTTTTGCAACACTCAAAATAAATGTGAGATTGTTTGTGAAGGGTTATTAATAAAGCTTTATGGTTCAAAAATTCAAAATATGGTTTATAAACCAAAAAATTGTTTTTTACGAAATATTCAATAACTTTCTAAATTTTCAATATTTTTACGTGAAAATTTAACTGCATACTCTCTGGATTATATACTTTAAAATAAAAATACGCGCAAAAGCTAACATTTCAAAAAATGACCCGTGATTTTCGGAACGTTTGACGCGGACGGCAGCCAGACACAGCCGGACGCCTGCTGACTTACAGCGACTGTACCACCATCTAGAGAGAGGTTAAAACTACCAAAAGACGACGCGACAGATCCCGATTTCAGCGTTTCAATGATGGATAATGCGACACAATTTTTTGCTGGGTCATTTTGACCCAAGGGGTATGTTAAGGGTTAACATTTCGAGTAAGTGATATATTTATATTTTATTTATTAAAAACAGAAAAATATTTATTGTTTTTGTCAGAAAAATATTTCTCTATTTCGGAAAAAATGCCATAATCACGAATTTAATAAATGCCTTTTGCTGAATATGGTGGACATACAAAGTCCCGAAAAAAATGTGCCAAAATTTGAAAACTCGTATATTGTCCTGAAGAATCAAAATCATAAAAATTGTAAACTATGACAATATGTGCCGAAAGGATATAATCTCGAAATCTTAGAAACGTGATAATGCAATGTGCCGAAATGTCATAATCCCGAAATCATAGAAATAAGACGATATCCCGTTATACCGTTCAATCGTATATATACTTTCACGACTGCCGTTAAATTAACTGTAACGATAAAAAGCATATAGTTTCACGATCGACACTATATAAATTGACAATATTAAGCGGTACATTGGCGATTTTGACGACCGAATGAGTGCGAACAAATAATATAAATTTACCGTATATCTTGACGAGAACATATTTATTTCATATAATTTTAGCCAAAAATGACTCAGATTTTGATATAGTTCCGGAGTCGGCGCGCAACAAAGATACTTAACAAAAATCGATGAAATCAGCTTGAAAAAAAAAACATTATAAACGAGGAAAAAAGACTAAAACCATTTTGTAGTATTTTTCTATCATTTTTCTATTTATCATTTATGATTGCCGCACGTTCCGTTAAGGTCTTGCGCGCTTTCTCGTCTTAGTAATCGAAACTGTAAAATTGCCAGTATTTTTTTTAAGGAAATTATTGAAGAAGAAGAAAAAGAAGCAACAGTTGATGCTCGAACAATTGAACAATATAGAAATAATAAAACCGTTAAAGGCGCAGGAAAAGCAGAATGGTGTGCATAAAAAGTAGAACAAATGACATTAATTTACGAAGATTAATGTCGGTATTACACTCAAAATACATACTCGATTCCCGTCTGACTGTGTTTTAGATGTCTGCCATATGCAGCACACACGCCTGCGGGGAACTTGGCGTAACGCGATGCTTTCGGTCTGAACTTCTAATATCTACAATCGATTAACATCTGTTCGTCCTTGGTCGAGCGATCGTGTCTCAATTGAGTCGGTTCGAATAAACAATTGTTTATACAGAAACGAAAGTTAATCAACCGTCAGAAGAAACGTATATGTATATATTTCTAATATGTATTTTGAAAATAGGTGATGATGGCGTTTATTTAGGTGTCATAACGTGTTGCGGTATAATAGCCCATAAACTATAAGAATTCTACCGACAAACGTATCACTACTCAAACATCTAAACGTTCTTTGTAAAAGAATGACTATATGGATTATGTATGGAACATTGCAACTTATCAATATAAAAATTTTTGCTAGTATTCTTCCTCTCTGCTTTCCTCTTTTAATTCATTGACAACTGATTAAATATCGCTGGTCAATAGCAATTACCTCAGAAAGGGACACCTAATAAAACGTCTTATTATACTGTGAACGTAATTTTAAACTCGGAGAATTCAATTATAAAAATGACAAGTGTTTTTTTTATATATATATTATACGTGCGTCATTCCTTCACCGATACACCTGAATACATAAATATAATCTTTTTTTACTCAAGACGAGATCACGATAAAAATTTCATGAAGGAAAAAGTTAAACGATTTCTTTATAAGAAACGTTCACAGTATATAATAAGACGTTTTATTAGGTGTCATTTTCTGAGGTAATTGCTATTGATCAGCGATATTTATATATCGATATTTATATTAAGTGATATATATATATATATATATATATATATATATATATGTCTTATTTTACATACTATATATACTTATCGATATATGGATAGAAAATTACAAACAATCAATTTAACATTTTTCTCAAGTATTGAGAAGCTTAATTTGTAATATTTGTAGTTAATCATTTCCAAATATGGCATTTCTTTTCGGGATTCATTGCACTGCCAACCGGGCAATTGTAAGCTTCGGCGAAGTCTCGTGAATTTGAAACGCTTCCTATCACTCTCAACCGTCCGGTGCTATGCACGTCAGATTGAGCGTCATCTATAGTGGCGTTATTCGTTGCCGCAGCTTCACACCACAACTGCAAGCATTACCGTAATTTCAAACATATATTAAAACACATAAACGTTTACTTTAATCATTATTATTATTATTATTATTATTATTATTCTCGCAATTTTTAATTATTGCAGCTCTGCATTCATGGTCTGTGATACTTACATTAGCAAAGGACAGGAAGAAAAGTTGTTCGGTCGTGAGGTCTTCATGGCCCGGCAACACAGTATCCGGTTTTCCGCATTCTCTTTCTCTCCTTTGATACGCTTTAAACGCTGCCTCTAATCCCATTGTATCCGCGATATTCTCTCCCGCCGTCTTGTTGCCATAATTCTGCAATTTTTGACAATATAAGTACGATTAAACATTTTCAAGACGCACGACAAGAAAAATAACGGTAATTTAAATTAAAATGGTAATCAAAAATACAGAATAGATAACGTACATTTATTTTAAAATTCGATTCTTTGTCAACGGGATAATTGTTAAATTGTTCGACAAAACATTCTGCTCTTTTACCATATGCTTCGTCCATTGCGGATAACCATTCCACAAAATCTCCGTTTTTATCATACAAGTGTCCTAAAAATTATTTTTTGGTTCTTTTTATCATATTTTTTAAATATTTTCAAAGAATTTTTTAGATATACTTTGGAGTAAAATGATAGATGTCACTATATTATCAACAATGAAATACTGTAATTTAATAAAGTAAACGAGAAATACATATTATTTCATAATGTTACCATCATCATCGAATCCATGATTAACTTCGTGACCGATGATTAATCCAATAATACCATAATTAATAACTCTGGAATAAAGAGTAGTTAGAAAAAATTTTATTAAAAATGATTTTGGTTTATTTTATTAAAAATTATAAATTTTTTAGAAATAATGTAAGCTTGTTTGTAATAATGTAAGCTTATCGCTACGCTAGTCGCGTTGATATTTTTAATCAAAATTATTCACTTACTGCGGTCGGTCATAAGCGAATAATGGGCTCTGGAAATCCGCTGCCGAGAGGGCTATAATCGAAAAAGAGATTAATATCAATGACAACGTGAATAGTTGTAAATTCGTTTAGATTTAATTCTTCTAAAAAAGGCGAACCTATGGAATTGTCACCCCGGGAGAAAAATGCATTTACCATTACAGGGCTTATCTGAAATATTCTGTAACACGGAATTTATTACATGAATTTATTTTGCAAATGAAAAAATAAAGCTGTAATTATGTCGGAAAAAATACAAATGCAATATCTTACTCCTCTTCCTCTTCCTCTTCCTCTTCACCTGTCCTCAATAAGCTTCGTAGATTTTTCCACTTACGGTATCTGTCATAGCTGAGAGTATTCTCGTAATACGAATTTCCGACAACGAGCTTTAACAGAACATTATAATTAAATAAAACAGTCACTATGGGGAGTGGCAATTAATGAATTTTAAGAAACTCACTCCTTGAAAATATCGTTTAACGATAGTGTTATTCCTATACCAATCTGGATATCCGACAAAGTTGTTCATATTTACTAATTTCGCTAAAACAAAATCCCTAGTATCCTCATCCACCCAATCTGATTCTTTAATCTGATACTCTACTTCCTTTTGTATATCGTCTATCATGTCCGATGCCTGCAATAGGAATAAGTGATGCAATCGAGCAAAGATAGTCAGAAGACTGTTATAATAATTCAATACAAAGTGCTTACGGTTGCCAGAATTTCATCAGAGAAATGGTTTCTCACATATTCGTACGCTAGAATGTCGCTCATCTCCATTTCCCGTGTACATTGGTCCCATCTGTGGTAACAATTCATGATCAGTTTGACATCGATATAATCTAGAACCAACTCAATTTTGATTCACGCGTTAAGACTATATTAAGAATAAGAATGTACCCAGCAAACACACAAACTAACGCAAATAGAATCACGATGATAACGAGAAGAAAAAAACATGAAAAAGACTGGCGAGTTTGCAAAAAATAAAAAATTAGGACATAGTAAACAGATGAAGAGTATGTAAACGTTAGTTTTGGTGTTTGTTAGGGTAAAAATAGAATGTAATAAAAAAGAATTATATTTCTAGCGAGGTGAAGAGCGAATGGTTATGCTGATAATTATGTGAGAAACTATTTTCGATAAAAGAGCTTGGCATCATACCTCGCTGGAAATCCATATATCTCTTTTCCTTCCCATGCATTGTATAATTTTCTCATTTCACTTGTGGTAGTTCTTATTATTCTGCTCAAGAAATTCCAATGTATATAGTTCACTGAAACATATCTCGCGTGAGCGTGTCTATCGACGACATTTCCTTATTATCGCCGCACTTCTATCAAAATTTACCGATTGTTCGACTCGACGTCTCATCCAGCAAAGCGACAAGACCATCAAAGTAATTTGGTAAATAAATTTTTAAATCTAAATCGCTATCTATAGACACGTGGGCCTCATCAAATAATTCTCCAATTTTGTACACCCAGTTAATCTATGTGGCGTCAATCATGCTTAATTAGTCAGAGACATTTACAGATTAAATTAATCAATTAAAAAACGACTTACTGCGCTGTTGGGAGTTGCAGGTTTCTTTTCATCATACCATGCTTGGAAATCTTTGAGTGTCATCTTCTTATCCTTGCTGCGATTTGTAGTAATCTGAAATATATTATTATTCGGGCTATTATACAGTCTTTTTTTTTCCGTTGTCTACGAAGTAATGTATAACACTCACCTTAGCTAGTTTCATGTTAAATTTGATCATATCTTGAATATCTTTATTCATATGTTCCTTCGAGACTTCGACACCTCTTACTTTCGCTATGGCGCGAGCTACTTTCGAGATGTAATTAGCGTATTTCTTCGGCTCATCAACTTCACCAATCGTTACTTCTGTGCTGATCTGCGGTGTTGTTGCCTCTAAAGTTTTCTTTAGTCTCTCCATACGTTCTTGATGCTTCACGCGATTTCTTTTGTTCTTCCGCACTCTCGTGAACATGTGTCGATATTGCTCGTCTCTTTACCCTCTCTTTCTTCATCTTATGGTTTTTGTACTTCTTGGAGTGAGTACTACTCTTCATCCGTTTACTATGTCCCAATTTTTTATTTTTATTTTTTATTTTTTTTACGGACTTGCCAGTCTTTTTCATGCCGACTTTTTTCTTCTCGTTATCATCGTCATTCTGTTCGTTTGTATCGTTATCATCATCTTCATCGTCTTCTTCGTCGTCATCTTTAGCGTCATTTTCATCGTCATCATTATCATCTTCGTCATCATTGTTATTATCGTCTTCATCGTCGTCGTCATTATCACTTTCATTGTCATCGTTACTATTAGTGTCGGTTTCGTTATCATCTTTGTCTTCGCTTCCAGGTTCTTGACTACCTTTCTGCTCGTCGCTTTGCTTCTCCTCGTCACTGGGATCTGAAAGAGACGGAAAAAAATTAACGGAGCCGACCGGTACTCGAAACTCGGGATCCTTCGTTCATACGCCTAGCACTTAGGCTGCTACCCCATGACTGCTCTACTACTACGTTGATTTTCCCGATCTCCTATCAATACCGGCCCTACGGCCCTAAATTTATTAGTACCGGTTTTGTTATCGTCTTTGTTTTCGCTTCCAGGTTCTTGACTATCTTTCTGCTCGTCGCTTTGCTTCTCCTCGTCACTAGGATCCTCATCGCTTTCATCTTCTTCGCTATCGTCGATTTCACCCCAGACTCTATATGAACCCGGAGGCATATGCGGCATATTGATCTAGCAACAAGAACTTACATTAAAAAAGATCACTAATGAGAAATTAAGGCAAATGTTTAGATTATAAATTTACATCCACGTGTAATGCAAAGAGCAACGCATAAAATGAGTGCTCGATGATACATAATATATGTGAATGCTGTATAATAACGTTATAAAGACTCCAATTACATCGCTTTTGGATTCGGATTTGATTGCGTAATGTTAATACCATACATACATAATGATAATCTTATTCAAAAACTTCTGATAAGTACATGTACTATTTTCCGAGTATCGTTCCAACCATAATCGATCACGCGCACGTCATGAAAAGCATTTCTTCCCGTCAAGCGCACGTATTGATCATCCACTTTTTGCCAACTGTATTCCTGCTCGTTCCACTCGTCCGGTTCCATTATCAACGGCCAGCCGCCTATTCGCGACATGGTAAAGACAAGTGGCTCGAGCCCATACTTCTCCATTGCATCTAGAAGCATTTCGTGAATCAGCGATTATATCGTGGAACACGATTATGTATAAAAATAATAAATATTCGAATTTTTGAACGGTTTTAATTCATTCGAGAGTCATTCGCGCTTACCTGTATCCGTGCATACCGCGTACCACTTCTTTGCGAGCTTCACCGCCAGAGGATCGCTCTTCTTGGGACCCTCGTCAAAAATTTCTGCAAAATATCATTCAATCTTTAATATCACAAGTTTTGAATTACAGTTTGAGCTGATTTGGCGTTTACCCTTTATTTGCTTCTTGACATTCTCTTGCGCACTTGCGAACATACTCCAGGTTTTCTTCCCCTCCGGAAGGGGATTATGCTTCGGCCAGTTTCCACATGCGTATTCATAAAAATCATCGCACGGATCCACAGTTTTGTCCATGCTCTCCGTTATTATCCGAGCTGGAAAAAAATGAAAGCAAGAAAAAAGACAATGGATAATTATAAAGATTTAAATTATCAAGACTATAGCTGTTAATTGAATTATAATTACAACTACATCCGTTGCTGTTTTATAAATACCTATTTTTTTGCACTCCTGAGATTGGCATACAGTCGAGTTATTTACTTCCTTATTTACTTCCTTATTATCTTCCTTACTTTCTTCCTTATTTTCATCTTGTTTATTGTTTAAACCAAACAACCATTCCAGATGTGAAGGATATTTCTGGTTTTTCGACGGTGTGCCATTTTTCACTAGAAGCACGCCAATGAAGGCGCTACAAAATGCAATTCAAAATCAAATAAGTATAATGGTACTGTGTAAGAAATGATGAATAACGATATATGAAAATAAAAAACAAAAAATAAATCTAATGTATAAAGAATAATTCTTAATTAATACCAGTACTTATTTCAGGTAGTGAATCTAAAATTCGAAACAAGAAAAACACATCTATATAAATATGGATCGCTTAGGCTTTCCTGACTTATCAATTAAAACAGATTATTAGTTTTCTAAAAATCAAAATTAGTAATCGCCGATTCGCTTATGATTGACATCGTATTTAAAAAATAATTATTATAATTAAGTTACTTACAGAAGGATTAACCGCCTCATTGTTGCACAACAATCTGAGGCTGATATAAATTTTAGTTGCGCTATGTGGTAAACGTATTCTTATGTTCTTCGCCGCAAAATAAGATTATTTGTTGCATAGCTCTTTTATTTATACTGCGGAAGGATCCTGCAACGCAATCATATCGCATTGATAGAGCCGAAGGCCGGATCTCCCGACGGCTCATCATCTTTTGTCCTTCTGATCTATATTAATATAAAACGGTGCCTACGATAACAGATATGCAATAACGGATAATGTTGTAATCTCAAACTCAAGGAATATTAATTTTCACAAATTTCTCTTTTTTTCTCGCCCAAGTTTAACAACTTGGAAGGTAATGCACGACGAATAGTGGATCTTCGAAAATAGTACCCTTTTTCGAAAATTTGGAAATGCTAAATAAGGATTAATGCATGATAAATAAAAATAGCAATTGAATTAAATATCAAATAAATGTTTTTTATCATGGTCAACGGGATCTCGTGTATCTATTTAATTAATCGATGTACTTACAACAAATTATCGTTTTCAGGACGTCCGTCGTTTCATGATTATCATATCTATTTACGTAATGCAATTTAAATAAATTGCAAAACTGTGAAGATAAATTGATTGCAGAATTGTGTGTTGCGCATTAAAATTATTATAATGCTCTAGAATTTCTTTCACGTTTTTTAATCACGCTTTCAAAAGATGTATCGCAAATGGAGCAAAAGTTAACATTTCTCTAAATCAAATAAAATACCTATCAAATAAAATACCTATTATTTTGTAAATATAAATCTTTATTTACATTTGCAAAAAACGCTCTTTTATAATGATTTATATTTTTTAAAGAAACTTAGATTAAAAAAGAAGTACGTAATAAATGATCATGGTAGTTTAAATTATAAATATATAATTTAATTCCAATTCCGGTTCATGTTATTTCGAGTGATTTTTGTATCCAATTGTTGGCTTTGACGCACACGTGCTTAACCCTTAAACCCTCCAACGTATTTTCTGGCACATCAGTCCTCCAGCCATGCACTTTCGAGTCCCACGCGTTTTTCAAAATGTTAATAGCTTTGAAAAATTTCCCAAAAATTATTATAGTATCTTTGTACCTTTGACTAAAATGTAAAGAACATTTGGAAATCATTTATTTAAATATTTTTTTACAATAATTATATGTTGACAAACACACTTTACGACTCGTTTTATTTAAAAAATCGTAACTCACGAACAAATTGACGAAGCTTAATGATCAAACACGCAAATTAAAGCTAAAAGTAGTGCGAATGAGAAAAAAAAATGAGATAATTATTAATTAAATAGGAATACTTAATTTCGTCGCCGCAAATTTGGTAATTTTTAAATGGTACAGAAGGACTTTAAGGACTTAAAGAATACTAAAAAAGAATTTTTGAATAAGAAAAGACGGATTTGAAGTGTGACAGATATTTTTATGTAAAAAAATTAATTTTTTTTTTATAATTGTAGCTCCTCCCCACCTCTTCCATCTGTCTCTGAGCCATAATAGTCCTCTGTGGAATGTCAAATGTTTTTTTAACGACAAAAATATTTTAAATACGCTTAAATTATACAACACTGACGTAATCACCCAACCATGCACTTTCGTGTCCCACCGAGATTTTGATTGTTCGCCGTTTCGGGAGTAAATGATCTAGGACTTTGAAACTTCTACCTGATGTTTCCTATTATGGCTGGGTGCGTTTTGACGCTTTCAGCGCTGTAAGCATCATTCTATCTTTGTTGCACATCGAACATCAAACGAAGATAGAGCGATGCTTTCAGCGCTGAAAGCATCAAGACGAACGCAGCCTATAACAACTTTTTTTAGGGGTGGGGGGATTATCTGACAATCATTTGTTTTCTGGAACAAACGATACTGTCTCATTTTTAAGATTTCGGGATTTTGCCCTTTCGGTACATTGTCACGTTTCTTAAATTTTGGGATTTTTATTTTTTGGGACAATATACCTATACGAGTTTTCAAATTTCAGCACATTTTCTTTCGGGACTTTGCATGTCCACCCTGAATATTGAATAAATTATTTAAAAGATAAATTATATATAATAAATTTGTAGATAAGTTGGTTACGCAAGTTGCCAAATTATCAGCAGTAGATTTGCCGTGCAAAGTTGGGCGAGGCTCGTTCACATCGATCGGTGGTCTGCACATAACTGATATAACTACTGTCGCGACGAAAACGCGTTGTACTACTGGACCGCAACATCAATGTTATTATCATTCGGTTATCGCAGTTATCCCTTGGCTGTAACATCAATATAGTTACCACCGGGGCTCGCGATCATCCCCCTACGTATACTTTCAAGTAAGTCAGCAGCGGCGTATCCCCACGAAACTCCCTTCGTCGGTTTGCGATCAATACTCGGTGCTCGGGACGGAGCGTGCAGCGATTTTGTTGTACTCGCGAGTACCGTGCATACTTTCGTGGCCGTCTCGAGTTCTCCGACGAATATTCCACCTGATATGCGATATAAACTTTCCGCGTGTACGCTCGTCTCTTCGGTGCGAAATAAATATTTTTTTACATCCCGTGCGCAAAGTGTTATCCTGCATAAATGCCGCGTTTTGCGAGGAACGTTACTGTCTGGGGAAATCTCGGGAAACACGTTGAGAGTGTGATCGCTGAATTTTTTATTCTACAGCGCGCCTAGGCGCGCGATACTCCCGCAAAGGACAAAACGGCGAAAATGAAGAGACAAAATGTTAGAACTCTGTCGTTGGTAGTGTGCACTTTTACGTATCTTCTCGTTGGCGCCGCGGTGTTTGACGCCCTCGAATCGGACACTGAGAGGAAACGCTGGGAATTTCTCTCGGGTGAGTTTCCCCCTTTTCGCTGTTTCAGTCGAACGAATATTTTTTAAGCGGGTCGTTAATTGATAATTAATTATTTCCGCCGCTCGCGCGCGGCGGGAAATATGCCGCTGCAGAGATACGCCGTAATATGATGAAGAAGTACAATATCACGCCGGAGGACTACAAGATGGTCGAAATTGTAATAATAGAGAACAAGCCACATAAAGCGGGGCCGCAGTGGAAGTTCGCGGGTGCCTTCTATTTTGCTACTTTAGTTTTAGCCATGATTGGTGAGTCGCGCTTGTGCTATCCTCGAAAGTTATTTAAATTTAATTATTTTTAATATATTAAAGACTATATAGACCACATTAAATCTCTAAGTTTAATTATAAAAATTATGTTTTGTACTAATACGAAAAATATATTTATAATTGATATTAAAATAAAATCATGAGAGAGAAAGAAAGAGAAAGTCGTATTTTAATTAAACGTTTTTCAAGGTTACGGGCATTCCACTCCTGTGACCAAAACTGGGAAGGCGTTTTGTATGGTGTACGCAATGGTGGGAATTCCTTTGGGACTGGTGATGTTCCAGAGCATTGGCGAGCGATTGAACAAGTTCGCATCGGTCGTGATCAGACGAGCAAAAACGTATCTCAGGTGTCAAAAAACCGAAGCTACAGAGATGAATCTTATGCTGGCGACCGGTCTGCTTTCGAGTATAATTATTACGACAGGTGCTGCAGTGTTTTCGAGATACGAGGGCTGGAGTTACTTCGATAGCTTTTATTACTGTTTTGTAACGCTCACGACTATAGGTTTCGGTGACTATGTCGCTCTCCAGGTAAATATCGCTTGGCTGATCACGAGAGAAACAGTAAAGTGACTAAGATTTACAGATAAATTGTGTTGCAGAATGATCAAGCGCTCTCCAACAAACCTGGATACGTGATTTTGAGTTTGATCTTCATCCTATTTGGCTTGGCCGTAGTCGCCGCCAGTATTAATTTGCTCGTATTGCGGTTCATGACAACGTAAATATATTTTTTTGTAACAGAACGAATTATTTTATATATGTCTGAAAAAAGAAAGATTATTATTAATATTCTGAAACACACACATCACTTTAGGGATTCGGGTGAGGCGCGCCGCGAAGACACCGAGATGCAATCCGCCTCGCATCACGTTTTAACGTTGGACGGCGAGGTTGTGGCGGTAAACGGAAAGCTCCTGGCCAGCCACATGCCCATCATGCACGACACGGACGATTGCGTGAGCGTATGCTCCTGCACCTGTCTGGGCCCGACGAATTCCGAGCTGCTGGATCCCTCCGGGTATCAGGGTTACCGACCACCCCCGACTTCTGCCAGTCTGCGGATGAAACGCGCGTCCGTCTGATGGAGGGAGTTTCGTCGTCGCAGCTTACGTCGCCGATTCTCCAAGGCCGACAGCCGGGAGTTGCTCGGCATCGATGTTTAAGATTGCTGATATTCCTCGCACAAAACCTCCTCGTAAGAGAATACCGCGCACTGTGATACATCCACGAAGGACAATTTGTAACGTTTGGCAAAGATTTTCACACTCTGTGTGGAAAGTAAAATTAGAAAAGACAAACTGCCGTTTAGAAAAATGTTTGATGTTTGATACGTGTGACCAGAACTCTGATTGTTGACCGTTGTTCGAATCCTGATGGCTAAAGCTTGAAGAGGGACGCTTGAATAACGTGTTCCTGCCGCGCATTTCTTGACATTATATCGTCACGTATCCCTGAACAAGTTGATTCATTTTGATAATTAATGTTGCTCAACTATATCGACTCCTGATGCATGTTGTATATGTAATCCGCGTGTTACGTGTAACGCTCGATTTGTCAAGTGAACGTGACAAATCGTAATAATCGTTTCAATCGGTAAACATGAATACGAAACCTCGATTATTCGAATATCTAGGGTGGTGATCTTTGTAATATTGTAATATTGTATCTTTAAAAAAAGTGAAACATCTATAATAAACCTCAAAAGGAACGTACGCGAGTTATCGGATCGCAGATTATCTAAAAACATGATGGCGCATTTATATAATATCGTAGTATTGTCAATGTTGAATTAATATAAAATATGTGCAAAGTGAAGAAGCATAAATTGCTTGAATATAATCTAGAGGTTTTCACATTTAATCTTACGTTACTCGCGTATAAGATACACCCCAGCCTTGGAAATTTACTAAATTCGCAGAATAAAAACTTTTTATCGATCGAATGCTGCACAAATTGTTTCACAATTAGAGAAAAACTTTGCACTTTATCTAAAAGATATATCGAATATTATCAACCTTTATTTAAATGTAAATTATAAAAAAAAAACAATAAAAATTAAAGCGTAATGTTGGGGTGTAACATATTTACGTTGAAAAAACTACGCGAATAATGTAGGATTAATAAGATTAATATAACATGCCATTGAATGCTATTGTATAAATCTCATTATAAGCAGATTTTGTTGCAATCGCTACATATTTATTATTTTTCTAACAAAATTGTATTTTGTTTTATATAGATTGTAGTGTTTGCAATTAGAAAACACTTTAATACATTTAAATTTAATATACAAGATATAAATTTGAACTTTTGAGTGAAATGTATACGTTGCTTTTACTGTTAAAAATATTTGAGAACCTCTAGTCTAACAGGATCGTATTACGTCGCAAAAATTCTACATACATATGAATATAAACATGATAGAACAATATTCTAGATATTATAAACCTCAACAGCGTAATATTATATACATATTTCCATATTTATAACCATGAAGAAATCTTGCCTCAAGAAATTTGACGCGATCACTTATGTAATCAGATCAGAAATATGTACACATAGATGTATCATGACTCATATTTTTTTAAAACGTTTACAAAATAAAATAAAAGATGCAAGAAAATGACCCGGGAAGACTGATAGCTTAAATTAAATCCAGCGTAATTATTATTTGCTTTAATAAAAATCTTTGGGTCTTTACTGTTTAGTTGCGTCACAATATTTCTTAAGATAGTTTACCAGATATTTTTTACATGATATCATGTTGTTATTTAAAATAAAATAATAAAATAAATACACCAAATAGCAATGAAGAGTAATTCAATTCTTTAAACATTTATTTGTTTACCTAGTGTATTAATGATCAAAAGTAGAGGTTGCATTTCGATCAACATCGTTTGTACTTATATTTTATTTTTAATTTGCACGACAGTTGAGATATAAAATTGTTTAATTACATAGAATATTTGATTGATGCTTGCTTTGATGTATGCCTCATTTTATTAATTATCAAAATCTTTGTCACGAGTGTTATGATCAGTACACGCACAAGTGAAGTAATGAAGAATGTTTGTGAATTTATTTCTTGAAAAAAAGTTTAAGTTTAGCTAAATATATCGGTAATATAGATGAAATCCAATTCTTTCCGGAATTGCAATATATGCAACAGTTAACCCGTTGAGGTTTCATGGGGTCCAGTGGACCCCAGGCTTTTTTTTTTTTTCTTAAAAGTATACTATTTTGAGAGTAAAACGCACAAAGTTTTTTTGCTCTATCTCAAAAAATTTTGATGAATATTTTTGTGAAAAAAGTCAAATTTCTCGGAAAAAAATTTTTTTCCTCGCGTTTTTTCAACATAAAAAATTTTTTTAAATTATTGGATTATCAAGAGGAAGTCATAAATTAATTCCAGTTCAAGGTTTGAGTCAATACATCAAAAAGAACGCAAATGGAAACTGTTGTGGGGTCCATTGGACCCCATGTGACCTCTACGTTACTTTTAGGAGGTGTGACCTCAACGGGTTAAAAGTGCGCAATTTTTACTTACTTAAACTAGACAAATTATACTAGATGATACGATAGACATCTATTGTAACGTTATTATAACGTATAGCTTACATGTGTAGTTATATTTTTTAACAT
This sequence comes from Temnothorax longispinosus, assembly GCF_030848805.1. NCBI lineage: Eukaryota > Metazoa > Arthropoda > Insecta > Hymenoptera > Formicidae > Temnothorax > Temnothorax longispinosus. The sequence goes on along the minus strand of NC_092366.1, from coordinate 15,782,910 downwards.
AAATACATTTTTAATAATCATAGATGCAACATACATTACATTGCAGTAATTATTTCTTTAGAACTTTATGTAATTCTATTATTTATAACATGTGTAAATAAATTTTTTAGAAAATGAGAAAAAGAAAATGTGAAAATATTATAGCAAACAATAACCGATTCGTCAAATTGTAATGTTTTAATTTTTGATACATTATAAAGTATTTAATTTAAATAGTCCATTTAAATTTATCCGAGCTTATAAGAAATACGTTGACGTAAATCTTTTTTATAGCTACAAAGATTACAAAAATAAAATGCTACTACCCCGAGAATTTCCGAAAAACAATAGAAGTTTTCTTTAGACATAAACAAGTTACTCGTTTAACCTTACGTGCCATTTGGATATCTCATCAATGAGATAAAAAGTTTTTTTATTCTTGCTATTAACTATGATCGAGCATATATGTGAACTGTCTTTGAAAAGAGAAAGTAAGTTTCCTTTTATGGATGTAAAACCCTTGACTTTCAAAAACGTGTGGATAACCTGGTGCGGTATCAGCAAGTACACTCCAAAATGTGGTTTTCACGTGGACAGCAATGCCACAATCACCGCCGAAAAAACAAGACATGCTGAATCTAAATATTGGTGGATAATACATCCATTCAGTTATGCCAGGCAATACCTTTACCTTTCTGATGTACAACAAAAACGCATTGTTTTCTCTTTCTAAATAAGAGAATTCACAGATTTATGTGGGATACTTTGATGACAGCAATATACATGATAGCTTTCTTTACAATCCCCTTTATGGTTTGCTTCGTTATAATGGATTACGAAACAATTCGTCTAGATACAGTGAATCTTCCAATTTACGCGATCTGTTGGTTAGATATAATACTTAATTGTATTACGGGATATTACGACGAGAAAACTATGTCTGTCGAGTTGAAACCTATTAAAATATTTACGTGAGATATCATATCTAATATTTCGTTAATTCAATTATTTTTATTAATTTCCGCTTAATGTTAAATACATATTCTTTTAGGTTTTATCTCAAAGGATTTCTTGTGCCGGATGTGTTATCGTCTTTTCCGTATAGTTATATAACACTACAGTGGCGAAGATTACCGGGAAATAATCCTCATTATATCGTTACTTTAATTAATATCATGCCTCTCCTGAAATTAACACGCTATTGCACTTTTAACTCAAACATTTATTATCTATTTATGGTAATTTTTCCTCATATATTTTCTACGATGATATTATACAATATGCATCATATCGACCAATTTTTTAGCATTTCGAAATAAAAAATTTTTATTTGGAATTATGCACCACCCTATTGCTAGGATTATACTTAATCTTTTGGTTTTCCTGTTTGTGTTACTTGATACCGATTTTGCTGATGTACTTTATGAACATTCCGCCGAAGGTAAGCATATCTTCAATATTGATCTCTACGCGAACGTTTCCATATTTTTATATTTTTCAAGCGGCAATTATTAAAATGTATTTCGTAATGTGTGTAAAAAGGAATGCAAAGATTGTTGGATGATGAAATTGGAAGACAGCAGTCTCCAATTCAGATTAAAAAACGCTGCATATATCGTGCTGGAAAATATATTAGCAAGTGGCTACGGCCCGTTTGTACCAGAGACAGATGGTTCCATCATTTTCAATAGTATCCTCATGATTATCGGCAGATTCATTGTGTGCTATATATTGAGTAAGATCTACACTTCATTATTAAAAATCATGCATTATTAGACATTTTCATTCAAATGTCGGACATATGTCGTGTCTTTTAGTTATGTTCCTTCATATCAAAGCTGAAAGAAAGTCATCCGAATCAAAATTTCAAGAATTAATAGACCAAGTGAAAGCATACACGAGACAAAAACAATTATTGCCACACATGAAGAAACGTCTCTTAGCTTATTATCATTATCGCTTCAAGAACACTTACTTTCGCAGTAAACGAATTTTATCAGATTTGACAGGTTAATAAAATATATGGGAAAAAGAGGAGCACATAAAACTTTACAAATAATAACTGTTAATATAAAATCTGGATTTTCTACAGAACCGCTACGTGAAGAGATCGCGCTTCAATCTTGTCGACGATTGATCGAGAACGTGGCAATCTTTAAGAATTTGCCAAGAAACGTTCTGCAGTCAATAGTGAAGAACTTAAAATTCGAGTTATATTTGCCAAACGACGTAATCATTAAAGCTGGTAGTCACGGTGACTGTATGTTCTTCTTGTCCTCCGGGACCGTCGCGGTTTTGACGCCAACTGGAAAGGAAGTTAGTTCTTTGAATATCCAATATTAAGTTCGTTTGGACTGCGAAAAAGAAATTTACTCTCTGTGTGTTATTTCGAGATGTGCCATTTGAATGACGGTGCCCATTTCGGCGAGATCGCGCTCTTGGTGGCGGATCAGCGAAGAGTAGCCAGTGTCGTCGCGATCGAAGTCTGCGAGGTGTATCGGCTAGATCGTAAAGACTTCCGTCAATGCATAGATATACACAGCGAGCTATTCGCGGAGATCGAACGCATCGCCACGGAACGCATAGAGAGAACCATCAGAGCAGAGGAACAACACAAGCGTTTTTTGATGCGTCCTAGTCGCGTGCCGAATTTACGCAACGGACCGACGAGAACTTGACTTTATTCATATATGTTGATTACTATTTGAATTTATGTGTCGATTTTCTAATCTCCGAAGACTTAAGTATTTTAGATCCTTAATCAATAATCCTCTGTGTTACTATAGAATTATAGTAACATTTTACTAAAAGACCGTTTTATTGTATCGCTATGAGCTATAGCAATTAGAAAAAAAGATTCTTATAAACGATCTCGTCGATTGGTTTCTCGTTATCGTAAAATAATAATCGTTTTGACAGTGTAATCGTATATATTTAAGGACCTTATGTATTATTATTGTCCATACAATAATCGTAGATAATGGCATTCTCTCGTATATTTATATATATCTACTTTTATTTTAAAATTATATATATGTATGTTAATCATTACCTACGGGTACTTACAATTACAATTACATCCGCTATAAGACTTTTACGGTAGCACTGTTGTGATGAGCTCTATACCTCTATCGATATAACGCATGAGGGATATGAATCGTGGTTCCTTTCTTTTTTGGCAAATTTCGTCTACAAGGAGGTCAAGTTTGTGTCGAAATTTGTAGCACTCGATCGTGATGAAATATCGCAACGTCAAAATAGGAAAAAAAGTGCGACACACTTTGCCGATGTGTCGAGGAAGACAGCGGATCATTATCGATAACCGACGTCGTTATGCGCGAGGTAAGTTCCAACGATTCCGTGTGAGAATCGCGGTCCCAATTTAATCAGGTCCATTGATGTAATCGTAACACGTTGCTAGACGCACCTATATGGACATCGGTACTTACTGTACAAGATATGTCACCCTTTCGTGATACGTAATGTTAACGTGAAGTTAAATCAACGCTGTGTGAAAATTATATCTATATACGTAAAGTGACGGGGCATGTTCGCAGGCGACAATGCCTCGAATCATACGATGTAAATAATTATTTACAATAGAACGATTTTTTAACACGGGCGATGTACACCTATAGGATGTGCTTTACGATTTTTAACGCAATTACCTTTTCGCACTCCTCCATTTTCCATCCGTTTCCGTTTCCTGTAATCAATTCCGAATCTACGGGGGACAACTGATCAACGTCGACTGTCTATATATCATTACTAGATCGCTTTATCGAATTAAATGGGTCACTATGCTACGTAGTACTATTCGCTATAACGGTTTTACATGTTCTCTTGGTCATACCTAAAGGAGAGCACAGAGGAGAAGAGTACTTAATATCTCCGTCGATACTGTTCTTGTTCGCGTTTTTAAATGAATATGTCTTTTCCGGATAAATCTAATCTACTATCTTGTTTTATATACGACAACAATACTGACGTCATATGAGAAAGAAATACGCAGATACGTGAACAGCTATTTACACTAACGAGACGTCGTGTATATTCAGCACTCTTTTCCCAATCCTTTCAAAGGTCATCTAATAAGGCACTGCGTTTTACTGCGACTGAATCGGTGCAAGTACGGAACAATCAGGAGTTGTTCTAGAGGTTTTGCGATACGTCGACTCTGATCGGTAACGATCTTGATTTACGACTTACACTTACGGTGTGTATATAAATGCGTTTTGGTACCTTTCCTCTTCCCGTTTTATCTTTATGATCGTCAACTTTTTATAATCGGTATTTCTACGATCTACTTGACACATCACGAATGACGATGCGTCTAACGATAGCAAACAGTGCGTAATTAATAGTTAAATGCAGCAAATTTGCACACAAATGCAATGGCTGATTGGATAAAGTAGAAGATTGGCTGTACATGCGTGTCACGACAGGTGAAAGATGCGATGCGACGCATAATTTAAGAGTATTAAGCGAGCGCGAAATTATATTTACGCGTTCTTTGCATAAATAGAATTACATGTTTTTTGTTTGCGCATATCTAAGATTCATGTAGAAATTATCTAGTTTTACTTTCAGAATTGTTATCGAATAATGAAGTCTCAAATGGGCATTTACAGTCAATCTCAATTTCATGGATAAACATTTCAGTACATACAATTCAAATTGTTTTCAAAAAATGTACATCAAATCAAAGCTACACGTCTGATTGAAAGCCTTTTTATCTTTGAAGAAGACAAAAAATTAAATTAATAAAAATTTAAATATCATCAAAATTCTCAACTAAATATAAATGTTAAGGTTCTGCTTCTTTATTATCTTTGTTTCATTAGATAGATGTCTAATACCGAGATTTGCTCTTAAAATGTTAAGCGTTCTTTGTCTAAAAAAGAAGAATGATATATGTATAAATGATAACGAAAAAGATAACGAGTTTATCTTGGAGTCGGCAGGCGTTATGCTAACACATGTACGAGTGTAAGAAATAAGTAATAACAATATTATAGAGTATAAATGGCATATTGCATAATAAACTATTTATATTATACAACGTAACGTGTGCACATACGCTTAATAGGAATAGGTACAAGTTCCTTTTTTAATTACGCATTACAGTGTGTCCAATGAAGAAGGACATCACGCGACTTATTGTTAGATAACTGTTCTATGAGAGAAAACTTTACTTTGTATATCATTCCATTCTCATATCGTCGTATCGTGCTCATTAAACCCTATGCTGCGTGAGAAAGGAATGGCTACGCTATATTGTCCCACATCGATGAAGACTCTTCAGATCGTATTCTCAAGATTGTGCAGGAATTGCCGAAAAGCTTCGCTGTTGACTTCACAAAAAGAAATTTACAAGAATCGCACATTATTGCGGGTACGCTGCTGTGAGTTTATCGCAATTATTCTACGATTAACCTGAAGTACAGTTATTATGGCGACACATAAAATATATACTTAAAAGGACACCAGTTCGGAAACAATATTTCCCACGTATTCGATAATATGATCCGCAAAATTACGCGCTTAATCAGTCGACATTGGTTACTTCGGTAACGCGGGATGTCATCTGGAAGGTACGCGCAGTCGCGACATTTCCACTGGTCTCTTAAGAACGAGTTAATTACCCCGCCTAATATGGCTCCGTCGGACTAGGATTCAGCGTCAGATCGTATATACATGGATAAAAACGTCAAAGAACGAGATCGCGCAAGTCAAGATGCGCGATATCGAGTTTCGCACGCTTCTTTTTGATGGGAATATACCGTACACATATATTATACCTATGTATAAACGCTCTAAGGCTTTGGCAGTGATTTAACAAGTCGATTATCCGGCACGTCCGATAGGGGCAGGTACGCGCAATAACTTCCTCTCCTCATTTATTTTCTATTGCGAATCCCGCCGGCCACGATCCAGAATCGATATGTGCTATCACGTGTGTCGGAAATACCGAAAAGTCGATTACGTATCTTATACGAGCATTCGCAGAATCGATCTCCTTCTTCTTCTCGAATTGTCAATATGCGGTCCTCTCGCCGGCAGCTGGCCGGCCTCCGTGCACGATCGGCAGCAGAACTTTGCGTAGTATTTGTGCGTGCAATACTTGGCCGCCACGATAAGCTCGCAATTGGCGAAGAACGTGTTATCCTGACAATGGGGATGAATAAAGATACCTGAAAGAATTAATCACATTAATTAAACGCACGTTAAATTGTTTATGTTAAGGAATATTATATTAGCGTATTGATATCAATCAGTATCACTCACCAGCTACGCGTATATCAACGCTATCGGAATTCGAGGAGAAGTCATTGGCCGCTTCGCATCGATACCGGCCAGAATCCTCTCGATTTGCATCGCTAATAATAAGTCGATTGAGTTCTGAAATTAAAAATGTATGATTATTATTTATTTTATTACCATTATAGAAAATTTAATTTGTAATAATTGTATAAAAATATATTTTTTATAAACTACATTATTACTTATAGCTTTACCAGAAATCTTTATTCGATTGTTCGTTTGAATAAGTTCGTCGTCCTTATACCAGAGTACACGTGGAATCGGATAACCGTCGACAGTGCAAGCGATGCTTATGTCACTGCCTTCAGGGAATTGCGACTGTCCTGCCGATACGTTGACTTTGACCGGCACTATGTGATAAAGAAATAAGATTAATATTCTCAAAGTGTAAAAATTTCGTTCAGTGAATATTAAATAAGAAATCTTTTTCTCTCAGCAAGAGAATGTAAAAAGTCCATTTAGAGTATACTTACATCAGTTTCGTTTTTTTGTAACGATACGGATACATTGTTAATCGTATTAAAGTCTTAGAATATATTTCAAGTAGCCAATAAGCAAGTTACCTTAACGCATTCTCAGCCTGACAGTACAATGCAATGTAAATAAATTCCATACTAAGCGCGCATGCAGGAAAAAGAAATAACACCATCATTGTGACCAGTTCGCGGAAAAAAAAACATTTTGAAAAAACTTTATTTAAAAGCTGTAGTGAAAGATAAGTTTTTCACCGACATGAAAACTTTATGGGAAAATCTAAAGCGATAAATTTGAAGCAACGAATTAATTGTCACAATGATCGGCGCAATCTAGCTAGAAACACAAGTATCAGCCATCACAGTCTCACCTTTGAACCTACCGCTACCAGGCTCGACGGTAGTGGTTTCGAGAGGAATAACACGAGGAATGTAAGGCGGTTTCGAGGAATAAACGGGAGCGTAGGTCTGATGCTCGGGAGATTGCGTTCTGGTAGGCCTGTAAGGATACTGCGGTTTCTCAGTAGTAGGTCTCTTCGGTGGTTGGACGAGATACTTGGTGTACTCTTCGTGTTCGGGCTTAACATTGTAGACGGGCCCGATCGCTTGCAAGGTCGCCGACCAAGAGGCCGGTGTACCGATGCCGTTAAACGCCTGACAAGTGTAAATGCCGAGGCTGGTTAGTGTTACCGAGCGTATCAGAAGAGTATAATCGGTGTCTTGCTCGTAATTGTCCGAAAACAGAGGTAACATTTGGTCGCCACGCCACCAAGTGACTAATGGCCTCGGCCATCCCATGGCATAACAATGCAGAGCTATCGGCGAGTTCATCGTCACCGTTATGCGAGTATCGGGCTCTCCGATGATGGCAACGGGAAGCTCGCTCGGTTCTAAAGAGTGCAAGAAAAGGGGCATGCGCGATGCTTAGAAAGAGAAATGTTAATCGCACCATCACCACGAAAATCGCAAATTGACATTCAATTTATAACTAGTGCTACAGGACATTATTAATTCTACTTCATGCCAATCAAAATGCATTTGACTAAAATTTAAACCCACAATCGATATCTCAGTCAACATATTAGCATTAAATAAAAATAGAAATCTATGTTATTCCAATACTCTCGACCGCATTTCACAAGACATTTACAATCAAAAATTAGTATCAGTCCCATAACCAATCAATGCTATTCTACCTAGCCATATTGAGTAGATATCACTCTTTGTAAGATAAATGGATTCTCTCTACGTACCTGTGATGTCCAATTGATACTCCGCCCTTACCGGTGGTCCTAAACCGTTATCAGCGGTGCACACATAAGTTCCTCTATCGTAAGTATATAAATTAATGATTTGAAGAGATCCATCGAGTAGTATACGTCGTCTTTTCTCCGAAGGTCCAATCTAAAATGGACAATAGTTATAAAATATTTTCAATAAGCAGACAATAGAAAAATAATTGCTCAATTATAGTTATATATTAATTGTCATATTTTTTACAAATATAAAGTATTTGTTTAGCGCACTCGAAATATACTGTGATATGGGTTACCAATGTAGTATCTTTTCTCCATGTGATGATCGGTCTGGGATTTCCTAGTGCGACACATTTCAACGTGACATAGCCACCTTCTTGGGCGCTGACACGAGGTTCTTCGGGTTCTTTAATCTTCGCAGGTTCACCACCGTATTGCGGTAAGGTAACGGAGGGTTGTGGTGTCGTTGTCAAAGGTTCTTCCGGTGCAGGTTCCAGGCAGGATGTACCGCAACCACTGTTACAACATTTCGATTCTCCGGGGCAGTCCGCATCCGTGACACATTCTTGCTCACATCTCGTGCTGTTGGATATTCTTGGACAACGACCGGGTTTAACGACTGCAATTTTATACACATATATATTAAATGCAGATATTTATATAAACAAATTCATAGGGAGATGACTAATAATACAATGACTAATAATTTAATACAAAACTATCTTCAAAAGAATATATTTCTCCATAAAAGTAGGGACGACAATTTAACTTTTATTTTCTCTCTCTTTTCTTCTAATTTTTAAGAAAATTACTTAGCACTTCATACGCCGCTTACTGCGCAAATAAAGTTCTTTCTCAGATGTATGTAAATATTACAAATGCCGCTAATTATAATAGCGTAAAAAATTATTTAAAATCTAAATTGACGAAAAAAAATTACAAGACAATGCTTACTTGACTGACAAACGCCTTTGTATTCCGTGCCGTCTTGCGTAGCGACTAGCGTAATGGCGCATCGAGTACCCTCAGGACAGATCTGCGTTCTACAAGGATCGACGCAACGGCAACGTTCGCAATCTTGTGAATCCACGTATTGCTCTTTACCATACGGACAACGGATGATATTACACTCTTCTCTGGCTTCCGCGCACCGATCTTTCGTATCGTTCGAATCCACATCTATTTCGTTACTCGCTGTAATCAAGGATTACAAAATATTGAAAAATTTTATTTTCTCAAGCGGCAAGAGTAACTTTAATATAAGAGAAGAAAAGCTATTGACACATTTATATTGCTAAAAAATATTATAGCACGTTAGCATTCAGTGGAGAAGAAATATAAGCAATGCAAATATTAAAAATTTTCATAATACATATATAAAAAACTTTCTATATTTACAATTTTATGATTTGCGTTAAATATCAGATGCATAAAAATTGTTAAAAAGTAATTAGTTATTATGCTTTTTTTGCTGTTGTGTATCTTGTAGAAAACTATGTGCAACAATTTTTATCTTTACATTTACGTTCGGGTGAAAATTTAACTTTAATCACAATAAGAGAATGTACATTTTTAAATGTATTATTATTTTTAAAATATATATTTAAATTTAATTACGATTACGGTAATATACGAATACATTTTAATCGCATGTATAAAGAATTGAGAGATAGAGACGCGAGCTTTAATAAAAATTGCCAAAAAAAGCGAGAAAAGCCTTTAAACATAAAAATACATGAAGATTATATATGCATAAAAATGGCGATTGCTGATGACACTGCAACAAAGCTGTATATCTGCAATAATAAAAAGAGAATAAGAAACTCATTGGCGAACTCGCTCTCCTAAACTTACTCCTAAGACAAGTGTTAATGCAAGATTCGAAAGTCTTGAATCTGTTGCGATTGCCACCACATCCGGTATAAATAAACGCCCGGCACGTTTGACGTTCCTCGTCGAAGTAAAATCGTTTCGTAGCACCGGTCGTGCAAGATCCACTGTCAACTGGTTCTTTACAGATCGCTGTATCATCATTATAAAGACAATTATATGATCCATATATTTTATAGTAATAAGTTCAATGAAAATATAACGACGACATGAAAATTAAGTGCTTGAAGGAATCATTGTTCAACAGGAAACGTTAAAGAGACAATGAGATAAATATACGTACATAAGTTTGAAACACTGGTGTCGTTTCCGGGAGGTAGAGGTTCCTCGTGATGTATGCAAATGGATTCGCACTCAGAAATTGTACTGAATCTGTTAGCGTTGCCATCGCATCCACCATACATGAATTCATGGCAGGCACGTAAATTTGGTTCATAATAGTATTTGCGAAAAGCGCCTCTGCATGGGCCGGAGTCCACAGCAAGATTACACATATCTGAAAAGAGACCATTAATTCAATTTTAATCATATTAATCTTTTTAAATAATTGTTTTATAAAAATGCTTAGTAAAAGAATAAAGAATAGGGACAATTACTATGCAAACATTTTTAAATTTAATCTTCGAGATATTGGATCTTTCTCGTAATATGATTATACATATGTATATTGAATAAATTATATATCTAGTACTTTGTACTTAATGAACAGATTTTATTACAGATAAAATGGCAACATAAATAGAGTTCGTTACAATTTACCTTGTCTATGGAATTTTCCGCAGAGCCGCTCGCATTGTTCTTCGGTCTGAAATCTGTTGGCATTTCCACCACATCCGCCATAAATAAACGCCTGACACATCTGATGTTGGGCATCGTAGTAATACGCGGTAAGACTTTCTTCACAATCGCCAGAATCGACCGGCGCCAAGCAAATCGTACTCTTCGGTTCTCCAGTCGGCGGAGTTATCGTGGCTGGTGCTTGAGTAACCTCCGGTGGTGTCTGCCGCCTACACTTCCTCTCGCAAGATTCTCTATCCTGGAAGCGATTCTTATTGCCTTGGCAGCCGCTGTATTCGAACTCGTAGCAAGCATCACTGCGTCTGTCGTAGTAGAACTGTTTTACAAAACCGTTACAAGGACCGATCACTTGTGGCAGGATGCAAGGATCTGAAATTATTATAACATTTTTTTAGAATATTTGCAACACTTTCTGGGTTCCTTGTACTACATAAATCAAACAAAAATATTAAATAATTTTTTTCTATAATTAAATTTCGTTTTATGTGTTTCAAGTTTCTTCATTGGAGATAATTATTAGAGTTTTTTGATGACAAGTATAAATTTTGATATTTTTATTCTTTCATACATGTTCTTTTATTGTTCAGCTTTTTATATTTACAGCTAACGTACCTTGAACTTCTCCGCAGCGATACTCGCACTCCTCGCGAGTGTTGAAATTGTTGCCATTACTCTGACAGCCGCCGTATCGGAATTGTTTGCAAACCCCATCACGACTGTCGTAGAACCATTTGACTTGATTCTCGGAGCAAGGACCATGTTCGTCGGGCAGGAAGCAGAATTCTATTTGATAATAGATGAATAATGGTACCGCGGCGTTATTACTTATGAACAATTTCCGAAGTCCATTAGAAACATTACCTGTCCGGAACTCGACTTGTCCCGGTGGAGGCGGTGTGGTAACGGCCACTTCACACCTGTTGACGCAGTCCTGTTCGGTCACGAAATTATTGTCATTCCCGCCGCATCCACCGTAATAGAACTGCCGACAGTGTTGCTCATAGGAATCGTAGTACCATCGTTGAGTGTAGTTGTGGCACTCTCCCAGGAGAGCGGGCAGGAGGCAGATATCTTGTTCTGTATTCGTAAGTTTAGCAATTATACTTGTGCTATGTTATTGCTTAGTAAAAAGTTTTAAAAATCAAAGAAAGATTAAGAATTTTTAGTTTCTTATTAATTAATTCTTATTAACGTTAAAATATGATATGTTAATATAGTAATAATAATTAATTTCAAAAGCCTTGACATAAACTTTTATATTATAAAGAACAAGATAGAGAGAAAAAGAGAAATCGAGGCAAGTATTTATACTTTTTTCTATATAATTTCTCTATATATTGACGAAAAGAATTGTTAATGTGTTGTTACATATGATGTAATATCACACATTATGTGCAATTAAATGTAAATCTGTTTCAATTATAATTAAATTAAATTTTTTGTTTGTTGTAAAAAGTTTGAAAAAAGACGATTTATACTGTTAATGCTATTAAAAACGTCAAAAAATGTGCGCTTTTAAAAGTATAATAATAACATTTAACACAAAAAAGATGTTATAAAAGGAACGTGAGGGAAATGAAATCTTACCGATTTTAGGCGGACAATCAGACTCACATGCGTCTCTAGATTCAAAGTTATTTTTATTGCCATTACAACCAGTGTAATAAAATGGCATGCAGCGATTCTCTGATTGATCAAAGTACCATCTAGATTGCTTCTCCATGCATGTACCCTCCGCCCGTGGCAACGTGCAAATATCTGTTAATCGCATTAATTATTATACCATGCAATTAGAAACATTCAATCCAATTCCAACTACTTCACTATACCTGTCGTTAGTTTAAGAATTCTTATTCCTACTGTTAGTCAAACTACTCAGCTGCTGTTTAAGACTCATATCCAATTCAAGTAAATAATTTATAAAAACCTATATTTGCTAGTTTTTACTCTATCACCATCATATTAATGTTATAGGGTTGCACACATACACATACGCACACACACACACGCACGCACGCATGCACACACAAAATATTAAAAAAATTATTATATAATTAAAATTATTAAAGTACACTTTATAAATAATTTATAACATAATATCACTATTCAATTCTGAATTAACCATAATTAGGCATTATTTATCATGTTTAATCCTGCAATTATCAAAAATGTAATTTTAGCATTAAATATAATATGGTATACTTTACATGAAGAAATCCAAGAAGGATTCATGTCTTTTTAAATTGTGTTGGACGAGATTATGCAAGTGAAAGCGTGCACATAAAACTAAAATTATGTGAAAGCTAACGCGCGATCGTGAATCATGTGATTGCGTTATTCCAGTCTCATATTGCTGCCGACATGTAATAACGACTCAATGTTGCATTCTATTTTCGGTTACCATCACCTATGAACTAAATACGGTTCGAAAAAAAAACAACAACAACATTGACGCTTTCTTGAAATCGAGCAAGAGCATTGAGGTTTCTTGTCAAATTGCGCGTGATGTTACCACGAAGCGATTAAAGCTCTTTCTTTCTTCGTTGCTGTCTATACCTTGTGAAGGACAGCGCTGCTGGCAGGCAGCAAGAGTACGGAATCTATTGGCATTGCCTTTACAACCGCCGTAAACAAATTGGCTACAAGTGCCACGCTCGGCATCGTAATACCAGCGCAATGCCGAACCCGGACAAGGTCCGGGATCTCTCTTCATGGCGCATACGTCAGACAGATTTACTGCAAAAGTTCGTCCATCACTGTGCGATCGAGTCGTTGAGGAACGACTAGAGGAACGTTTAGAAGTAATACCTATCCGTGGCAGTTTTGAATAAGCCCAACACACTTATGCTCCATTTACGTACCGAGTAATCTCATAGGGTTCTTTTATCATAATATATTTTTAGTAAAAACTATAAATGTTATTAAGTTTCTAGATATTAAATCTTATTTAGATTTTATCTCACAGATCTTTTTTATATTAAAGTATAAAGTAACAATTCTTTAAAGTATAAAGTATAAAGTAACTATTCTTTTGATAAATTTTTATATCTCACATATATTAAAGGTAAATGCGTTATATATTATTAATTAGATTTACGCGTTTGATCACATCTGTCAGATAAAATTTATTAAAGTTTGCCATTGCTAAAATTATTAAACATACAATATCAAGCATTCCATATAATTAAACTACTGTTACTAAATCAAATCCCAACCATGGAATCAATTTTTTAAAAATAGTAGTTGCATAATATCTCGTCGTTAGAAAAGATTTATCAAGTAATAAATACCGATAAAATTTTTAATCATATTTTAAAATAAGTGTCATATAAATAAACTAATAATTTACTTAAGATACACGAAATTTTAATGCACATACAAAAAGCAATAACAATAATGAAAACGGAAACATACCTTTCCTTCGACCTGGCTGTAAGCATTGTTGATGGCAAGCGATTTCTGTCGGGAAGTTGTTGTCGTTCGCTTTGCAACCACCGTATATGAATTGTTCGCAAGTTTGCGACTCTCGGTTGAAGTACCATTTTGTGAAATTGCCTGCGCAAGGACCTGCTTCTTTCGGTTGATCGCAAGGATCTGTAAAATTTAAATAATATAAACTTACAACTTATATAAAGTATTAGTTGTTTAACTGACTCGTAAATTCTTTCAGGTGTAATATATTTTATCTATTAGATTAAATTTAATATAATATAAGTAAAGGTTTTTATTAAATACATTAAAAATTTATATTTAACAAGAGCAAAATAAAAATAAAGGAAAAAAGGCCGGTAATCGAGCAGTTATTAGGTGTTAAATCATGTAATTAATTAATGTATACAAAAGGCGGAACGTTTCAACTACACCGAGTCTTCATCAGCCGCAATATAAAATAACTTAATTGAGAATATAATATTTTTATATACCATAATTGATAACCTTGCTTACCGATATCGTCCGGTGTGACGCAAAGTTCTTCGCACTCTTCCCTTGTTTTGAACTTGTTAGCATTGCCGAGGCAACCACCATAGACGAACTGACCGCATTGTTTCCTGTTGGCATCATAATACCACGTTGGATGATATCCTTCGCAAGGACCAGCGATTTTTGGTAAGAAGCAAGCAGCTGCAAAATAAACCGAAGATTCGTTGTTTAAATTTTGATATGTTAAATAGATATAATTGGTTTGTTTATAAGAAGTTGATTTTAAAATTCTATAAATAAGAAATACATTTTTAATTCTAATCTTATAAGTCTAGCAGGAAGATGCAATATGTAACAATTATTCTGCAAAATATCATGTTTGAATATAACTACCTTTTCCTTTTGGTTGAACGCAAACTTCTTTGCACTCCTCCTGTGTTTTGAATCGATTTTCGTTACCCTCGCAGCCTCCGTACCAGAATCTCGAGCAACCACCGTAATCGGTATCATAAAACCACTTGACTGTAAAGTCTCGACAAGAGCCTCTATCCTTCTTCAAACCACATGCAGCACCAGGCATTGAAGGTACTGTGAGACAACCTTCGAAGTTCTCCCCTTGAGCTTCCTCGATTCCGTCGGGACAGCATCCGTACTGCGATGCGTCACAGGTGCATCCCGCAAAGTTTGGTCCTTTAGCTGGCGTTCTGCCATCCGAACAGCATTTATATTGCGTGTTCTCGCATCCGCAACCTGTAAATGTTATACAACGCATTATACAAAGCATGTAATAATTTTCTATTCTTCTTGACTTAAGCTCGAGTTACACTCAACAAGTCAATTTTATATTATTTTACCACAATTGTATAGTTACCTTGACCATGGGAGCCCTTGGCGATAGTAATGCCATCGGGGCAGCATCCAAACTGGTAAGTGTAACACGGGCAACCCTCGAAATTAGGTCCATTGGCAGGGGTAAACCGATTCGGGCAGCAACCGTGGGGTGTGTACTGACAGCCACAGCCCTCATTGTTTGGTCCGCGCGCCGCCGTCGAATTATCCGGGCAACAACCGAATCTCGTATATTGGCAGCCACAGCCGTAGAAGTTTGGTCCACGAGCTGGCAGAATGTTATCCGGACAGCACTTGTACGGGGTCGATAAGCAGCATCCCTCATTGTTCGGTCCATGTGCCGGTGTTACTCCATCCTCACAGCATCCGTAAGCACTGTCATGGCATGGCATGCGACAGCCATAGTTGTCTGGTCCAAGAGCTATGGAAACAATTACGAACGATGGAAGCATATAGGAATAGTTTAGAATGGCTCGTCAGCTTGTTCCGATATTTTCCAATTATCCATTCAATCGATTAATGGCACGAATCCATCAATGAAAAGTAAATGGTATAAAATTGGTGTAAAAAGCGACTTGTCTTTTATAACGCACTGTTATTATAAAATATTATTTTATATGTATTTAATGATATGTTTCCAAATATTAATAGCCGGCGATGTTAGTATCTTTTTCGATTCAGCAAGTTCTGTGAATAATTAACTGCTTCCAAAGCTAGTCTTATAAAATTTCTGGTAATTTATTCATTATTATGCAACCAACCCGCGGAAACTCCGTCAGGGCAACATCCAAAGTAGGACGCGCTGCAGTTTTCGGTATTAATGACGCCGCACCCCTCAAAGTTGGCACCATTTGCAATGCTAATACCGTCAGGACAGCAACCGTAAGTGGTGTTTGCGCAATCTTGTGAAATAGTTGTTATTTCATATATCTCCGATGTTTCAGTAACCTCTTCCTCGCAACCTTAATACAACATGTGCCATTATTTAAAACGTTCAAAAATACGTACAATACTCAATAAAAACACATAATATAACATAACCAGTCTAATCTAACAATAAGTAAAAGAATATCACACAGATTTATTGTATATTATTATACAGATGTATAATTTACACGATACAAAGACGAAATACATACCTTCGCCATTAGGACCAGAAGCGGCTTTCATATCACCTGGGCAGCAACCAAACTTGGTGATATTACAACATCCCAGATAATTCTGTCCACTCGCTGCAGTCTCGTTGTCAGGACAACATCCAAATCTAACGCGGTTAAATGCACAAGCGGTTAATTTATAAGACTGAGATCATACATGTGAGGAGATTACTTTATAAAAATGGAAACTAACTCGGTTTCTTTACACGGTTTCTTGCATCCTTCGTAATCGTTGCCTTGCGCTGTAGTAACACCGTCAGGACAGCAACCGAAGAGTGATTCGTTACAATGAGAGTCGGGACAACCCTTGTTCTTGGGGCCAGTGGCTGGTGACACGCCATCGGGACAGCAACCGTATCGTGTCTCGTTGCATGTTTGCGGTGTCGGGCAACCTTGACCAAATGGTCCCTGAGCAACGGTGATATTGTCGTAGCAACATCCGAAGGGCGTTTTCTTGCAGCTCTTCCTTGGTTTGCATTGCCGTTTGGTTGTTGTTTCTGGGAAGCTAGTTGTCCATATCTCTGTGACTAAAGTTATAAATTGACATTAATATATATCATAGAAAAATATCTACATATTTTCTCATTCGAGATTACTTACTATGAGTCTTTTCGGTAAGATCGGTTTCTCCACTGATCGTGGAGGACGTAATTTCCGTCTCACCGGATACTGTTGTCTCTTCGAGAGACGATGTCGTAGCCGACGATTCACTCGTTTCGCCTGACAAAGTTGTCTCACCCGATTCGGTTGTCATACCTGACTCGGTAGTCTCCGTAACTTCCGTCTCCGTAGAAACCGTGATGGTACTCTCGCTAGATTCTGTCGCGCCAGATTCGGTTGATTCGGTCGTCAATCCGGATTCTGTTGTCTCAGCTGATTCTGTGCTAATACCGGACTCAGTTGTCTCTCCTGATTCTGTAGTTTGTCCCGATTCGGTTACCTCGCTACCGGTAGTTTCAGTCTCACCCGACGGACTCGTTTCAGAAACAGTAGTGTCTTCTGTACTGCTAACTATTGTACTACTCTCGTCTGTTTGACTCGTTGCCGTAGTTATAGTGTCAGTACTTTGTTCCTCAGAACCGAAATCGTACTCGCCAGGTACGTTTAATTTGGTTGTTAGCTCAGAAACTACTGTTGATGTCTCAGACGTCGTTTCTGCGAAATATTATTATTACTTTGTAATTTGTAAACCACCTTTGACGTTGATAAATGAATTATTTAATTGTATGCTTATGTTAACCAAGAAATATAAGCGCTCATGCATTTTTACGTTATAAAGATATTGAAAATCTCGTAAAAATACGAGATAAAAATACATTTAAAATATTGCCATATATCTATGATTTAAATTTAAATAATAAAATACAAAATTACAATATTTTAATTATATCTCTATGTGATATTAAATCAATATTGTAAACTATTTTACGATTTAATGCGTACCGGAGGTGATCTCGCTTTCAGTCGTTTCTGTTCCCTCTGTACCTGTGGTCTCCGTCTCTGAAGATAATGTACTTGGTGGAGATTCCGTAGACTCGGTCGTGTCTGTGGATTCGGTAGTTTGTGTTGTTTCAGTCTCTGTCGAATCGGTCGTTTCGGTATTTGTCGTTTCGGTATTTGTCGTTTCTGTTTCGGTGGATTCTTCCGATTCACTCGTCGAAGAAATCGTGGTTTCCGCTGAAGTGACATCTGTGTCAGCCGATGCGCTTGTTACGTCGCTTGAATCAGTCGTTATATCACTGGCAGTTGATTCAGAATCTACACTGCTAGTCAATTCGCTGGAAACGGAGTAATCTGTCGATTGTTCCGTTATTCCTACATCACACATCAAAGGAAAATTAATAAATACATAAAGCAATACTGATTTTATCAACGATGTAAATAATTTCAACATTATCTGGGATAATAACTTTCTTGAAAACTGTAGTAAGTATATTTGACAGAAACGTACCACTATCGGATCCCGATGTTTGAGTAAATTCGTCCGTAGATGCGCTCGCGCCGGATCCTTCTTCGGGGCTGATACTGGATCCTTCTTCGATAGTAGTCCCGGATCCTTCGAGCGTTACGTCAGTTCCTTCGGTGATGTCCGATTCGGTTACCTCTGTGCCAAACTCGGTCGTGCCGGTTTTGCCTTCCGTCGTGATTCCGCTAACCGGACTTTCGCTCTCTTCGACATCGGTAGACTCGGTATCGATAGTGCTGCCGGTGAAGAAGCCAGTGTCAAACATGGTAAAATCATCGTCGCCGCTACCTTCGCCGCTACCCAATTCGGAAGGTGATATATCGCCTCTCGTAGAATCGCTAAACATAGTGTCGTAAACGTCGCTTTCGGTAAACAGCGAACTCAGAGATGTTGCTTCTGTTTGGTCGATTAGTTTGCCCTTCTGAAAAAAAAGACCGAGAAAAGACACTTAAATGCAACCATCTAATCCTCGACGAGACGCAAAATCGACAGAAAATCGCGTTATCAGACTGTTTCGCGCGTAAGGAAAGGTTGATTTGATTCGCGAATCCGAGATGACTCTTTGAAACGGTGGAACAATAAGAAACGAAGTTACCAAGTAACTCAGTCGCACCTAATATTTAATTAAGTGCGAGAAACGACCCAGTTTCACTTACCCCCGCAGGAAGACTGACTTCACCGGCAGCTATTTCTTCTTCTTCCTCCTCTTCCTCCTCGCACTCTTCCTCCTCCTCCTCTGTCGTTTCCTCATCCGGCTCCTTGTCGCTCGGTGTCACACCTGCGTTCAGCAAAATAACAATTTTACATAAGTCGTAATTTAAATTTCTAATATGAACGTCTTTTAAAAGTATGCACATGAAAATAATATAACGTTGACGAATTCTATGCGTGCACTCTATTTATCGTTGACTAGCTTCGAAAGCACATCGGAAATTTAATTTTCCTCGCTACAGAGAATGAGAGATATGTTATTCACGGTAGGTGGTTCGTGTTGCCCTTTAAAATGTGATAAGTGCTAGGACATTTAAATTTAATACCACGAACCTCATTATTTTCACGCCTGCTGTTCAAGGCATATTTAATATATTATGCTCGTGGCCTATAATGAAAAGGTTTACGTCACAATAAATCACGTACTCTGCGTTATGATGAAGCAAATGTTAATACATACATCTTTATTATCTCTCGTAATGAAAATGACAATATCCAAGGCATTTTCGAGGTAAATAGAATTTACAGAATAAATTTCTTTTTTCCAAATAAGATAGTTTAATGGATCATGTATTAATATGCATTAATATATTTTTCTTTTTTCATCGATAATGATATAATGGCATATAAATAATACAAAATAAATAAATTTTAAAGATTTAAATAATAGATTTATTAAACAACAGTTTTTAAAGTTACTGTTAATTTAAGTCTTTTTTAAACTATTTTTATTTTAAAAAGTGATACTTTCTTTTTGTTGCAAAAATTATTTATTTTATACCTGTATGTAAATTGTAATACATTAAACTATTTTATTTAAAAATATAGAAAAAGACTAAGCTTATTAAACCTTTACCTTCTTCACAAGGTTCATCATTGCATTTTTCGGTAGAGAACATAATGTCATCGGCATTACACTGACTCACAGGTACCGTCTTATTTTCACTCATGCATATCACTTTGCGAGTCATGTCGCCACCGCCACATGGCTTTGAACACTGCAACATATTACAACGTGATTGATAACGTTGTTGATTACATTTCGAGAAAATTAACAAATCTGATTTATATCAAGTTTTACAAAACTATAGCAGTAACTTTAACAAATCGATATCAATTGACCATATTTAAAAATAAAAATGTTACATATGCTCAAAAATAAATTAAGAATGACAAACCTTGCTCCAAGGCCCTGCGAACCATTCGCCCTTGCACGGTTCTTCAGCGGTGCAATTCTGGGTACTTTCAAATTTCTTTTCAGGATCGCATTTCTCGTCCGAAACTTTCTTCACAGTATCGTCACTAAAAGTACCACAGAACACTTTGCGCGTCTGAACGCCGTTTCCGCACTTTGCCGAACACTATGAAAATGTTAATAAAGATAAAAAACACAAATAGAATCAATTTTATTGTTGTACATTTAATTAAAAGCTACGTTAGAGAGCAATATTTAATTTAGAGGATACGACCAATGTTAGCCAATTTATTTATTGAAGTACATTTTTACTTTGGAGTAAATAATGGAAGAGATGCAAAAGAATGTTTATTTATTTATTTACCTCACTCCATTGCGAGGTAAACCACTGGAAATCGCAATTCTTGGCTTTCTCACAATCTCTTTCCAATTCCGGCTTTTTGTCTGCATCACACAAGTCATCTGGATAAACTGTGCCATCTTGAGTAGCGCAATGGGCCGTTCTGGTTTCTTTGACAAGATCACATTTTTCCTCGCACTATTATAAGAAAAGATTTTCAAATTACATTTGTTTGTTTAAAACTTTGAGAAGCATATAGAAGCAATTTTGGTCATTTCTTATTTAATAAAAAGTTATTCTCGTGTTCAAAGGACTCACTCCGCTCCATTCAGAGGCAACCCAATCGAGACCAGCGCAAGGTCTCAGTTCGCAATCTTTTTCACGTTCGGGCACCTCCGTTTCGCATGCTTCATCTTCCAACACTTGGATCTTGCCGTCTACCTTCTTGTAGCACGTGACTGCCCTGGTTTGCTTACCAGGCCCGCATATATGATCGCACTGAGAGAAAATTAATTTTTTTTTCATCATATAATCACATAATCGTATAATTTAATATCGCTATACGTGATAATACAACTTACAGGCTTCCAGGGCCCTTCATGCCACAGAGGGCAATCCACGTCTTTGTTGCACTCCTGCTTAGCGAGTCCTTTCGGCCCGACTTTTTCCAGACATTGAGAATCATCCACCACGGAAGCAATTCCACCCGAGATGATTTGCTCGCATTTGATCTCTCTGGTCTGCTCGCCCCCTTCGCCGCAATGTTTCGTGCAATTTGACCACGGGCCTTCTACCCAGCCAGGCGGACACGGTTCTTCGCTACAGCTCTGAGTGTCAGCCGGTTCCAACTGCGGATCGCATAAGCTCTCATCCACCGGCTGATTGTCGCGCCTTCGTACACAAGCTACTCGTCTCGATTGATAGCCTTAAAAGGTAAACGAAGCGTGAAACGGACTTGTCTTTGTTCGTATAAAACTGTTACTTTAGATTAACAGGTTAAAATAACTGGTTAAAATAACAGATTAGATTAATAGTTAATTATTAATTTCAATGTTCAAACTATGTATAATTAAAATTGATCAGCAATATTTATTACTTTGCTGCCATTTAGTTTCATGATAGCCAAGTAATTACTTACATTATTTTGATTTATTAATATTTCGTCAATATTCGAATTAAAATAAAAGTAGTTTACTAAAACAATTAAAATGATTTCTTAGTATTATCAACACAAACACATATTTTAAATATTTGCGCATAACGGGCGAAAGCATTGTTTCCTATGACGAGAAAAGATGAACTTGAGAACCTGCAGTTTTAATTGCGCGTATATTAAAAAGATAATCTTATAATACTTACCTCCACCGCAACTGACGCTGCAACTTGAGAATTCATCGGTTACCCAAGTGTAACTGTCTGGATCGGTACGCGTCGAGAACTTCTTGGGTATGCTGTACTCATAATGCACTCCTACGTTGCGGTCCTGGTACAGCAACTGCGAAAGGAAAACGGTTCCTCGTTAATACACTCTCGGCTCTGAATATTTCAGTACCAAAAGAAAACCGACACCGATGGTATACCGACCACAACGTAAATCGGCTCATTCGTTGGTCCCAGAGCCGTGATGGTATCAGGTGCCGCAAATCCTTGTGGATCTCTAGCGTAATGAAAGATCGTACCGGAGAAGCGCAAGCTGCGCGGAAAATCTATTCTCCAATTGCCGTTTAAATAGTAATGTCCGGTTGTGTTGCGTATAGCTAATTAACAATTTCCAAAAATATTTAAAATGACCAACTCTGTCTAACCAACTTATTAATATTATATTTATTGATAAAATTATTAATATTAATATTAAATTATTGATTTATATTAGTTAAATATTTATACATCACGCTATATTTTACTTTTTGATATTTATAGGAGTTTTTACTCACCTAAATAATTGTTAGATGGATAATTTTCTTTTATAACGATATTTGTCGCGCCCTCGGGAATAAGTAAAATATCAATATAACCTGGAAAAATAATATTTCTATTATTAGTGTAAGAAAATAAAATAAATAATAAAGTAATAGAAAATTAATTAAAATATACAATATTGATTACACAGAAATAATTTCAATCGCTTGCTGGAAAGTTGTTATAGGGAAGTTACTAAATGCAAAGATTAATTAACAAAAATTACTCACCCACTTGGAGGTCGTCTGTATCAAATAAGCCGGTAACGGTATTGCAATCTGAGCCATCGCCACCGCACTCTCTGCACGCATCTTCTCTGGCATCGCTGCCCAACATCATATCGCATCCGACGTGCTATCGGACAATTTTATAAATCAATTCTATCGAAATATATGGAGCTTTTTTTTATTTTATTTAACCATAAGTCATTATTTAACATAAGTCTATATTATTTGGTAAGAGTATACAATCAAAAATATATTTTAAATAAAATTATCTAATTGTTTCTTACGCAATTATAAATTTGCGATGATTAAACATAATTTACCATGCATTTGCCTTTGACGCAAACATCGTTCTTTTCGGATTCACAAGGAGTGCCGTCGACCACGGCGACTTTATGCCTGTAGAAAAATCGCTCGCCTCGTGGCATGCAATTCAGTTCGCATTTATTCGGACTTCCGGTGTACGGAATCCAACTGCGGAAAATAAATAATAATGTGTAATTAAAAATCAATTATCATCGTGTCCATTTTGTCAATCAGTTACTAATATCTATTACCTTATATTATTTAATTTATTTAAACGATGTATTTTGCATCGGTAGTGAAACATCCACCATAGCAAATAAGAGATTCGGATCATGATTTTATTCTATATTAATAAATAACAGTATTTATGTGATTATATATAGTTTTGAAAGAAACTTTCGAATCCAAGTTCGAATCCCTTTCGATTACTTAATTCACGATGCATGAAGAAAAAAGGGTATCCATAAATATTGTCTTTCATTAAATAACGGAATAAGCGGCCGTGGATTGCAGGACAAATAGGCGGATTATTAAGTGATGTCAAAGGCCGCGGAGAATTCTATCATCGTTCCAGGTCGGAGTACCGAACATAAATCACCGTCACTACGCCACAATAATCTCGTTTCATGAATTCGACAGAATTCCCAATCGAGTGGACATTGATAATCATCATAATGCAGTCACGAGAAAAGGGGAAGGAGAGAAAGAGAGAAAGAGACAAGAAGAAAAAGAAGAAGAAATACCCACTCGTAATAAACTCCTTCGAAGGGTACGTTGTTGAACTCCGCGCACTGTTCCGCACGAAAATCCTTCGATTCACCAGGACATTCCTGCAAAAGAGTAATTAACAATTTTTTAATTTAGTGGAATAAAATTATTAGCGCATAGATTGTACTTTAACTTAAATTATTTATTAGTCCGTAATATCAAATAGACAACAAACATAAAGACTGTTTGTAGCGATTTTAATTACCGCAAAAATACAAATTGTTCTATAAAAAATTCATAGCTTTCTTTCTGATAAGAAACAGTAATTTAAAGAAGTAAGTGAAATTTACTTTTTAATATTTTCTATCAAAATCTCATAATATTTTGCGCTGATATTGAGAAATTCCTGTTGCGCCTTTGTATTATTAATGAATATAAAAGTCAATGCAACAATTAAAAAAATGGATTAAGTAAAAGTAACATCTTTGCAAAAAAAGCAAAACGATGCAAAATCACGGTTGAAACTTAAAATCGCTGGAAAAGTAAGTCGCGCAAATTCATTTCTATCGTATTCCACTGTGCTTTATCGTTTTCATTTTGTCAACCTTAAATTCGAAATACATATCTGCGATGGATGTCGAGTTTACATATGAAGAAATATACACATGCTTGAGCATCATTGAGAAAAACGTTTCATCATCATGTGAAGGGATCGAAGAAAAATGCCGCTCGATGGGGCAGAAGGGTCTCTGTTAAAGGATCAGTGTAGCGTTCCTATTTTGTGACTAGCGGTTCTTTTTGTTAGGTCAATTTGACTTTTCGAACATCTTATCTCCATGAGATATGTCATTTTCTTAACATTACTTGTTGCAGTAAAAGTGTAAAAATGTTGTAGTAAAAATGTAAAAACTTTAGCAAGTTATTTAACATGCAGTCTTATATCTTCACCCTTTTATTGTGCCTTTACCGATTTTGATGATCAAAACCTGTTTTCGAATCATTCTTGAATAATATTTGTATCATATCTAAATTGATATTGTTTTTGACAACTTGAGTAATAATATTTATAGACTTAGAAATTTTATCCGTATTTAATACTGTGAAATAAATGAGCGCGTGTTGTCGTACTATTTCATGAACGGTCCGCAAAAATGAAATGACCCAGAAATGGACGAAGGGCAGATCTGTGGGGCAGGTAATGTCGATAAATCGAGTGGAACCCTAGCAAAAACGAAGAAAAGATACTCCGGCGGGACCGGTACCACGCACGAGGATACAGCACAGAATTTATGGGAGATTTCTTGCGAATGGAATGAAACACCAGGAAAAGGGTGGCAAGGCAACAGGGTAGACTGAAATAGTAAGGGTAGAAAAGAGAAATAGAAGGAGAGAGAAAGAAAAAGAGAGAAATGACAGTCTGAAAAAAGTTTTAGTCGATAATCGAGGCATTCGAAAACGATGTCGCGAATAACGAATATTATATCAATTGTAGCAAACTTTGAAATTTATGAGGAACTATTTCGAGTGTTATATAGCCAACTGATTGATATCGAACAGTTTTCCTTGAATGTCAGAATTATTTAAATCTACAATATTACTTTTAGAAGTAATAGCATCTCAGGTATGTATAGATGACACCGTATCGCAGTCCTCGATCCTTCTCAGAATCGTACCTTTAATCGTACTTTTTATTCGCCACAGGAAGCAAAAATCTTTTTTTTTTTTTTTTTTTTGGAAGAACCGAAAGGTAGGAAATACATTACCGCGATACATGCGTAACATTGTCTTTCTATGTATATTTTAACGCGGAGAGATAATAAGACAGTTAATCCTGGTATATTATTTATGAGATCTTCAAAGGATATCTTTCATTTATACAAGGTTTTTGAATGTAATCTCTAATAATATTCTCGATTTATATAAATTATTTAATACTTATTAAACTGATAAGTTATCTTTTAACTTCTTACTACTTCAGGAAACTGACGCATCATACATCACGATTATGTTGACTATATATAATTCCTTTTAAGGAAAATTATTTATTCTGAAGATAAATAAAGCAAAAAACTGCAAATAAACAAGGAAAATATATAAGAAATAAATTATAAATATGCAAAGATTAGAATCATCACTGTATGCATACTTGTCTTTTTATATGTCATTTTATGTATAATTTTATATATAATTATAAGTATAAAGTATGATCTATAACGAACGTAATTGTAATCTTTTATAGCAAATGAAATGTATATTGTCATTCCAGGAAATAGACGTTGGCATCTGTTATATATAGAGCATGTATAACGATGTACCTTGCTATTTGTTCTAATTAGCGTCTAGCTCTAACAAGGTTAATACTTCGTGAGTCAATGCCGCATAATAGACTTCCGTTTATGAATCTTCTGCAGTCTATCGCGCAGACACACTTTTTAAAAAGACAATATATTTTAAAGAAAAACTTTAATAATTACAAAATTTTTAATATTATGTATCAATTATCTAATACTATTATATATGCAATAAATTTCAAAACATTTTAAATGTAATACGGGATCCAAATAACGTTTGCATCCCATTAAACTCCTTCAATAATAATCTGTCAATTCAAAATACGAAGTGATGGGTTCTTGTCGTGTCAGTTGCAGAAGATTTACGTAATAATCTCTTAGTTTGGTTTCGTAATTGTGTACAGCATGCTGTACTTCTCCACTTATAATTTTTATTGAAATAATTTTCTACCTCATTTTCTGCTCGCCGTTAAGTAGTTTGATGAGTTGATGGCAAAAAATTTATAGAGAAAAGGCAGAACGCCGTTGGATACTAATTGCAGTTAATTAATCATAATTTTTCTATGAGCTACAGAAGTGAAAATATCATGAAAATGTGATCATACATTTTTTACCACTTGCAGATTTTATGATATCACATCGTATTTTCGTTCCATGTTCGAACTTAAATTGGATGTTACATTTTAAAATTGTGCACACGTATATGTATATGTGTGTAATTATTTTTTTATAACAAGAAACATTTTTACTACCACTTTTAAAATAAAACATATATACTGCTTTTTTTTATCAAATATAATTGAGAAAATTTTAATAATTCGTGATTTCCGCCAGTAGAAGTAAAATTATCAAAGCTAAAAAAGATGAGAAATTTGTAGCAGTAGTACAAAACTTTTTAAAGCAATTGCAAATTCTCGAGAGACTACTCGAGAGACTACTCGAGGGGATGTTTGAATGTATATGTCGTGATAGTTAAAAGCGCGGTAACCTCATACGAGTGTTGTCGTAAAAACGCGTACATAAAAACGCATTCGTCTGTTTGGGAGGGCATATTTTTAGAATGATGAATGGATCGACGATATGAGGTGATTTGCTGAATCACCTCGTTGAAATGTCGACAAGCTGCTCGATACAATTAGGAGCGTGCGGCATACATTATGATACGTAAATAGGAAGGAAAAGGTAAAGGTGAATATACCAAAATGAAACTTTTATTTTATCATAAATATAGAGCTTTTTTAAAAGAGCTTTTTTTTTATTTAATAGCAATTATTAATATCAATTTTTGATCAAAAACATTCCGAATCTAATAATAAGTAAAAAATTAATATTAAATTAAAATTGAATTATTTTCTTAATATAACATAAAAGTATACTAAAAATTCGCGATTTTTTCAGAATCAAACTCGTTTTCTTAAATTTAAATGGATTGTGTACGTCTGAGTTTAGAGATTAATGACGTTGCAACTGGTTAAGAGGGCCGAATTAAATAATGATATAAATTATATGATTAAAGATCGGCGTGTCATTCGTTGACTCATATCTGATAGATTAAAGGCAGGCAGGACGTTTGAAAAAAACGTGACAACCGAGTCAATCAATCATTCACCGAGATCAGCGAGCAAATAAATTGTAGATTAATCGTAATTTTCTATATTGATGGATCGTCTTCATAGTTAAATGACTGAATTATTTTATCTGATTAACGACAATCGTAAGAATCGCGAAAGAAGTGAAAGTTTAATTCATTGATTTTAGTTTGTTTACAGATAAAAGTACCTGGAATGCGCATTATGCGTCTAATATCCCAAGATCTTTTGATAAACTGTCAGACTATTCGATCTATTAAAGCACATCACATAAATCACTTGCTCTTACAAGGCAATTAATCAAGTTCCTAATTGTACTCGATTCGCATAATCCGCAGCATTCCCACGACGGAATCTTTTTGTAATTTCCGGCCGATATTATCACATCGCGGAAGACGATGCAATCAGTCACATGTCCAGTGGGTGAGTTTATCGGGAATAAGATAATTATAAGTCGTTATTATTAATTTCCCGTACTCACTTGTATGTTGCACGAGAAGAATCTCCTGGATGCGCCAGTACACTTGTCATGACCACTGTCACTGCAACATTATAGAATAAATTAAAGCGAGATAGTATCACAGGCTTATACTTTTATTACTTATCAGTATTTCCTCATGTTTATAGTTATTTATCAAGTGATAAATATTATCATTATATAAGAAATCGTCTTATTAAAAATATAAACTTTAATTCTGTAGTAATTAATTAATCAGCTTTTCTCCCTGTTATATTATTCAAATATATTAATATGTTTATTCGTTTTGATTGTAAAGGACCCCGCAACGGTCATGGGGGGTTTTGGCTCCCAGTCAAATTTAACAATAATGTAGGATAATTTAGTTCATAAAATGCTGATGAAAAGTGTCTATAGGCAAAAAGCCCAAAAATGGACAGTTTCTGAGATATAAGTCATTAAAGAGTGGAAAAATGAGAGTTTCAGGTTTCAGCTAATGGCAGTTTGCAACAGGCTGAATGCCATGCTTTCACTAAAACATTTACTTCATTGCTGAATGAATTATACTTATGCACAGTATGCGTGTTCACATAGTCAAGTCAATGATCAAACCATACATAATATAATGTCATTGCATCGAATGACATGTATGCAACATATACCGGGTGTCTGAGATCACCCGCCCACCCCTTTTCTTTCAAAAACTAAGCATTTTAGAGAAAAACGTTTTGAACACGCATACTGTGCATAAGTATAATTCATTCAGCAATGAAGTAAATGTTTTAGTGAAAGCATGGCATTCAGCCTGTTGCAAACTGCCATTAGCTGAAACCTGAAACTCTCATTTTTCCACTCTTTAATGACTTATATCTCGGAAACTGTCCATTTTTGGGCTTTTTGCCTATAGACACTTTTCATCAGCATTTTATGAACTAAATTATCCTACATTATTGTTAAATTTGACTGGGAGCCAAAACCCCCCATGACCGTTGCGGGGTCCTTCATTCTACATCAATTTATATTTGAATTATGCACTTTAGATTTTTTACTTTCTATCAAATTTGATTAATATATGAATTATGAAAAATTCTTTGCTAAATATTGAGAATTATCCCTTCAGCCAAAAAGTATCTTTGTTAAAAAAAAATAAAATAAGATATAGACAGATATTTCTATCTCTCTCAGTTAAAAAATAAGTAAATTATAAAATTTGCATGGAAGAAAATGGAAAATAATCAATAACGGCTGGTAACATTCTAGGTGAGTGTGATGTTTCCTCAGAACAAAATTGAGAGATTACTGCTTCAATAAATTCCCGCAGTATCCTGGTAAGTGCTGCTTACTTATTTCGCACGAAGGTCTAACATTTAAAAATTTATTCTCCTAAGGTAGATACCTCTTTTTGCTTGATAAAATTTTTACAGCGAGATTCCAAGATTTATGTAGATTACGTAGCTACATTGTACAGTATTATGTGTCATGTTTTATTAATAGATTTATGTACACATTGTGTTACATTTTCGGAGTTTCATAATTTATTGGTACCTCTTGGTACATGAGAAACTTACGAAAACGCTACTTTCAAATCGAATCATTTTCAATATAAATACGAAATACTTAGAAAAGGTACAAATTATATATAACTATAACGTTTTCTCCATTGATTTATGATTAATTTGCAATTTCTAATCGATCGAAAGTATCAACTGTAGAAACGGAAAGCACATCATACCACGATCATCGTGCAAATGATGCGTTTTCTTCGCGATTAAATCGATACATTCAGCTGACCTGTGACACGATACATTCAATGTGGGGAGGTTGATGCTATATGCGCGCATTACGCGCTTTCACGTTACGATTATATCTCTCGCGCTTTCTAAGAGCCGTGGCTGTATCATTAGCGACGAGCCCATCCCAGCTGGTCACTGGCACAATGTCGATCATCGATCGGTCACTCGCCCGATTTCCTACTCTAACGTAATCACGGCGCGTTGAAACCAACTTTAATTGCGCTTCGCCTTTGCGATGGGAAATTGTGAGAATTTGCCGGAGATAGCGTGACGTCGGGAGACGTGTAAGTGCCCTACGATTAATCTTCCCTTAGTTTCGAGATAAGGAGGATTTACGGCAGATCTGTTGGCGTGTGCTAGGAGAAAAGTTTCGTTGATTTATCCTAAATTTAATCGCGGCTGACATACGACGCACTGTAAAAAAAAATTTGGTTGACGTTCTCATATTACATTTGATTTTTATCGCGATTTATTTAAACAAAATTCCTGATTGGAATTTTCCAACGAAAACAGTATTTTGTTTAAATACAGTGCAAAGAGTGTATATCAATAATGTTTTAGGAAGAGAGTTAAAGTTTGTTGAAGGGATATTTCTTCAATAGAAATTTTCTCTTATATTATTTACATTATACCTACAAAAATCTGTATTATTTTATTTATATAAATTATATAATTTATAACACTTTTATCAGTGTTTTGATAAAAACAGTTTCTTCAATTTGCTGCTTATACGATATTACATCGAGTATCCATTGCAGATCGAGACTTGATTAAATTCTTTGCAAGTTTGTGTCCGCTTTAATCCAATCTCAATCCAATTGAGCATACCATTGTAGCGAATTCTAAGGATAAGCGAGGAACTCAACGAGGCAAAATGGCTTCTTTCGAACAAATTCAACGAAGAACAACCTTTTAACTTTTAACTTTGTTGCGAAATTGAGCGAACGCAACTATGAAAATAACACAACAATTAATTGTTATATATAAAATCAGACTTGCGAAAGAATATTTATATACTCACTTGAAATTTTTTATGAAATATTGCGCCGAGAAATTTTTCACCAGAAAATGTCACAAGGTTATAAAAAATTAACAATTTGTAATATCTCACATTTCACAAAAGATCCAGCGCTATTGTTTCCATTTTTTACGATAATTCCACGAGAAATATATTAAGTTCGTTTTTCTTATGCACGTGTCAAGTTCTCCAACACATCTGATTTGACATTATTCTTTAAATTATGTGTCAGGACGAGCGTTCTAACGTGAATGGTAGCAGATAGACGATAAATGTAAAAGAAACTTGTAAGGTATGACAGTAACTCACTCTATGTCGAGACATTGTCTGGTCTGATGGGCGACTCCGCCACCGCAGGAGCGCGAACAGGAACTGGGTGTCGACCATGGTCCCCAGTTGCCTCTCTCGGGCTCATCCGTGTCCGGTACGAAGCTGCTGGGCAGATAACTTTCGCCGTGTTGTCGGCGATGCCTTCCGTGCCTTAATTTTATATGATGCTGCAACAAGATCAAGAGAAATATATTTATTACGTTGTGCTCGCGTCTTCTTGTTCCATGCCGCGCCGCATCGTGCACCGGGCGAGTCTAACAGGTATCACGAGGTCGCAGCTGGGGTCGCGAAAAAGATGTGGCCTGCCGTGAGAACGTAAGTGCGAGGGGAACATTTCGCGTTAAGTGCCCCCTTGTTCACTTGCAGCCTCCGCCTCCGAAGAACCATCCGTGCGACGTACAGTTGAGCTTCGTGGGTATAACAATGGTACTTGCGGTGGTTGCGCGGCATGAGGCATTTTAATCCCTCAAAACGGAAACAGCTCACGCACGTGTACCGTACGTGAAACGTATTTGAAGAATACATTCTTTAATCTATTATTTACCTACAGACAGTTAATTTTTTTTTCTCATAGAAGAGTGTAACTGCAATCTATTGTTTAATCTTTTCGCTCTTAATATCGAAATTCTTAACTGTAAAACTTATAATTAATATTCCATCCGGATATTCTCAGAATTTCATGCATCAGTCAATTTATTTGAATATACCTACTACTTTTTTAAGCAATTATTTTATTATATAATTATGTATGTGACTTATGCAAGTAAAATCCATCTCAGAAATTTGCTGCGTAGCCATATGTGCTAAACGAGAAGAAACTTTATTCCAAGAATCGCATGCAACGTATTAATATCAGACAGTAAGAATTATATCACGGCAAACAAAAATCTCTCGGGTGTTTAGAAAGAAAAGCTTTAGAATTAATTTTTCAATATAAAGAATAAAGTCACAGTCATAACTTTTGCCCGAGCTTTTATTCCAGAGGAAAGACGAAGAGTGGCCATATAACATTTCAATGGCCAGGTTTTTCTGGCGAGTGCCCAAAACAGTTTGCATTCGCCGGTTGAAAAGCGCATGTGCGGTTTTCAATGAAATTACTAGCTATCCTGCTTGCGTGATAACTGATTCCCTTGCCGGATACTTAAGGTCCTCCGTAATTTAATGATGCTTTCACCGGTAAACGATATAGCTTCCTAATCGAACGTTGCTCGAGTACAAGCGTGTTTTGCTGAGCCGCTTGGATATTGATTTCTAATGGCCCATTCGTAAACTTTATAGGTAGATTCGTATGCAAATCTATCGCTTTCAAGAAAGTGCTAAGATTATATAATGCTGCAAATGATATACGAATGATTCTATGTTTCGCGCTATTAATAGGGATAGTTTTTAATTATCACTGTAAGCTTTAATACATATCTTTGCGACTAACTTTTTGATAAAGAGACGATTATGTATATTTAATCTTTCTATTTATTCGCGAATTTAGGAATTTCTTCAGTTGTTTTTAATTCAAAGGCGGAAAGTTTATCTTCATGAGTAATAATATAATTATTTCTTGAACTAATGGTTGATTGATTAGCGGAAGTCATATACGTGTTTGCGTTGCTTTTTCAAGCTAACGTACACGATTATTTACGTTAATTATTTGCCATAAAAGTATTTCCCTTGAAATATCGGCAATGAAACCGTTTTATGCTTCATCCAGGTGGTTAACGAGTGCTTTGTATTCAAATAATTAGCGACAAAAAAACGAACGAAGGACCGGGCACAGATTGTACGCGATTTAATGAAACATAGATTTA
Organism: Temnothorax longispinosus; assembly: GCF_030848805.1. NCBI lineage: Eukaryota > Metazoa > Arthropoda > Insecta > Hymenoptera > Formicidae > Temnothorax > Temnothorax longispinosus. The sequence continues at coordinate 15,749,574 of NC_092366.1, read as the reverse complement.
TTGCGTTCCTCTCGCAATTACACTCTGTGTACAATTTATCCAGTTAAGTAGTTACACCAATCGTTATATGACACAATGAATCATAGCGGCCGTAACGATTTGCGGCAATTACAGCGAATTTCTTTTGCTTTTTAAGTATATAGTAGAAGATTATGTTTATGATTCAGCGCAATTATGTTGATAGAAATTTATTAATGCCATTTTTTCACTAAGTCAATTTCTTAAAATTAATTTAATGAAAAAACGGAAGAATTAATAAATCGGTATCAAATAGGGATGAAATAATCTTAATATCAAATATTTCTGCAATTAATATATAGTTTTTAATATTTTCTATTATAAAACTAATGTAGTGTATCAAAGTTTTATATCATAATTTTCATTTTTGGGCCCTTCTCTTTTTTTGTTCGTTTATTTCCACTTTTCAGCGTTGTTACATTTAGATTTACAATAGCTCAAAAAATAGTTTAAAAAACTCAAGTCTATAATTTGTATGTAAATATCTAACGTAAACATTTTAAATTTTAAATCATTTTTATTTCAGAAAAAGAAAGTATCAAAACAAAAGAAAAATACACATTATATAACATTGTTATGACGAAGAATTTTGTTGAGACTTGCATTATTTTAATCTCATTCGATAAGTAGAAGATTTCATGCGTATCGTTTATGTACATCATTTATACTCCCGTTTATGACAGCTGCAACGGAGATTTTTTTTATTAAGCGTGGGAGATCGTCGTGAGCAGATGGGTGCAGCGCGTATGCGTCATTTTTGCGTAATATAAGTATATGCTCGAACGCAAGAAGATGGCTTTCTTATTTGCGGTTTCCATAAGCATCTGCAACTTATCGTGTTCCTTGCGCTGCCAGGTTGCGCGTATTATACAATATTTTATTCATACGGTATAAGAACGTATGTAAATGGCGATAAAACACGCAGATGCGTTTCAAGTTATTCAAATTATTTAATACTTTTTTATAAGAATACAGTTAAATAGAGAGAAAATGCAATTGTGACATTATACTGAGCTGCACAATGTAAATAATTATGTATCGTAAAATTGCCATTACAATTTATAACAAAGATGATATTGCAGATCTAGAATTCTCAATTTATTTTGAAGTTTTTCAATAGTTCTTGCATTTAGTCAACATCTTGTAGAATAGGAATAAGAATAGGAACAGAATAGAAAAGCCCATATTTTTCTTCATTATCAATCTCGCAGTCGATTAGCCATCGTAATATATCACTCACTATGCTGCGTGACTGCACAAGACGAGATATGAAACGTAACCATAACGTTTATAACAGACTATTGGAACGTAATCCAATAGTCTCAGGGGTCAACGATTCACAGAGAAGGTTTCTGCATCAGGTGATCTTTGCAAGCTGATCTTTTGAGCAGATTAACGTAATCTCATTGACGTTGTAGCAAACTAATTGTATGCAACTATTACGTTTATTTGCATTATTATGTTACTCTATAATCATCTACATTACTTTTCTTATTTATTATTTATCTTACTTAAGATTAAATACTTAAAAAACTAAATTAAAATAAAATATTAAATTGAATAGCATAAAGGACCTTTTTGTAAGTGCTCCAGATATATGTACGCTATATAAATGCAATTTCATTTGGTGCTCAAGTTCTTACTGTTTAATATCTGCGGTAACAGTAGATAGCCATGAACACTTTTTATCACGGTCGCCTCTGCAATACGATAGCTCGTTCTAGTAAGAAAATGGTCATTAATCACCATAAATTTCGACATTCTCTCATCAGGAATAAAAGACAAAAGGTGTAATTTAAATAGGAATAATTTTGCATTGCTTAATATACAACGTATTAAATAAACAGATAAAATTATTTCATAAATCTGTTTGTTTTTTCGAATATTATAATTAATTATAAATCTATATTTTTAAATTGCACTAAATTCTGATTTAATCTTTCTGCTTGAACTAAAATAAGCATAGCTAGTTGCATTAATTGCAATATGATCACGCTAAGATGCGTAAATAAAATGGGTAGTGATAGAAAATAAAAATTAATTAATTAATTAATTAAAATAATCAATAACAGTCATCTATGTATACATTTTTTATTTATCTATATGCTATGCTTTATTTTAGATTAGTTTGTAAAATAAATTATTACAATAATTTAATATTGTTTTAGGCATGTTATGTCGGTCGTGGACCGTCGGATTCAGAGTTTGCTGTTACCGAGACGCAGCGGTCGTACATAAAATTTGACGATCGTAGAATGTTCCGTGAGATTGCGTGGCGAAGAGTTAATTAAATGGTTCGGAGAAATGGGCCTCTCTCTCCCAATGCGAGAGGTCAGCCGATGAACCATGAACAGCCGGACTCAACACGCCTCCTTCTTAATAATTGTCATATATATTGTCGCTGTCTGACCTCACGTCCGAGACAAATAATAATAGGTATAATGGCAATTTTGTCTGCGAGATCATTGATAGCAATTCAATAATGTAACAGAAACTAAAGATTCATATGTCTATCATATGTTTTTTTTTCAGACGAATTATTACGAAGAGCGAAGAGGAAAATATAAGAGAGAAGTATCATATTGTATCATCGGTTTATATTGATCTATTCTTCATTTATATAATAAAATATAATAAAATAATATAATAAAATATAATTTATATAATAAAATAAAATTGAATTTTATTTCGTAAAAAATGTTATGTTAAATTTTATGAAATACATTTTTATAAAATATTTATTTAAATACAATATTAATTAACATTTTTACTTAAATATAAAATTAACGGAAGCTACATTTCTTTTATAAAATGTTTTTTCGTAATTTGATGCACATATCAATGGAATCTCTCTCTCTTTCTCTTTTTTTAAATGTTCACAAGATTATAATTAATATTCTCTTAGGAAAAAGAAGCTAGCAAAAATACAATTTGGTATTATATTATGTTATGACATAATTGGTAAAATAGTTATCTAACATTTATACAACTTCTTTTTAATTATATATTCTAATTATATATATAATTATATAAATGATATAAAATTATATAAATTATATAAATTATATATCTAATTATATAAATGTGTCAAAAAATTAATTAATGCACCGATAGAAATTATACATGACAATATGGATAAACTTATTTTAATGATGTGAATTTTATAGCACACCATTGCGATGTCGCATCGACAAAATTAGCGGATTCATTTTCAAGATTCTTTTGCGGCTGTAACGATCACTTAACTTAGATTAGCCACGCAGTCTCGCCGGGATTGCATTGATGACGGTAAAAAGCCGCTATGAGTCACAGAGTTTTCCTTTTCTCTTCGTGCCGCGTTTAATAATCTCACTCATTGTCGATCCTCACGAATATCTCGAGAGCATACTTGAAGTACGATAACATTCGCGCGCGTGCATTCATTTTATGTATTTAAAAACACACAAATTCCAGCAGATCTGTCATTGTAAATTTCTCTCTTTTAATTTCAAATCGAGGTATTAAAAATTGCAATAATTTACGATAAATTACGTGAAGAATAATTTTTGTGATTGGCAACCATCCAATAGTACAATCCATTTATAGATATTTCAATCATTTACTTGATTTTACTTGCATATTACACAAAACGTTCATCCGTAGATTTATTTTAATATGAAGAAAAGTACTGCTTTTTTTTCTCTTTTTTTCTGTTTTTTTTTTCTACAGTATTTACAATAATATTGTGCTCAAAACTACCATTGCCAATATTCGACTTTGACTCTACATAATTTAAATTAAGCTCATTTTTGTTAAATTGCTCATATTAATTTAAAGATAAAGATTATAAAAGTGTAATTAAGTAAGATAGGGCTAGCACAATCTTGTCAAATGTTTCAGTCCCGACAAGGCATTCCTAAGCAAGAGAAAGTGTTAAATGCCTTTGAACTTACATTATTTTAACGCGAGACAATGAGTATAAAGTTCAAGGTTGCGCGCAGATTGCCACGAATGAATACGCTGCGTGTAACAAGATCCTGAGTTACTTCTCGCATAAGTTATTTCCCGCGTGTAAATCACACGCGGATTGTGGATACATGCAAAACAATGGCCATTACAGAAGCACAATAACCGTGTACACGCAATAAGATTACTGCGGTTTAGTTCGTCCCTCTTATCCACATCCATTCTATGTGCCTGTATTTTCTTACTCGCCGAAGATCATGTTCTCTAACAAAATTTCTCTTCTTAGAAGTTGTCGCGACGTTATAGCTTATTCTATCTCAGATCTAAAATCTGATCTAACCATTATACTTTCAACATTGTCGAGTTTTTCGATTTTACGAAACTATTTCCTGCGGATTAAATTTTATGATCAAAACGACGACGATAATTAACATAATATCAGATATTGCATACAATTACGAAATTATAAGAGAGGCATTTACCATAAATTAATAAATGAATAATAAAGTTTGACATTTCTTTAATCATAAAAGATATAAAGAATATAAAGAAAGCAAAATTATGTTAAATCGTAACATTGTTGAAAAAACAATGTTAAATTAATCAGTTTTAATAAAAAATTGTTACATTTAAAATTCTAAGAAAAACTGATTGTAGAAATTACCCGAATATTCAATAGTAATAATAAGATTCATTGGAATGCAATTAATTGCATTAAAATGTTTTATTTATAATTTGTAAACAAGAAAAAAAGAAATGTTACATATTCACAAATACAAAACATTACTGTTTTTATATCACAGAATAATATTTAAATAATTTCAAAGATGCCACTCATGATTAGAAGTTAATAAATTATAAAATATAGGTTAATAAATGAGCTTAGAAAGAGAAATAGAGGTTGCAGTTAGACCCCGAAGGCCATTCGTAATTATTGGTTACGTCGTAATGGTTTACGGAATCTTCAATGTTCCCTATTGTCTCGGGTTTCCTAGGAACAAAATGTACCAAGATAATCTGCGCGAGAGACCGGGAGGCCTTGAAACCCGAACCATCATCAAAGAGAGGGCAATAAAACCTGAGGGAATTCCGTCAAGATATGTTGAGACCCTTGTCGTGCGGCTTTATTCCGGGCTTCAAGATATCTCTCGTGGTTGTTTTTATATCGTAAGTATTATTTGTTTTATATATAAATAAACTTACATGTTTTGCGGCAGAATCGTGCACGTGTGCTGATATTATAAATATTACAAGTCCCAGCGACCTGAAAAGAAAAACATCACATTAATAATATGCATCTTATATTTTATTATTTTATAGAACTATTAATAAGAATATATAATATGCCGCGTACAAAAGAGACGCATGGAAAAATGAAATTAATATATGTATTATAGTGCAAAATAAGGATTCAATCTTTTACACAAAACTATTTAAATGAACACATGTACTATATGTTGTACACGCAAATTATCTGCACAACAGATCTTGACCTAGACTTTGATGCTGTAGTAACAGGCTTCGTTCGAGGCAACTTTTACTGGGTGGTTCCGCGACTCCTTACGTCAATGATCCGACACCGTTACGCGTTACGTAGCATTATGTAAATTGAACATGCATAATTCGATCAAGCATCAAAATAATAGAATAGCGTGTAATTTATTCGGAATTTATATCGGATACCTAAAAATTTTACAATTACAGTTGGCATATATAAAATTTACAATGCAGTACTTTTTTATATAACTATCAAGTAAATAATTTTCAGTTATTAACCTGCAGAGTTAATGAAAACAAATAATTTTATTGCCACTGTGAATTGCAATAAAAATCAATGATGGGTTATAATTTTAACCAAATAAGTAACATTTACTTCACCAGTCAATAATTAACACAATTGAGAATTTAATTGACTATACTGGCAATGATTATAATCGTGGTAATGATTATAATCGTCGTGACAAATCGTCACCGAGTTTCGACCAATGGATTCTGGTCATTCTAAAGTTGATGTAATTTTAGAGGCTTATAATATAAGCATCTTAATTAAATAATTAAATTTATAATAATATTTTTCGCAATAATTTAGAATTACCAGAATCCTTGGTCGAAACTCGGTGACGATTTGTCACGACGATTATAATCGTGGTAACGATTATAATCATTGCCAGTATAGTCAATTAAATTCTCAATTGTGTGGATTATAATTTTGTTTTTATGCATTAAAAGTATAAGAAAAATTTAGATTATAATAGTCAACAAAGGCGTGAAAGAGCTAGCACGGAAAATAGAAACGCGTGTTGGCAACATAAATCGGGAGCAAGTGCAATGCCTTTGTCAACAGCAGTGGTGACGAAAATCTTGAATGAGCGTGTTTTTGCAGTGCGTTGGCACGCGTCATTGCGTAAGTTCCTCGAGTGGTCGTCATTCAGGTTTGGAACGATGCCCGGAACTGCCGGTGACTCGCTATCCGGAATGGGCGAGCTCCAATATACAGGCGTCTGTTATCGGCTGGCGGGTCTAATATTCTCGTGAGAAGTGATTTATCGATTTTATCGATATCGATTTTACGCGACGGTAATTACGAGCGTTTGCGCCGCATCGCGTTTAAAGCCGACGTTACAACGGCTATTCTGCATATTGAGAACAACCTGAGCAACGCTCTCTGATTGTTTATGACAACTATCTCTTGTTTATTTGTCGATGCAAAACATCGCGTTTAAATTTTGCATCTTTTATTTAGTTAGCAATTTTCCAATTATCATATTAATGAAAACAATAGAATAATTAAAATTTGGTTCTCTCATAAAAATGTGACAGCAAAAATGTAGAGAAAAGAGAGTCATCGTTTGGACGACTGATATTTTTAGTGTAATTATGTTCTAGTGTCGAGAATTATATTGTAAAGACAATTTTCGTGTGAATTAACTTTTCTAAAAACAGATCACAAATCCAACGTAAGAAGGTTGTATAGATCGCTAGTTAAGATTGCAATTATTATAATTGGTCTCAAGTGTGGGAAATTTCTTAAAGTAATTTCACGAAACACACAAACATGAAACTATAAAGATACCTATAAAAATAACTAGATATCGTTTAATTGGAACACAGTTTTCAGCGCGCTAAATGCATACGCAGCGATGCTCGCAGCGTATATTTTTCCGTAACGCAATAGCATCGACTGATTTAACGATATTTTTCGTCTTTTAAATGCTTGTCATGTGGAATTAAATCGCTGATAACTAACTTAATCACAATTACCAATAGCGTGGCTCTAATATAATTACCGGTGCTCGATAATCGAGCTATTCAAGCTCGAAACTTCGAAAGTGTTTCTGTGTTTGCGAAAATAAACTTCATCCATTCAATATTACAGAGGTGGCTTTGTCGATATAAAGTTTCATATTGCAGTGTACAGTTTGCAGAATTTCTAGTTATGAAATTCTCTCATGAACTTCTGAGAGTGTCAATAAAATTTAGCTTCGTGAATATTCGGTTTACAGAAATATGCAAACTGGTAGCGACGAACAATATAAAGGCCGGAATAATCTTAAATAACTTGTACGTACCAAATTGGATCAATACATAAATTACTGCTTTCTTTTTATTAATCGATTGTTAACTTCTATTTTGCCCTTTTGCAACTTTCAAATGTTTAGAGATTGTTGATACGTGCGTAATATCCGAAACAATAGTTATTCTGATAAAAATGCAAATTTAATGTTATTCTACGTCATAATACTAAAATTTCAACGGATTACTTATAGTATCTATGCTCATCATTGATTTCTTTGTTAAATTAATTCTTTGTCAAATTTTATAGTTGCAAACTATAAAATTCTATCGTTAGATTCCCGACACGTCAAATAAGATTTGAAATCCTACTCGGTCCGTATGCAAATGGATCGAGATCAAGTCCTGCATTCCGAAACCCTTCCTAACGAGGACCCCCTACGATCGCATTCTTGAAACTTCTTAATCAGCCGTACCTCTTTGAGTATGCGCGGATTCGAATGTCCAATTACGTCGCGACCAAGACTGCATACCGTTTTCACGATGCGCCATAATATAAATGGTCCAACTGATTGTGAGAGAACACTGTAAGTGAAGTATCCGCGCGCGTGTAATGTGCAACTTTGTTTTTTTATTTATCGTCGGTAGTTTGTTTGGATTAAATTTTCTAATAATATCTACAAACGAACATTAACATGTGCCCTTTGTGCCTATGTTTTATGATTCGTAATAAGTGTCTGTATATTTTTATTTTAAAGTAAATAATAATTGAAGAGAAAGATAGTAATCGTGTAGAAATGGTAATTGCTATATGAGTAAGATAGTTTATATTATAGAAACGTTTGTCTTGAGATGAAGGATATGAAGGGAAAAAGGCTAGCGTGCTTATGGAATGCGAGAGACGTAAGACGTATCCGTGGAATTCAGGCATAAGGCGCATCTCTCCGATCGGACAACGGGCTAATTAGTATCGTAAGAACGATACTCGCAGTGCTGATGAAAGTGGCAAAAAAGCATCGGCATGCTCACGCAAGACTACCTCCGGGCACTTTCATATCAGATTATGGTTAGGAAACTGGCATAGGCCGCCTTTTACGCAGCCGGCCTGCAGATAACGGCAGTCCGATAACATTGTAATTGGTTTATCGGTTATTAATAATGGCACGGCCGTTCGTGGTCTATCGTCAGGGTGCAGCACGCATCGACCTGGGAGTATATGCGCCCCGACATATGATAATCGAAATATCGCCTTCCCACACAACTTGGATTTTTATAAAATGTTAAAAATATATATAGGTACTACACGAATCCAGTTTCCATCGATGGAATGTTTAATAGCGTTGGTCAAAATGTTACGCATCAAGCGATTTATAACTAGGAAGAAAATCAGTATTTTACATGGAAAACAGAAATATGTGTACTTAAATTTCGTGTAATTAAACAAAACAAAATAAAATAATTAATAAGCGTAAAATAATCGAAAAAGCACTAAGCACTGTATTGATTCGGATATATACGAGTTTATGAAGTGTCCTTAGAGAATGTTGGAGAGGGTACTGATGAAAATTACAAATTCTCTCTAAGATGCCAAATTTAAATAAGGTGTTACTCTAGGAACACTGAGCTTAAGAGATAATTTTAGATGCGTTATTCGGAATGCTCTTCAATCCGCAATTTATACGAACTGCAACACGCTACAAATTAGTTAATCATAAATATTCAAGAGTCAATTAGTATGCTTGGCGAAAGGGTCGCATACTCACACGGATCAATTAATTATCGATTTCCATTACGCTTGCGTAATGACCTGTTAATGGTCATGAATGTGCACTTGAGAACGTTCCGTTCAAACTTCTGACTCGAGTGTCGCGATTCGAGTCTACCGTTCGCGTGTAAAATTTATGGAATAAATTTCTCATAAACCTGTCTCATATCACGTCGTCGTCCCAACTACGAACAACTACGTGTACGCAAAGTTGCTTTTATTTGGATTTATGTGGATTATTCCTCGGAAAATATATATGCGATGACAAAAGTTCCAAAAGTGAAAATGTGTAATACAATTATACGTCGTACATTGTCGCAGTATTGCATCGCGATAAATAACAAAATACCATCCAAGGTAGTGCTGCATTATTTGTTACTTTGATTTATGACACATCTCCAGCAAAACATATTGTATAATTACGATTCAAATATATATAAATAGTTATCAATATAGCTTTACATCGTATACATCGTAATCATATTTTAATATAATTTCGGTTTAATTGTGTGCATATTATAACGTATTATAATTTATCCCGACCATGATAGCTGTCGGAGACCACGCGTTGAGGACGTTATACATGGCGCATAGCATTAACCCATTTACCAGAAATGCACTTAGGATGTAAAGTATTTTTGCACCAGGAGTAATCGCAGGGGAAAATATAACATTTGACCCCTCACGTATTGCTTGGCTGACGCGAATTCCGTCGCTCGTTTAATGAATTGATGTCCGACGCGGGCGTCGGCCCGATTAATGCATTACTTTTAATGAGAAACGACAGAAGGCAAAGGAGATGAAGTATGCGAACGTGGATATTATAGACTTTCGTAATATCTGAATTGCACAATTATAAGTGAAGAATTCCGACGCATACTCGGTTGCTGCACCACCTTTCTGTTGTATCCACGTCGCCGTGATAGATAGATGCGAACTCTTGCGCGCACAATCACGATTCTTTAGAAAAATAAATGATTCTCTATTAATTACCCAACTGTAAACTGTTTTTTGATTCAAAACTGTCATACCGGGAAAAGAAACGCGAAAAATTCGCGACTTTTAAATCTCTGCAGGCGTTATTAAACAGCAATTCGTGAGCAATTTGCGTGTATGAAAATTTTCAAACTTTACTTCTTTATAAAAAGACAATGCAAAAATTATTTTTTAAATTCTCCTTTTTCTTATTTTTCTGGTATATATACAAACAGAAATTATATGGAAGAAAGAAACTGTATATAAAAGAAAAAACATATATAGACATATTTTTATATAATTACATATAACAATTTTTTCCCGGATAGTGCTATCAATATAAACTTATACGGTTAAATTAACAAAATAAATTGTATACAACAATTATATAAGTTGCAAAAAGCAAATCTTTATAATATAGTTCACACTTGGTTTCCGCTGTGCAAAAGCAGAATCGTTTTTTTTTTTTTAATTGTATCCCATCTTACGCACGTGCGTCACGTAATAAGAGCAATTTGCACGTGGATCGCGAACCATATAATTTTCGCGAATACGTGTGAGAAATTGATCGCTTTTTGAAGCGAACTGTCGGCACCTTGCAATCGAGTGTGATTACTGTGGACATTGCGCCGCGCACGGATGGACCATAATCATCCTCGCAAAGCGCTTTCCGTCGATTGCATACCAGATGTTTCACGTTCCTCACAAAGGTATCACTAACCCGCAAAGATAATGCCCAATAATCTCTCGACGAATCGATTGTTGAGCTTTATTTATTCAGAAATACCTATGGCCGTAGGAATACGAAATTAAAATTGGAATAAATATGTTTAGGGATTTTTTGGATTGCTTATTATACTATAAAGACATATTAATATATTTTTAATTATTAATAAAAATATAAGTAAAATAAGACAAAGTAAAACAAACGTTTTGAAGATACCCGATTCGTATCTCCGCTATTTCGCATGTATGTTATTTGCGCTTGATAGCCATTAAAAATCTATCTAGTCATTTTAGTCCATTTCGTGATAAATGTGTTAGCGTATGATAGAACAGTAATTAACTTCTCGTTACAATTTTCAATTTTGCACAGCAACAGCAAAGTGGAGTAATGGCATCTATAACGCCAATTACGACGCGAAAAATATTTGGCACGGGTCGTCTCGTTGTTTGCACTTTACAAGTGCCGAGAGAGAGATTTTCACGGAGAGATTAAAGCCTCGGGCAGCGTTTAAGCCGTCGCAGTTAATTCAGCGCGCCGTCATGCCGCCGTGACGTAATAATATGAAAGCTCCGCCGTCGATTTCTTTTAATGTGCGCTCGAGCTTCGTTAGAATTCGTCGGGAATATAAACGAGCTAGACTGCTCTCCGTGGAAAAACGGGTTAGAATTCGTGCCGTGTTAATTACCGAACCGACGAGTTAGACTTTTTATAAATACTTAACGAGTCACATACCTGCATATATATGCATTACAAAGACACGAATAACGATAACGTGATTATTCGCACTTTATTAGTAAGATATTATAGTACGACAAATCGAGTGTTAATATTCTTTAAATTAAAATTTTTTTCATAATCTTTTGCAAAATAATATTTTATGCAAAAATATATGCCAACGTTGCTTCAAAATTATATAAAACGTAGAATATAAGCAGAGTTTTGTTTTTTTCTGCTATTTTTCGAATATTTGTTCAGATATTTGTACATGACAATGTACAAATATGACAATAATCTCTGGGCGACAATGATTTATAGTTTTATACTAAAAATACATTGTATAATCTACTGGTTTTATATATCTCTACAGTTCGGTATATCCAGACTATGCGAAGGCACCGCGATTGCGAGGGAATCGCGCTGGACGAACCCACCGCAAAGATTGCTATCCTATTCGTCGGCGAAAAAGAGTGTAAACCTCGGTATTAGCCGGTTATCCGATTGAACATCTAGCTCGAGGCTGATTCTTGGGAACGTGCCAGCGCTGCCTGCCGATGACCAGAGGTACGCCTCGTAAACCCGCAATGAGAACCCTTTGTGCACCGACCAGATAAAAAAAAAAAACGAAGTAATTTCGCGACTAATGCTGCCGCGCGAACAAGCATTTCCAATTTATTCCAATATCGGCGTTAATAATGTACACGCGCGTAAAGTTTGTTCTGGAAGTTTATGATGCAAAACCACTCTCGCGTGTTCGGAAATAATTAATATCTTTGAATATATACGAATTGGATGGAATTAACGGAGCGATAATGATTTCCTAAACGTATCGCACATTGTTTCTATATTATTTCATCAATTATGGATACTATTGTGTTACAAATTTATCAACTTATTATGTTAAAATGTTTAAAGTGTTTAAGAAGTGTAATAACTAAAGAATTTGTCCTAAATTATCCAGAAATTAATATAATATCGATTATTACATCAAATAGTAATCAGAAATCAATTTTGCGATTTGAATTTCGGAAAACAGTCATGTCAGCATTCTTTTAAAGAGAAAGTCATCTTTTTTTAGCACTTAAATCCAATCATCGTTAAATTGAAGATAAATTTACAACTAATTTATCCTTTTATATAGGTTCGATTTATGTATTACACAATGTATGTTCACATTCGCGCGAGCAATTAGAATCACATATTGTAATTGCTATTTGAGCCTACTATTGATATAAGCAGATCCTTTTGGGAACAATAGAGACGGCGCTTGTTTGAGATACCCACTTGCTTGATGCAAGCTTAATCCCTTCGTGATATGATCGCATTAGGAGTCCTACAAGATCGCCTCCCTGGAGCGTAATCGAGGTCAGTATCGAAATGGGATTATGCCCCGAGTGTATCGATCTCCGAATGCAATCGTGATCAGGATATCGAGCCTGCTACAACGTTTCGTCACGAAGTGAGATTAATTGAAACGCCGACAAACGCGTGAGGAACAATCGAGTAAAGTAAAAGATATCGCTAGCTTAATCGCTGCGAGCATGCGAGGGTATGCACGTATTAATTAGTCGGTCGAAAAAATAAAATTTATAATATATTATATAATATATATTTCTTTTTTAAACGATCAATGGCGATAATGATGATGGAATTTACATCTGTCACTACTGGTGGCTGAGGTAATCTCGGTTCCGAATTAATAAAGAAAAATTTTATAGTACGTACAATATTTATGAATTAGCTAGAACTTTAGCGAACGTGTGCAAAACTAAATAACAATTAGAAAAAAAAATAAATTTATAATATATTATATTATAAATTTATATATTATATATTATAATATATATTATAAATTTATTTTTCTTTTCTTTCTATCCGTTATAATAATAAAAATAAATATACGGAAAATTTAAGATAAAAAAATAATTCCAACTTAGAATACATAGTTTAATATCTTGTAACAAATTTTCTCTGAGTCGTGCTTAACTGTATTTCATCAATGAAATATACCTACTATTTGCACACGTATGCGCGAGACGTATATGCACTGCACGCGACGATTGCACGTGCGCGCGTCATTAGTTCGCGCTCTACGCACTCGCGATGGCGGATTTCCGCGGGTTCGAGTTCATTCAGGCACGATAACAGTACTCTCGAGAGCCTGTAGAGAGCTCTTACTTTAGCCGCAGGTGCAAAGTTCGCGCACTGGTGAGAAAGTGGTCGTGACTTACGAGCCGGGCGCTGGCCCGGTCGCGGCAGTCGTAATTAATCATGCGGCGCGCGGAACGCGTAGCTAATCCCATAATGATCGCAACAAGCCGACCAAAAGATCGCGCGCGGTTCGTCATTAAGCCGAATTAGAAAAAGAAAGGAATCGACTGTGAATTTTGCCACGATCCAATAGTAAACCTCTCGTGTTTTGATTGCGATTTCAAAGTGGCCACGAGCCAACAGTAAACCTCTCGATCGAGGAATTATCGGGAGCGAGATCCATCGAATCGCCTATATAAATACACACTAATTAGTAGAATTTATGCTCCCTAATACTAAAGTCTAATAAAAGCGATAAACATGTTACATTGATTGCTTTTGCTATTTTAATGTTCATTATTGTGCTGATGAATTTAAATGTATATCAAATGCCATTCCCCAGTCTTCATTCGCTTTTATTTCTTTCCTAGACGATTTGATCGCTCCAAGAATTATGGTCGCATACTTATAATGATTTATTAAACAATTCGATAAAGACAGCTAAGTGTAGTTCGTGCTCGTGTGTTAATTACCATCGACGATGTTGTAATTTGCGTATAATAGTATGCGCCGGAGTCGCGCAAAACGCCATTCATCTTTAATTCAAAAACTGAAGAAAGAGAAAAAAGAATGAGATGAAAAAAGATTCTCTTATTCGCAGGACGAGACAAAGAAAACGATAATCTATGTCGCCAATACCAAAACGATCATATTGCCATATATGTATTTTACCATTTTTCTCTTCGGCGATGTGCTACGATAATCCTACTCTACCTGATGAAACCGTCTTCCCTCATTTTCATCTATCTTTATATTCTTTACACTCTTTGAAACGTCTGCTTCCATTAAAGGAAACAATCGTGTGATTTCATGGGGCACAGGGATTGCAATGATAAATATTTGACGTGTGAATGATTTCGCTCGAATGGCAAAAAGTCATGGAATATAACAAAACCAGCCTCATTATTAAATTGTGTACATCTGAAGTCACAATACAAAAAATTATATTGATAGACATTTTGAAACTCGCAATTTAATTATGCTTCTGTTGATGTGTGTGTGTGTGTGTGTGTGTGTGTGTGTGCGTGTGTGTGTGTGTTGAATTACATTTTTATAATAAAAATCATACTGAGAGTTATGCGCATAACATATGTGTTCTATAATTCACAATTTAATATTTTTTTATCATAACGTTATTTGCACGTTTTTAAATTTTGTATGTTAAATTGTACGCATTGTATGTAACAAATATAATTTATATATTAAAATACAATAATTATTTTGAAAATCACAATACATTTTTAATAACAAATTTAAAAAATAGTATATATTGGAGAATATCGTTTAACTTATTGTTAGAAATTAAACTTTATGATATTATTGCATTATGTTTGAATACAATATGTATCACAGTATGCATGACATTTCACTTCCAATTGCAGCTTTACCAAAACTCTCATCGAAGTTCACACCGGAGATCGAGAGGTTGATAACGTACGCTCGCGAATTTCGCAAATGTAAAGTTTTCGTTCCACGATGCCTAAATATAATTTCAAGGAATAAGGGGAATTCTTGAATAGTTGTTGTCAGCGAGAAAAATTCATCTTTCGGCCCGAGAAGATGTATACGCGTTCGTAGCTCGATATCAAGGTGTGTCTCCTTACTGTCTCCACATCCTCTTACTCTTTTACGTTCTTTTCTCTGTCCCTTTTCGTACGAAAACACACACGCGCATGTAGACCGCTTACACCGGTCTCTGCCTTTTTTATTTTTTTTTCTCCTTCCGTCCAGCGAGCCTCCAGTATCCAGCTCTCAGCGTGGTCTCGTCTTCCTTCACGCCCCTCTTCTATCATTTCGCTGGTAATTCATTACTCAAAGTTAAATCACGTCCTTCCACGGCCCTTCGAGGTTTCCCAGCGCGGTAGTTACGATTGCGCGCGAATCTTCCCTTGGGAGCCCTTTCGAGCTTTTCAAGTCGTTCGATGCTCGAGGTTGCGGCGAGTGTAAATGTTCACTCGCGTGAATGACGCGGCCATCTTTCGTAGGAACCGATTTTTTTAACTCTTTCAAGAGCGAAGTAGCTTTTTAAAAAAATGGTTGGTGTCCCTATCGCTCCTACACTTTGGATGATCGGATGGGCGATCTAATTTTCCTTTATCGTAAGAAAGATTGCAATTTTTACTACATCTGCTAAATGATTTTGGTCCAGAGAATACATTTTAAAAAATGTAATAAATTATGCATATTAAAAATTAAAATTAGTGTTCAATTTTTCCACAATTAAAAAATGTTACAACAGGAATTGTTTAAATAAAATATGGCTAGTAGCCAAGATATCATCATCGAGAATTTAGAAACGAAAAAAGATAATGTTTTTAAGAATAAGAAGATTGAGTAATGTCTTTAAGAATTTATTCAAAAGAGTGAATCTTCGAATTACGTATCTTCCTGATGTGACCTTGTGCGAAGCGTATAAAAGAAGGCAACTGCACAGAATTGCGGATAACATTGTTCACTGTCTTCGGAGGAATGGCCAGTTTCACGCCGGCACGAATACGAGAAAAACGAGCTGTTTGGTCACGGTTCGTGGAAGTCTGGGTGGAGAAGAAAAACAAATTGCCCCAGAACCACCAGCTTCAGGTGACCTGCATCGAATAGCCTCTTCGTAGGAAACCACGCGACTAAGTTCCGTCATATATATTGGTCTAGCTTCACCGTTTCGCATTTCGCGGAGAGAGCGAGCCGTACATGACCCAATATTTTTCACCCGTTATGCGGCAGATGCCTCATAGTGCTTAAAAAAAGATCTGAATCTCATGAATGACATCGCGAAACAACGACGCTGCCATTACTTCTCGCTAATTAGCATCGCAATTACTTTCTCCCTGCTGCGAAAGATGCTGAAATCTGCCGGAGAAAAATTATAACGCCTGTAACTTATAAAATAAAAATTTAGATAATTAAAGAGACGTGACGCGAGGAAGCGATAAATATAAATCTGTCAAATCATAATACTTGAAGATTTCTTTTTCGCAAATTTTTATCGATTATCTCTGAACTTTGACAACATTTTGTTAACAACATTTTCGTTACACTAACTAAGTGTCAAAGAACTAAGAAGAATAATTAATTAATTTATAGATTAATTAATACATTTTTTATATCTTATTGGTGTTTATAGTTTAATCAATTGTTCTGTTTTACTGTTAAAAGACATAAAGTTATAAAAATTATAGTAAATTATAATATAATTTGTAATATATGCAAAGCTTTGCAAAAATAAGGATTGTTGACGAAACACAATAACACAATAAACACAAGAAACTTGACAATCTTTTGTGATCAGTTTTTCAGTGTCAGGCGACCAATGTCCCCAAACCGGATGAGAATCAGAACAAAAAGGAGATCTAAATGCGACTACTAAAACTGTCGGCAGTTCCTTTGTCTCTACTATGGGCTAATTGAGTGGAATTCGGACCAGTAGTGGTGGACTAGTAGTGGTAGTATACTGGCGAATTCACAGTCGGATCGGCTAACTCTGCCTTTCGTTCCCGCCCTTTCAAAATGTATAGCCAGACGCTTCTGCACTAGTCTGCATTTCTTCGCTCTCGCCCTTTTTGAATTCTTTCGCTCTCGGAGGGTCTGCGCAGACGTTTATCGAAACGCAGAACTTAATTCCTTTTACTGAACAGTCCATGAACGCATGTGGAAAAATTAAAATAATATTTTTAAATTCGCATACACATAGTCAATGTTAATTACCGAATCTCTTGTTATATTTTATATTGAGTAAAAAAAACTTCATAAAAATATTAACTTCTATAAATAAAATTTATCTATTCTGAAGTAAAAAAAGCCCATTTTTTGTGACAAATTTAAAATGCTTTAAAGCTTCTTTTTTAAGTCTCAAGAAATATTTTTTTATTAAAATCGTAAAACATAAAAAATTTGGATATGATAATATGTCATGAAAAACAGCAGCATATTTTATATTTATAAATTAAAAAAAAAAGAATAATGCATAAGAATATTACCAACAATGACTTGTTAAAATAATATATGTACATATGCAAACGTATGTAAAATGTAAAGTGAGTGCATAAATTAATGAAGAGTCAAGATAAAATAAAAGAAAAAAAGTTTTGAAAAGAAGAATTTAATTTTTATACACATATATACAAGTTTGTCTAGATCTTCAAAATTACAAATAACATATTTTAGATATTTGTAGCAAAAACATTTTCTGTTTCATGGTTTACATTTTCAAGTTATGTATAATTGTATAATGCATAATATGTTCTTTTCATATAATGTCCATAAGAACTTGAAGGAAACAGCTCATAAAATTTTATAAAAATCTATAAATTTTATAAACTTTTATGACATAACGCGTAAAGGAAGATAGCAAACGTACACAGTAAAATTACTACGTTATTATTACAAGTATCGTTATGAATATTTATTCCTACGGATAACATTTAATTTCCTCGATTTAATAAGAGAACATATCAGAAAATTAGACATGTGTCAAAAATGATTTTAATTAACGGAAATGTATATTTGGAGTAAAGTCTGTGAAATATATATCCTTCGAAAAGCCATTTCTTTACAATAGTATTGCGGTAACGCTTGCATCTATAAATATCAACAATCTAACTGATGTGCATTCAGCTGTTTAAATCGGAATAAGCTGAGAAGCTCCCGGACCTGTTCGTTTTGCGAACGTTAATATATTCTACATAGAAATGTTGATGTTTCTTAAATAAAGAATACTTATATTTCGAAAAATCTTGTCATGCAAAGGTAACTGGTAATTATTAAAAGTAGGAAAGCATATTGGATGCATCTCATTTCTCATTATCGTCCATTGGCTTATTTCATTTATTGCGATAAAGGTTTGAAAATAAAGAGACATAACGGCTTTTTTGCATTAGAACTTTTTTACTTTACAAGAATTGTGAATACAATTGCAAATTAAAACAAAGAATTGCTCGCGTTTATCAATCTTTGAATTGATTAAGATTGTTAGAAAGTGGTATACTTTAGATAATTAATATTGATAGCTTATTTAAATTACTTTTCTCTTATCAAAACTTGCAAGAAGTTTATATTTGCGCCATGCTGACCTCACTGATCACCAATTGGAATTATACTAGCGCAGTGCAAAAACTTGAAAAAGTTATATTTTGAGTCTATAAAATTTCATATACTTGATAAATATTTCGTTATTAATTAGGACGTTATTTTCGCACTACGTCCTAAACAGCAAGAGTTTTGTCTCATATACTGTGATATAAGCGATCAATTCGGTTCTAACGTAAATTTTTTTTATTAAGCGGTATCCATAATTAATGTAGAGAATCTAAGCCAATTTTTAGTATTTTTTAAATTAAAAAAAAAAACACCTAAATTTGAGAAAGTTATAGCTTGCTAAAGTCTCTTTGATGACGGCAACTTCAAAAGATTTCGCAGCGACTATATTATACTATATTTTCTTCAATTTTAAAGATATTGCAAAATGCGACAATTGATTAATCAATGGAAAGAAAGATATTTGAACATCGGCATGTGTCCGTCTATACATACGACGTATAGAGGGACATGTCAACAAGACTCATTAAGAAGTTTACTTATACGTGCCATGCAATGTAACACTCCCAAGCTCCCCAAGCTTGACGACCAATTTCTAAATTTAATTTCTCCGAAGGATAGCCCAGTTTCTCCGCACGAGCCCCACTCGTGCGGGGGGTGCAGTTTGGAATATAAAAATTCCTGTGATCAGGTGGACTCGAACCCGGTTCCTCGGAGTTACGAGTCTGGCGCTTTACCACAAGACCACACTGCCACCCTTCTGATAATGCTGATTCTGATCATTTGAATAGCTTTTGTTTACAAACAGACAATAGTTATTTGTGTAACAAGTGCCGTAAGATGAAAATTCCCGGGTGCGGAGTTTACGCACGAGCCGAAGACCTTCGGCTTGCACACCCTATTTTATGTTGCAAGTGCCTGGAAAGTGGTCTATCACGCACGCGTAGCGTGCGTAATGGGCCACTTTCCATGCACGTGTTGCATAAAATAATTTATTTTATTATAGCTATATTCGGTTGCTTCATATTTCAGATTGTACGGCGCACGATTCACAAACAAAGATATTTTCCTCGCGCATCTGCAGGACATCGCGACCGCGATAATAGCATTATTGGACGTGATGAATAAGTACTTTGTACTTTATAATCACCGACGATGATACAAATCTTGGACATATATGTCTCACCGTGTTTAACTGGTACTGCAGAATGTGCATACTAATTACGAAACAGAAATTGGTAACTCCTTTATTATTAACAATTTTTATTAATTCTATTATATTCTTCAGTCTTTTCTACGCTTATTTCATATATAATTCGTTAAGATTAGTTCTGTATTTGGTTGATTAGTTACCAATTTCTGTTTAAAAAAAAAACAGCCACTGAAATTTCTGAAATTTACTGAAATTTCTATAACTCAAGAACTGATTAATTAAATTTTAAAGAATTATATATAAAATAGGGGTAGAAAAAATTGAAGAATATAATAGAATTAATAAAAATTGCTAATAATAAAGAGGTTACCGATTTCTGTTTAAAAAAATCTACGTGATTGCTCTAATGTCCGCAAATTTTAAGATATCAAGTCAAATACAACACCAATTTATCTTTAATGATACTTTATTCATAAAAAAAGTGTGCAAGTAGAAACTGCATGAGAAAGCAATGTGCAAGTTTCTACTTGCACACTTATTTTATATTTTTATTTTTATACTTACAAATTTACTTTGAAAAAATTATGTGGTAAATTAGGTTGTAAAAGAAGTTAATGTGTAATAAAAACGAAACATTTGACTGATATGATCCTTTGCAATTAATTACTGTGTAATAATTATATAATTTTTGTTACAACTTCGATTATTTAGATAAGGAAATAGATGTGCTTATTTATTATTAAAATAAAAAAACAGATACAATGAGTTAAATATGTAGAAATGTGTGTTATACAGATAACAATTAAGTCAAATCTTTTCAAGTCAAATTTTATTGTTTTAATTAAAAGCATAAGAGACACCTGTAGTTATTGCTTTTTTATGTACTGAGTAATTTTTTTTTAAATATTTCAAGCATTTATCGCGTTAGTATGTTGTGAACAACGATTCTCGAATTTAATCCAGGCATTAAAACTGTTCTAGATAATAATTACACGTGAGCCAATCAATGATGGTGCACGGTTCACCTGCTAGCTCCGAATTACGCCATACGATGCCGTGAAATACAGGGCATAAAATCATGGATAATTACAAATATTTTAATTGCTTATCGTATCTGCGACATGATAAACATACAAGAAAATTGACAAATCGTTGACAAATAATTTACTGTAAAATTAATTTTATAATTAACAAACTTTCCGTTGCATTACACGATGTTTTTGATGATTAATATTTATTAGATCAAAAAACGAAAAAAGAGCTGTGTTAAAGATTACGTTAGAAATTACAATAAAAATTACTTTAGGTATGTAGATATTTTCACGTAAAAGATACAATTTATCTAAAATTGTAATTTTTTTTTAAATTGTTTTGTCGCCTGTAAGATCTAATGTTGTTATCTGCCAAGGTGGAAAGAAACACCGTAAACAATGAACGAAACTAGGCGTAACATTGCCAACTTGACAGAGAACTTGTGTTTAAATCTTCGACAGAACGCGGAACGGTATATCTAATTCGATTCTCAGAAGTTATCCTTAAGGTTCCAGACGAGAAGATGTTGATGTCTGTTTGGTTTACGCCGGTCTCCGGTTAATCGTTTGGCTTTCAATCTCAAACATCGTTGGCACGATTGAGAATTAAAAGCGTAAGTGTGTTTGGTAAATTTAAAACTCGACCGGGAGAGGGGACTAATCCCATTTATCCACGCTTCAGTTTTTTCAAAGTGAGCAAGAGATGAAAAAGTTCGAAGTTCCGTGCTTTTTAATGGTGAGATATTTCCAGAATCGTCAAGTTAAAGAACGATAATAGCTTAAATAATTTTATGATTTTATACGATAATGTAGTACAGAGATTATTCTTTTCTTCTTCTTAAATTCTTCATATCGTTATTAATATCAAATAATAACATAAATTTACTTTATGCGCAAGAGAAAAGAAATTCTATGCTTCATAACGTGCCACATACTTCGACGCACAATTTCAACAGTTTTGGATGAGGATGCGTAATAAGTACGAGGAAATGCGGGGGATGAGATACTATCATCTAACGTCCGGGATGTAGTTCCTATCTAAACGGACAGAAGCTGATATCATATGCCCACACAATACCAAGCGAATAACTGCTCAATGAATCGCCGATTTCATTATATTAAAATGGCTATTATTTCGCAAATGCCACGATAACGAACCATTGAAGCGCGGAGAAAAGCCTGTGGACAATGCTCGTGTTATAGAGTGTGACAGTTAATTAAATTCATCGTTAAATTAATTATTAACAGATGAATCGTCTGTGTTTGTTTCTCGATTGTATCCAAAAATCTTTAAAATAGCAATAAAAATTTATAATTTTCAAAATTGTTCTAGAAAAGAGAAGGAAGAGAAGGAGAATAAGTACGCATTTGCGTTTATGAGTTACACTTTCCTTCAATGTGCTAATATACAATTTTGTGCACATTTTACCATGTAAAGCAAATTTAAAGATAATATAATTTAATAACTTATAATGCATGGCATGGAATTTCATTTAATTCAATTATCAACTCTATTTATTGTCGTGACCTACTTTATTATCTATTTTATTTTCTAAAAAGATAGTTAAATCTGCAAACAATATATTATCTGCAATATCTTTAAAAATATAAAATAATATCAAATTATAATGATTTATAATTATACGCGAGATTTAAACAACTACGTTTAGCGTTAGAAGTGGTAGACGCGAGTATGGACTCCGCTCGTTAAAAGTCTTTCTGGTTCTACCAATTATAAAGTTGGTTTGCGATGGTTTGCCATAAATTGACCTCAACTTTCAATTCCCATTATTTCAGCATTGTATAGACGAACATTATATAGCACTAGAGTCAATTTTGGAGCCGCGGTGGACCACCCGCGCGCGCATCCGCTTTGTTTGGTAGTTCTTTTACAGCCGGTCGCGCCAAGCTGTTCGTGACACCAGTACCGACACGTGGAGACCGAGGAATTTTCGACACTCCCACAAACGGCAACGTATGCACGTGTGTATGTATACTTTGTACGAGGAATGTAAAACTAACGAGATTAAATGACGTAATCGTGTAAGTCTTCTCAGCTATTTTTATGCTCTTACTAGAGCATGTGACGCAAAGGGATTCTCGCGTTATTATTTTACCAGACACGATGATTCTTTATCTTACTTCGCCTACTTTCGTCCACAACGACAAAAAGATTATCGTATTTAGCCGCGGTTTTGGCAACAATCAAAGTTCGTGTTTTAACGTTCATTTAGAAATTTTTCGCAATAAGAATTTTCTCTGAACAGTTAACAAGTAACGAGAAAATTGCTATAAATAATCATCAATTTCACATTTTCTTTTCTAAATTATAGTCTTTTACTCAGATTTACAATGGAATGCATTCAAAACGAACAGTTTAATAATTCGCATAAATGGCTCTCGCTGTAATCGTGCATTTGTAAGAGAGAAAGTAGCTTTATACATAGCAATAAAATTAAACGCAATTTCGAATATTTAAGAGACGTTTATTACATATGAAAGAAGCGTTGGCTATTTAGGTTTTAATTTTCTTTCATAAACTTTCATAAACTCTGGGCATAAATTATCGATCCTGCAAAGAAAAAATATCGTTACGTACGATTTGATGAAATTGATGAAAGATCCCTTTTCGTCGAGGATCGCGAGGCTCACGATTAGTCGAGTGTATTTAACAGCGATAGTCAAATCAGGATTTGGCTAAGCATATATTTGACACTCGGACGTGATTCAGTAGCCAGCTGAGAGAGAATGAATTATTGATTACGTCTGCCACAGCGAGTGTGATTGCTATGTTGCACACCCGTAGCATGTTATGTCACGGCTTTCAATGTATGCAGATGACTTGACTGATGTCATCGCCGGCCACATTTTGCGTGGCTAAATTTTGTCCGACATTCACGTCAAACTTTTTGACGTTGGAAAAATTGTTGAGCATCTAATCGATAATATGTCCAGTCACGTTTTAAACATATGCTCTTAATTCCACCGAAAATGTTATATAAATATGGGTATGATTATTGTTATCACTATAATATTTGTGTTCTCAGTAAAAGAGAGATTTAAACCTTACGTAAAACTGTCAACATGATTCTCCTTGTGAAGTCGAGATAAGCCATGTGTACATTTGGAGAAATTAGCGTTCGGTGAACACTCGAAATTAAAAACATAATCAAACGATTATGAGTCGAACGATGTGATAATTTTTTGTACAGACTAACACAAATATCACTTTTTGCAAAGCAAAGAGAAAAAGTTAAAGTACAGGGAATTTTATGGGATAAACTAGAATTATTAGGTGTTTCTGAGCATCGGCAATGTACAAGGATGCTGCTGCTTTACAAATTCACAAGATATTTTCGCCATACTCTGCGCACTTTTTGTAAAAGCTTGAATTTCAAGGCTGAAATTTGCACGCGCTTTCAAAATTAGCTACGAGCAAGATAGATATAATGCACGATTCAATCAATAGGCCGATCGAACATTTTGCAATGATCGGCATTAGCAAAGCCAAGTGGCCGTGTCTCACGCAACTTCCGCCGTGGTGAATTTAATATCACTAACTAACCGTGTACGCAGGAGAGAAAAAATAAGAATCTTGCCAAGAGATAACAATCGAATAGTAACATTTGTCGACTAGAAAAGTAGATAATAGTTGTTGTTAAAATAAAATCGAAAAAAAGAGAGAATTGCATAAAATTGCGCGAAAGAATAATTTTTCCAAAAAGTGGAAGAGACGATTATACATAAAAGAGAGCTAACCCGAACGCTGTGTCGCTATACAGAGAGATGATCGCGCGCGCGCGTGCACACAGCTTCCCGTGACTTCTGCGTAATCTGAATTCCTATTAAAATTCGTGGCCCGGAGTTTGTTCAACCACCAACGGCGGTAAATCACGCGCGTCGGTTTTTCCCACGACGTGTGACTAACGGCGGTTTGCAGGAAGCACGGGAAAGCGATAGGAAAATGGTTCGCGAGCCGCGGCCGTTTTCCATGAGCGAAAAATCGCTGCGCCCCGGCCTGTCTCCCTTTTCATATTTTTCGTTGAATACTTTCGGTACACCCGATAAACATCCGACGCGTGCTTATAATAGAACTGACTTCGCTCTAGATAGACAACCGGGCTTTGATCCTCTAATGGTATGCTGATAGAGTGATGCTCTGCTAACTCCAGTTGAAGGCAATTGTGCAGGCATCTAATTTATTTATTTTTTCCCGGTCGTTCAATGAAATCAATGACACGTGCAGCGAAACGATAGGAAGATTCGATCCACACTCGACGTATCGATCGTAGTCATATAGATTGACATGGATGTACCCTAGAATAGCGTTTTCAAGCGTTTCTGCGAATATATATACAATGGCTATTCACGTATGTGTCACCGCACATTCTTTATGCATGCGCTCGAATGCTTAATGAGTTTTCAGGTTGATTTGCCGATGAATTAGGATCCGCGATTAAGTCCTCATCGTTAATGCCCGTGTAGTACGTCGAAACCGCGATGGCAATTGTCGATGTGAAACGGCGGTGCGAGGTGGCGATTAATTCATCATCAACGGGGATATGGGCCCCTATAAACGTACGTTGTCGATAATGACCATCACGTCCCGGTCGACCAAATAATTTCCGAAATCTCGGCACGGACGGACGCGCAGCTTCTCTCTCTGCGGTTTCCGGTTCACGTTAATAACGTCGCTAACATCAGTTCTTACGTCACACACCGTGTGTACATAACTGTTGTTTCACGGTGGTAATTGTATTCTTCACGCACAGTCGAATGGCAAAACGTTTGAATTTGCTTATTGCACCATCAACATCTGAACTTCCGGCTTTCACCGGCATTACTTGTGTTACGCGTTAACTTAAATTCACAGGCAACAGATAAAAACTTTCTTCGCTACATCATCCTAACACAAAATGCATTTCTGAGGTGAAAGAGGCGACGTGTCTTGGTCACCACGCGCGATGCAATTATTTAATTCTTAATATTGGGCGTTATTATTTGATTCTTAATAATTAGGCATTATAATGATGACGAAAATTAAATTTAAAAAAGGCAAAAGAGACAGCGATAGCCAGTGGCGATTAATTCGAGGTTTATTTTATGAGCTAGAATTGTCATCGAAATCCAATCACCAATTTATACATCCCGAATTTACTCCGATAATTATCCATGACGAGCATCTAAACTCTTCAGGATACATCATTCCTCGTAATTATAACGAAATTTTGTCGATAGGAAATCATATTTCGTTCATTTTTGCCTTTTACGAACTCTAATGATTTCTAGCGTTCCTTCGAGAATTTATATAATCCTCGAAATCAACGAAACAATGAGCGCTCCTTCCATTTCGAACGATCTTCTGATGACGGAATTGACTTTCTGCGATATATGGATATATCGTGTGAACGCTTAAGCGGGCCACTTTAAGACTTTATAGATGCTGTAAATTTTCCTCGTGGAATTGGCAGGTTGTTTCACTTGACCGCGGACGTTGCAGTTCTTTCGGGGCAGTTCCAAACGATGCAACTTTTTAAGGTTTTACTCTTCCTGCGATAACGACTTTTTTCGTCGATGCTCTCAGAAATCGGGTAAAACTTTTTATGGCGTTGCGATAAACAAAAACCATTTAGCATTTACAAGAAAATATTTTAGCAGATCGATAAATTGCACTAAGTTTTATATCAAACACATTTTTTCAAAGAAGTTAAGTAAAGAAGTAAGAAATTGTAGACTAAATGGATATTAATATAAAGAAATTCACCAGATCATATATTTTTAATTCCGATAAAATTAGACATACGCAATATAAGTTCTTATAAATTTATTTTTCACTCGCTTACTTTTTATAATATAATTATTACGATAATTAAAGAGAAGGAAGATAAGCAACATAAATTCCGCTATGGTAAATTCAGCTCAACATCATCTGTTCAGAACAAGCGAAGAGAACTCATAATGTTGAGTATGAGACGCTCTCACGTCAGCTTGCATAGTTAATGAGAGAGTGCCGCTCTCTTAACGTTAATCTTACTTCTCGCAACGTCGTCACAGAGAGAGAGTGAGAGAGAGAGAGAGAGAGGGAGAGAGACGCGGGTATCAGAAAGCGTCATGAAGCTTCCACAAAAGCAACCCAGCATCACGCTGGGAATCCAGCATAGGATCTACGAGTGAGTACTGGTCGATGGGATCCCAGGGATCGAGATTACTATACGTGAGAGTGTGGGCAAAGCACGCTTTAAGAACGGCACTCGACAAAGCGTAGAGACGTTCGTGTTATAACTGTAATAGGAACGAATGTGTATTCTGCTCTCTGAATACCCACGCGAACGTTTGGCAGACGGAATTCGAAAGTACGGTCTCTTTACGGCTTGAAAAAAAAAAAACATGTAGTGATTTTCCTTCGCGTATCCGCGTACGTGCCATTTCTATAAGAACGTTTACATCTCCGTGTTTAAATTTTTTTCAAAATGTAATCAAATATCTTTTCTGTTTTATTTATTTAGTCAAGTTTGTAACAAGTAAGGAAAGTATACTCTCTATAATTCTATATCTACATTGTTATTATAGATTTTATTAGTATTATTATAGATTTTGTCATTGTTTTATAATATCGAAAACATCTGGTCAAAAGCAGCATTGCAAAAAGCAATGCCAAGGCTCCACGATCGATAAATTTAGAATGTAGAATTTAGCAGGAGCAATAAACGGCGTACTAATTTGCCGTTACATGTGCGAAATAACAAAGATCTCACCATTAAAAGAACTTAACAACACGTATCGCAGAACCTAATGCAAAAGTGCTATTGTCAAATTTTTATCCTGGACGAACCGAGAAAACGCACAAAGGAACAAGCAGGTTCGTGGTGAAATAACGTCAGAGACTAACGAGGCGACATTATGCGCGCCAAGAATACGCCAAGAAAGAGAAAGAAAAATACATCAACAGGATCACGCAATGCATGGATATCTTTCTATCTGCTCGCACGGAAAGAGCTGCACAGCATTTTTTGATATGAGAATTTTGAGGCATATTCCCGGAAAAACGAAGAGTATGTAGAAGACAAAGACAGAAGATAAGTATTATTAAAAATATAAAAGTTGCTTAAATAAAAAAAAGTACAAAATGTTAATGAAAATGAGAAATATTAATAGTGAACGATATGAGAGCATTGCATGCGTATACCTAGATTGACTGTAAGTAAGATAAATATAATATTACACAATTAGAAAGCAGTATTTATTGCAAAAATTTAAGATAATAAAGATATAGTAATAAAATATATGGTAATTATAAAAAATAATTTTTATAAAGTAATAGTACAATATTTTTATATGCAAAAAAACATTTTTCTACTATTTTTCACCATTTTTTAATAATAATAATATTAATAGTAATAATTTCCATAAATAAAAAATAAATTTAAAGAATATGTCAAAATGGATATTATTTACAATCGGCATTGCTATTAACAACTGTAACCCGATCCACATTTTCCTGCTTTAAACGACAATCCACGCTCATAAAACTGTAAAGCTTACAATTGCATTCGAGACCTTTTGCAGTTAACCCAATAGCCGTGTCCACAAGAGAGGCGCAAGTTTTTATTTTTAAACGCACTGATATTAATGTTCATTCGTGCACCATAACCCTCGGGTATGCTATTTACGGGTGTATGACGAAACGGACGCGTCTCGTTTACGAACGTCATACGAGTCGCGAGTTCCCATTGCAATTGAAGGGCGGTCAAAGCCACTGCTATTCCGTCGGAGCGGAAATTCAATTCGACGCCGTTCTTGAGCACCGCATGAAAATTACGTAAAGCTCAATGAACGCAATTTAACGTATGATCTGTGTATGTAATATTATGTAAATTTATGCAACACTTACCGAAGGGCTAATCTTAGCTACAGCTCAGTAAACATTACTTTCTTGCGATATAGGTAACACAATGTAACAATTGAAATCACTCTCAAAATAAGCAAAGCGTCGTTTTTATAGTTTCAATGATGCGGTATTGAAATTAATTAAGAAAAATGTAAAATGTTCGTAGAGCTAATTTTCGATTTCTCTGGTCTTCAAATTTTATAACTTAATGGCTGGTCAAGGTGACGTCACGAATGTAAAGTTACATTTATGAAATATGCATTTAAAAATTTATAAAAAGCAAGTATTAAACATGTTACACAAAGATAAATTACATTCACATAGTGTAAATAATATAAATAAAAAAAAACATAGTGATGTATTACGCCACGTTGTTAGTAAACGATTCGAGTTTGCCGAAGAGAGTAAAGTACTTAAAATTTCCGCTCACGAGTGCATCGTAACTTGGCAGTAGATTCTTCAAGAAGAAGAAGATGGGAGGATGATACGAAGAAGCGCGTAAATCTCAAAGGGATTTATGGCGGCCTACCCGAAACGTCTTAGCCGATGAAATGTTTGACAATAATCATCTCGAGGTATCTTCTTACCGATAATATCTACCGCCTTCTTTCATCTGTACCCAAACCCTACACACCTCGATTAGTCCCGCGTATGTGTAGTTCTTCTGCTACAGGCCATTCTCGTTAAATTCCAGCGAAAGTGTGATATAACGCCGTCTGTTAGATGTGTAGATACATTCCTTTCTTCGCTTTTAAGTAAAAAAAAACACGACAGATGTCAACGCATCTCTCTTCATCAAAATTGATTTGCAACATCAAATTGATTGAGAATGTACCGCGAGACATCTGTTAATTTAATCTGTATTTAGAAGTGGTCTTACGTTTACACGTATAAAACGGCGAAATAATCTTACAAATTCGGCATCACGCGGTAACACTGCAACTTACGAGACGGTGAGTTTTCGCCGCGGCGACAATTCCACTATAATCCGCATTCTGAAGGACGAAGGGGCAATGGCAGAGGAGAACGGAGGGACAACGTTGGCATCCCGAGTGGCTCGGAGGATTATCTCTCGGATCCTTGCGAGCGTTCGTCGTGACTCTCTTTCTCCTCCCCTGATCTACGGTCGATTGTAAAGGGCTCGGGAAATTAGCTAGATTGTTTCAAACGGTGGCTCTCATCCTCTTAAGTCTTAAAGGGGATTTCCATCCCTCCCGGTTTTTTTTTCTTTTCTCTCCTGCCGCCGGAGCGTCGCCGTTTTATTTCTTCGTCGCATATGCATTAACATCTCGTGAGCCCTTCGATTTAAAGCTCACTTAAGCCCACAGCTACTTACTGTCGGAGCGGCGTATCTCCCCGAATCCGATGCTAATAGTCAGATTATATAATTTGGCTGCTTTTTTTTATTCAGAAGATATTCCGCATTGATTTACGTCACGAACATCGTTGCTTCTTGTGACATTTGTCTCGAGACTTACGTCAGATTTACGTAAGCCGGATCAACATTTCTGATATAAATAAGTATTTTGTTACTGCAAAATATTTAATTTTCTACAAAATTGAAGCATCCGATAAATAATAGTTATTAACAGCACTACTCTTGAGTTATTATAAACGCTCGAAATTTTTTCATCAATTAATAACGAATTTGTGCAGACTTGTAAAATGTACAGGTCCTCTGTTTTACTTTCATAAAAATATACTGCACATTCATTATACGATAAAACATATACGCATTTACCTAGAAATAGTTTGTAATCAAGTTTCGGTTGAATTTTCGTCGGTAAACGCGACCAAGTTTTCGGTTATAATTTATGATACGCTGGCCGTATGCAAACTCAGTCGCCCAAACATTGAATTGGGACGTTAACGCGCTGAAAGTTCTTTCCACGCGATTACGCCTGCACCGATCGCTTGGTCGGTCGTTCGTTCGTTCCTTCGGTCGCTACTACCCTAGCTCCTCCTTCGGTGGCGCGTTTATCGTGAATAAAAATTCGATCGTGGGCCCGTATCCGCCGTACGAAATTTATGAAAGGGGGGAACGCTCTTTCACGCTACGGCGGCAATTTACAATAATTGCAACGCCGTACGCACTGGTGGGAGCCTCGTAAACAGTAAACGGCCTCCGTGCGGCACCCGTCTTCGTCATCGTCGGGACGACGAAGGCGAAATGCGTTAGCGCGGCGAGACAAGGGGAAGAAACGAGAAAGACGCGAGAGAGGTGAAGAATCAAAGAAGCTGATGGAAGAGAGGCTGAGCGCGGCGAAAGACACAGGCACGTCAAGGGAAGAGAGAGAAAAGTCAGGATAGAGGTAAGAGGGAGGGCCTACTCTTTCCCCCCTTTCGCCGGGAGAGCGAGGCTGCATATCGGAGGAGACAGAAAAATCAAGCAGCACAAAGAGCAACGCCGGCACTGCTGAATATTGCATTCACCAACGTTTGCCGTCGTCGCTGCCAGGCGAGTCTGCGCCGCGTATGAAAGCCGGAGAGTTCGTCGTAAAGTCGGCCGCCGCGCGCTAGCGGTGGTCCTGGTTCGGTATATAGGAAACAATGTACGTGTATTCGCGCGCTCGCGGAGACAGAGCGGATTCTGCGCGTGTGTTTTATAGACACATCTATTGTAAATGTATATGCATACTAGAGCTTTATGGGAAACGTAACGATCGGGCGCGAGTAGTCATACGCGGAATCGGGGGAAACTGCTGTGCGCCGCGTAAAAAAACTCCGGTAAGGTATCAAAGACACGAACACTCCGCCGGGAATACACCGCAGCGCGTCTACCGCGGTGGCGGCGGTAGATCGTATTGCTGTCACACGTATTGCCCCGATGCGACGTCCAGAAATACGACGTCTCGACGGAATAGATAAAGACGACTTCGATTTCGTAGACCAAAGTTTCCGCTAGCGCTATTGGATCAATTTCTCCCTTTTCGTTATTCTCTATATACACTTATTTTTCTTCGGAAAGAAATAAAATTGGAACTTGAGAATATTCAATTCTAAACTTCGTTATCAACTTAATTCATATTAATTTAAATTAATTTAATTCAGCTTAATTTAAATTAATAACTATTACGAAGTAAACAAACATTTTACACTTGTATCACGGCAAATAAATTAAAATCAAGTTTATAAAGTAATGCATAATGCTTATTTTATACAATATATTTTTATGAGGTGAAACTTACGTATTGTCGCCTAGAAAAAAGAATTTTTTAATTTCTATGCAAGGCACAGTAAAAATTGTTGAAAACTGAGTATCTCTTACTGAAGAGATGAACATGGATCGACATCAAAGAATGAGTACATTTTTAATTGGGCAGATCTACCTTTTCGTTAATGAGTTTTGCGCGACGAAGATTTCACGGTGCTAATTGATCTAATTACAAGATTCAATTTCAGATTCTATCCATCTTTTAAAGCTAACGACAGATTGAACAAACGTCTGAGAGATCGTCTCTCTTTCTCTTTCGTTACAGATATCGGTACGTTAAAAATGATTATATCGTTAATTATCGTGTTACATATCGCAATTACTATACTCGAATATGATTATATCGTTTAAAAATGAATAAATGGACGTGAAAACGATTAATACGCTTTGCGTGTCGCTGCTACGTGATTCACTCGGCAACGAAGAAAGAAAAGAAGAGGAAAAGTTCACCAAGGTTGGACGAGGAGCTCTCGAGCGTGCGGTAATTAATTACACGGCTAGTATCGAGATAATGGCTGCTAATTAACCCGACAGGGGAACGCCATGGATGATCGGCGAGGATCGTAAGTTGACAAGAGGGAGAAAGCAGCTGCAGATAAGTGCAACGCGGAAAGGCTTTGAACCATTGCAATTTTCTTCGCTTTACGAACACTTTATGAGATATTAACGACGATTACATGTGAGAAGAAAAATGATAATATTTATGAGCTATGTAGCGTCGAGATATTTGAAAAGCGAGATGAGAATAATACAAACCTAAGTTGTAGATTACAATATTTAACGGGATATAAAAAAAGAAATTATAATATATTTTTATGACTGTATTAATTACAATGTCCATCAGTATCGAACGATTACTTAACTAACCAGAATTATGGACTTATTGTTGGCCATATTTTTGCACTTTTTAACATAGTTTATTTTTTTCTAACTTCGTTTTTATTTTAAATTAATATTCTAATATATCGATGCAGAAAGAGTATCTAGGATGACTGATTTGTTTTCACATGTTAGTATTCAGATGCACGCCCGTGTAAAACATTTTCCGAGTTTTAATAGCATATTTATATGATGGATTACAAAACATCATCGTAATTAACAGTAAAAATCAACATGTAAGAAATTTTCGCCTATATTCCTTAGAAATTATGTTCATTTCTTTATATGCGCCTTTCTTTAGATGTGTTATGAACGATGACGCACCAATAAACTCACTCGAAACAAGTAAAAAGATTATATATTAAAAAACAGAGCTTTAATCAGCAGGTCGTTTATTGCGTCGGGATGCCTCGAGAAATTCCACAGGCTTTTGTGTCCTGTTAAAAGGGCGAAACCTTTTTAAGGGCTTCTGGTCAAACAATGCCCTCTCGAATCGATCTCTTGGATCGAGACTCCACTATGGAGGAAACAATCTTCACCATCAAGCATCGTAGTTGCTGAAATTGCAACTTTTCTTACAAATAGTATAAATAAAAATTGTATTATATCCTTAATTACAATAATTATCTTTCGACATTTTTCAAATATTATCTTTGGTTTAATTTTGACAAGAGTAATTTTAATTAAAAAAAAAGATATACGCTGATAAAAATACAGTATTTTCTATGAAATTTTATGGAGCGTTTCATATATTTTTCTATAACACCAAAGTTCTATCAGAAGCTTATATACAATCTCATACGCTTAAAGTTTTACCAGGATGATACAGTGGTGAGATTATTATACAAAGTCATTCTCGTAAATTGACCGTTAAATTTATACAAAAACGACATGCACTTAAATGATGCAGCATATTTGTTAAAACCTTTAATGAGCTGTCATATCTCTCGTGATCATCTCTTTACGTAATTATGATAAAAATGGCATCGTCAGATTGGTCTTGATTGGATAGAAAGGACAAAAAGACTTGAACAAAATTGGTATCACGTTATAAAAATGTAAGCTGGATCGTAATGGTTATACTCTGTCTGATAAACACATTGCCGTCAATTTTATTATGATTTCGGTTACGCTTGTTGATTTTGGTTCCTGGGGCATTATCCTGTATCGAAACAATGCATTCTCCATGGTACTGTAAATCCGGCTAGAAGATACCCAGAGTAATTCACCGTTACGTAATATATATGTGCCGAGCTCCGAGATAGTCTGCACCGGTACAAATAGCGCCGTGCTGTCTGCGCCGATCGACCGGCGGCGGCGAGACTGCGAGGCGGCACTGGCAATGCACTTGTTGCAACAATATGCATCAGCTTCTTCACCATCTACATATACATATACGCCGCCGGCTAAGTGCGCACGAGGCTCATGTATTTATGCTGCCGCACGCGATCACGCGAGATTTAAACGTACGATGCGATAAAATCTGCGTCGATTAATTTATCATAACTTTATATGCCCGATTATCCGCGCATCATCATCTTGAGTCAAGCATTACCGAACCCTACATTAGAACGGTATACTTATCCTAGCATCGTAACGTCACAATTAATATTTATAAAAGCGAGCGGATTTAAATTTACAAAATCGTCTCGAAAATGCAGCCTTTGTGGCGTCGTGCGCAGATGTGCGCGGCTAAACTTCTTAATCGCGCGCTGAGAACGTGATCTACTTCCACGGATGAAACAACAGCAACAGCAACAACAACAGCAGCAGCAGCAGCAGCAGCTTGGTACAGCGATTATGAGCAACGAAGTGTTTATAGGAGAGCACTGCACTCCTCTCACGTCTCTTCGTTCGCTGCATCGTCTCTTACCTCCTTCCTCCTGCCACTTTGTATCATCTCACACCGTCTTCTTGCTCACCTATATCTCTCTTCTTACTAACTGCCAGTGACACGGCACACACCACACCACACATGTACGTATACATATATATATATATACGTACAACAAGCATACGTGCATACACCGACACTCATCTATCCATGCGATTCAATTGCGACGTTGTGATGCCAGGCACAGCTTTAACGATAGTGCTCTTCCCTGTTCTCTACAGTTTCCTCCCGTGACAGTCTTTCTCTCATTCGTCTCTTCTTTCATTCTCGCGCATATCTGAGTTTTTGCCGGTGTCTTTTATATTTTGTCACATGGATATTCTTTCAGCCTCGTCTTCAGAGTGATGTCCTTCAAGTAACGAGAACACCTCTGGCTGCATCTTCGGTATGCAACTCAACATCATTCACTGGCAGTTCTTTTCCGTTTTCGCAAGGTATATAGATACTGTTGTATCTTGGAACAGTGGGAGAACCATTCAGCGAGACTTATGCGCGGAATGACACGAGTTTACCGTTGCAGCTATATGTATTACAGACATTTTTGAATAAGAAAAAAAATGTAAATTTGGCATGACAGATCGTGTTAGTTGCCCGAGATATTTCACGTTTGATGAGATAAAAGTGCGAGAAATATCTATGTAATTCTCTTATATGTATAGTAAGTTTAATAAATTCTAATATCCGATTTTTTTCTATTTTTATCCATTAAAAATTTATTTTTTGCAATGCTTATTGTTTCATAAATATTTTGTTCAATATCGTTTAAGTACATATATCAATATGTACTTAATATTTATATGTAGCTTAGACATAACATTAATTAAATTGCATTTTAATGTAAAAAGAATAGATAATAGATAACTAAAATTTATTGTGCTAGAGCGTCGCAAATTACAGTGATAGTTTATACCGCGTTAATTTTGATCCTAATATCGTTATTAAAATCTGGATCATAATAAATCATACGAAGTGAGCTGTAGCGCTGGATGATTTAATCTGATTCTGTAGAAGCCGCGATTTATATTTTAATCAGTTAACCTCCGCCCGCAACGGTCGATGATTAAATTACCAAGTGCGAGTTATAGTTCCATGTATTATCACCATTTGTGTGCTATGTCAACCAAAGCGCTGGTTTACGATCGGAATGTTTACAATGTTACATCGAATTTTGTAATTAACTTTTCAAATTTTAATTAATCGCATAGTGATCGATTGATAAATAATTGATAATCTTCATTATCTATTATTTCGTATTTAACGTGTATCATGCTAATAAGAAGTTTATTTAATTTTAATAAGTAAATATATATATATATATATATATATATATATATAAAAATACAAAAGCATATACAGGAATGTGTAAAATTCACAAAAGTTATTAGGTAGTATAAGCGTAAGATTCTGCCAATATTTTTTTATTTTGTACAGAACAACGTATGCGATAAAAAAAATAATAGCGAGTTACTCGTTTCGATAGATCCGTCACAAAAATAAAATTAAACTTGTTTACAAAAAAAGTTTTATGGATTTGTTTAACGGAAAACTCTAGTTGAATTTTTTCAAAATACACAAAAAAGAATCTCCTGTTAATCTGTTACGGAAAGTTTTTTGCTATTACAATACAGATTTTCAATACAATCGAGATTTTCATCTCGATAACAAAATCTAATTGTACATAAAATGTGTAATAAAGTACATATAATTGAATAACATATTTTGTAATTCGTAATTGATTCTTTTCTTATTAGTAATATTATATATGATGAGGAACAATTTCGCGATAATAATGAGTAAAAGATATCAATTGCCTTTGAATGTATAGTCATTTCAGTAAAATATCTTTATTTTCTTTTGAAAAAGATAAAAACGATGAAGAAAAGAAAAAGTAAGAAATAATAAAACTAAGTTTTGTAATAAATTAGTTTCCTCGAAGAGGCACGCTACACGGAATACCGCACCGTGCACTTGACCAAATAAATTTCTAACATATCACTAATGGAAAGCACGTTAAATTCGCGTGTATTCACGTTAGAGAATCGTCACGCAAGACCGTCAAAGATCCGCTTCCGCGGAATACGCACCAAAAATAATCGGGGAAGGATGAAGACCTTCGCGCGTAAGACTTCCTCACCACATCAGAAGCAACGTGTTTCATTTCAATGTAACGACAGTATATACGAAAATCTTCCGATGTTTTGCCTGAATGAAGAAGAAACAAACGAATCGTGGCTCGGTAAGTTTAGTTGCAGCCTCTACCAAATGCGGTTAATTTTAGATTATTACATATGCGCTGTATCTTTCATAAGATTAAAAATAATTCTAAATAATATATTTGATACTAAGATTGTTAAAATGTTATTAATAATATAATGAAGAAAAATACTTTTGAGTAATATATAATAAAAGCGGAATATCTTACATGTGATTCATAATTCATTATATGGCTTGTCCTAATTACAAAACTCTGTTTAAAACATAAAAATGATACGACGAGATTAAACGAACGCCGAACGTTAGGCAGTTTGTTGTATAAATAACTAAGACACTTTTTTTACGAGAAAAAGAATGCGGGCGAACATTGACGCAATGAAATTTGAGCAACCGTTAAAGTCATCTTTCCTCACACGGTTCGAATGCAAGAACATTCGCGGCTTTGTATTTCCTGGGTGGTTCCTTCTGGAACGGTCAGTGATAAATAGACTGCGGTACGTTCTCTTCCTTACGGCGCATAGCGTACAAGGAATGTCAGGAACAGCATCTCAGCCAAGATATAAGATCAGTACCGTGTACATGGCCAATTGATTTGCAATGATTCACACCTCGTTTGTGATCTTGTATACATATGAATTACGAGTAAAATTCTTCTTCTACATATATATATTCACTCTTTATATATCCTCATACGTATAGTTATATATTTAATTACATAATGTAAATGTAAATTTCTGTCTTTTTTATTGAAGAATTTTATCGCGCAGTTAGAGATATGAAGAACGCGTTTCTTGGATTTTGCGCAAGATTATGTAACTTTATATATACGAAGCTGTCTGTCTGTCGTGTAAATGACATTTGCGTGCGGTTGTAAAATAATTTACAATATATCAATCAATTTTTGTATATGCATCCTATTTCATTTGCCTAAGCCACAAACTGCGTGAAATAGTATCGATTTCCTGCCACGGTATAAGCGCTTCCGATAGCTCGCGCTGACCAGATGGATGATGTCGCGACTTCGCGGAAGACTTCTCTCAGAAATTTCTTTTCTGGAACACCTGAAGAACTTTAATCCTGCTTTGCTGCGTCACGAGGACCGCGGTGCCCCTCTTTGAGAATGTTTGACGTTTCCATTAACGCCACCTCGGCTACGATGGATGAGCACTTTGATGTACACCGTCACTTTAATTAGTAAAACTCGCATCACTACTTCTCACTTATATTTTCCTATTTTACTATGTTTTTTTGTAACTTTTATAATTGTGTTTCGCAGGATAACAATCTTATAGAGAAAATAATAGTTAAAAAACTTCCGTAGGATATATTAATAAAAATATTTTACGTTTTTTTTCCAGAAATCACAAATTACAAATGTACAAATATATAATATGATTTGGTGTAATTGCACATCAAAAATATATATTAGGCTCTACACTTGTAATCAATCACAATTTTATCCCATTACTTATAAGGCATATCTAAAAATTCTTGTAACTAAAGTGATTACGATATAGTCTTTGATTATTTTTAAGAGGTTACAATTAGTCCTGGAAAGTGACATTTTACTTACGAATATTTTTTAACATCGCAGATAACATTATTAACTTCTTAAACCCAACAACCAACAATGGTGATTAAATATGTGTTAAATATAAGATTGTAACGTCTGATTCATAATATATTATGCAAATCTCGATGTTGCCGTCGAAAGTTAATGATAAATATTTCAGAATTAGAAAGACTGAAGTAATTTTATTTTCAATAAAATGCCACATTTGAGAGGAGAAATAATAAAATTAAGCAATCAGTGAAATAGAATCGTGATTGCGACATGGCAATGCAAAATTGTAATTTCAAGCTTATTATTAAAGACCGGATATTGATTCATTAAAGAACAATAACGAAAAGAAATTAAGAAATAAGAAGATGAAGGATTCTCGAGATTTCAAGGCGCGCAATGTGTTGTCAGGTCAGATAAGAAATTAAATGTTCCCTAACTTTCGAGATTTTCGTAGGAAGGACAACCCATTGATTTTGGACAGCGGATCGCGCTCGAAGTGATGTCGACTTCTTATTTGCATTTAGATGTAATCGTGTGTTAGGCTGTTAATTTTAAATAATGTGTTAAAGTGTTGCAGATAAACTGGCAATATAGATTTAAAAATGTGACAACACGAAATTTTTCATTAAATTCAAAATTACATCGACCAATTTTCATAAACAGTTATATGATAATCGTAAACTACTCGAGCGGAATTCTGAATAGATGAACTTTGAAAATTCGTTAATTGACATTTCAGATGTCAATGTATAGTAAGCTGCATTCATGCCAACATCAAGTAATTCGATTATGATTTAATTGATTAACTGGCTCCAAACTCCGAGATAACCAAATTATTTGGAATATTGGTTAATATCGTCACGCCTTGATTATTCATATCAAACATATTCGTAAAAATAAAACAATATTACGAGTTGACTTCGAATATATATTAAATATATGTAATTATTTTTTATCATAAATAATTTAATAGATCTTATTTTATTCTTGTAAATATGTAT
Organism: Temnothorax longispinosus; assembly: GCF_030848805.1. NCBI lineage: Eukaryota > Metazoa > Arthropoda > Insecta > Hymenoptera > Formicidae > Temnothorax > Temnothorax longispinosus. The sequence goes on along the minus strand of NC_092366.1, from coordinate 15,709,735 downwards.
TTGTATTTATTGATGCAAATAAATAAATGTACATTATACAATAATTACTTAAATTTGTCATTTACAATAATGTCCGTCTAAAAATTAATGCATAACTATATAATTTTCACTTTTGCCATCATTAATCACTTTTGATATGATTTATTACAAACTGTAAAGACGAAAATCATGTTGAAGTTATAACGTCGTTTTCAATATACTAAATATGTATATGTATATGCCAAGTGCATTATTTGAAAATTTATGATAGCTAGTCTCATTAATTTACTTTCCAATCTTATTCTCTAATATTTTCAAACAAGTATGAGTCGTGATTTGTAGTTGATTGTGATGAATCTAACGTCCGTCAAATGCTTTCATCGCTTTGCCGGTCGATCTCTTATTAAACACGTTTTTGACATGTTGAAAAAACTGGTCATACGTCATACTCTGACGAGTGCTATTTAAATCCGCGGAAAATGTTTGCGGATATAGAACCTTTTCATCTGGCGTGAAGCGACGCGTACTATCACATTTGCGTTGAAAACGGTGCTGATATGAATGCAAATAAGTACTCGTGGAATTACTTGTATATTTTCTAACGGCATAAAACTCATACTAATGCACACGTCTAATTGCAAGTCATCGTGATATTGAAACTGATTGATCACAAACGGAACATGTTGCAAAGCGTGACTACGATAATCTCTTTAACGTCACGCAAGTTCAAATCAATATTTAATATTTAATATATTAAAAATTTTAAAAATCAGCAGATATATTATTTTATATTTTATATAATAATTCACATATCTCTCTCTTGCCCGTTTAACATTAAAATTATCAACCTTGATCCTGAGTTTGAACTTATCATTTATTAAGTAGTTCCTTATACAAATGTGTATGTTTTACGTATTAATATTATAACACTATGCGTAACTTGACAATTTTTTCTATGTTCTCTACAGTGAGATTTTTGTCCGGAAGATTTGATTAACCATAAGAAGAGGGGTCTGCGCGGGTCGATAAGGAGTAACCCGCAAAAAGACTTTACTGTTTCTGATAAAAGCTTAGATAACAACGCGAGATTTCGTGAATTAACTCATTGAGAAGACAGAACTGATATTCATAATTCTTTATCTGTATACTGAGAATAACGAAAGCGGGATCTTTTGAACATATGAGTCAACGTAAATTTCTAATCAGATGTGTCACCAAAGAAAGGAAACCAGTAAAAAAGACTTATATTTTTTTTTATAAATATCTATATAAAAATTTTATTTGATCGTTAAAAAGAAGTATATTAAACTAAATTTATTAAATAAAAAATTAATGAAAAAAATCACGCATGTTTCCCATAAACTTCTGCAAACATCGAGGCAAACATCTTTTAGTAACAGTCGCTTAAGAAATAAATTAAGATATCAAAAGTTCTTTATAGCTTTAACGTGGAATGTTATATTTGATTAAAAATCAATCTTTATTAATTGTGCAAATCGCAAAAAGTAATCTTCTATCATTTGAAAAAATCTACTATTAAAAAACAGTTGTTTAAAAGAAAGAAATCTCTTCGCTGAAGAAAGAATCTTTTTGGAGTTTTGCTTCTCTGTGATGAGGTGCAAAGAAGGTGTGCCGCGGTTGCGTTCTCCAAAACTCGAGGCAAACACGACAAAAAGGACGGTCGGTAATTTAAAGTTCGCCCGCTAACGAGCGATTTGTGTGCAACTTACGCCACCCTGCTGAGCGAACGAAACTAACCGCCGCAGGTGCATTTCAATCAAATGCGCGTTATCGTGCATGGTCTAATTAACGGCCTCAATTAACAAATAAAACTGCTCGCATTAATGCATCTAAATATAATAATACGAGTCAATAATAAACTAATCATTTTTGCGTTGTAAGCGGATATTCCCCAAACAAAATGTTTGCTTTCGAGAAACAAAGCTTTATTAACTTGCATTAAAAAATCTCTAAAAGATTCTAACGATCAAACTAAAGATCTAAAGATCAAACTGTAAAGATATACAACACCAATTTCATTTTATAACATTTGATAGAATTTGATACGTTTTGTTGAAATTAATCGTCAGCTAACGCAGTATTAAGCGTCGAGCGAATGTCTGGTTCTACGACACAATAGATCACGGCAAATAATAACTAATTAGCGAATAAATACTAATTAACGAAGATAGTAGCACGCGACACCCGACGAAGAGTCATGCATGCGCGCGTCAGCAACACCTGTGAACGCGAGAGTATGTCGACGATGCCTGGTGCTGCGCGATATATGAAACACTGCGTCAATTAAATTAATCAAGCGTGCCATTACTACTCAGAATGCACACGCGTCCAAATTTTATGTGAGTCTAACGCGCTCATCCGATGATGAATCATTACTGAGCAATCATTTTCTTTAAATACTCGACCAAGTAATGGTCCTCAAGCTGCTTAAGACGGGAATATCTATGATAATAGAGTATTTGACCAGGAACATATATATTCATTTTCGTTTTAATACATATTTGTAAAACAGAGAAATTCTTAGAATACACAAGCTACGGATTGCCTCGGTATATATATATATACTTTTGTATTTGTTATTTGGAGACTATATCACACACACTTGAAATATTTAAATTGATAATTATTAATATGAGGTTGTAGTTTGTATGTTGCGGTTGAGTACAGATGAAAGTAGTAATAAAATAGTACAAATTATGAACACTTAAACAAATATTAAAAATTAAAATTAAAATTAAAATGTTTTAATTTTTGAAATATTTTACTACTGGACTTACTTGGAGACATGATTAAAGCATTCTGTTATAAGAATGATTCCGTTTAACTGTATATCGAAAGTTACTACAGAATTGCTACTTTTCTCTCCGCTCGTTCTCGTTCTCGTTTCTTGAATGATATTCAAGACGGTCGTCACAAACGTGATCAGAGTACGCAATGAGATGCAAAATGTTGAATACACATAGTGTGCCTAAATCACTCGCACAACCTAAATCAATAGTCATTAGCAGCGAATTTGTTTGCACGATACTCAATGGCTATGCCTTCTTTTGCTTGCTTGCTCATTCCTGAAACTAAGCTCGCGAATATCTGTCCACCGCGGTTTCACAATTTCCTTGAATTTTCGACACATAAATTGCGAGGATCTTCAATATTATCCGCCGGCATTGTTCGTGTATGCCTATTTAAGATAAAACGATTTATCTCACTGCGTTGGAAAACTACCACAATTAACGCGGCTTTCTTGTACTACAAAACATTTCAATTTCTCCGAGAATTATCTTTCTTCCTATCTTTTATTCCTTTGGTCAAAGAAGAGTGAACTGATAAAAATACTAATTGGTATGACAAGACTTTTTCTTAGACTATAAAGAAAGCATTTAAGGAAAACGTTGTACCTCGAGTAATCTTTCGTGCATCGAAAATTTCATTATTTACGATTTTTGTTTAATATGTAACTTTAAATTTTCTTTTATCTATTTAAAAATTTAACTAAGAGCATAAATAATATCATAAAATATATAATAAACTAACGCGAATTATTATGTACGCGCATGATTTGTTCATTTAGATGCAATTAATTTAATCGATTTGATAGCAGCACGAGATTTATGAACAGCTTTATTAAGTACAATATCAGTGCAATAGACACATTAAAAATTTCAGACGACATTGATTTGTTTCGAAAAACTTGTTTCAAAGCTATGGATGAGAACTAGACAATTATGATGTGACAAGGTCGGTAATTAATTCTGTTGTTCATTGACGCTGATGCATTTCATACGTAAATTTTGCTTAATTATATCATGAAGAATTCCAGTAACTGCTCTATCGGAATTGCTTGTCATTAATATTAGTCAGCTGCGCGTAGCATAAGGAAAGTATTATAGACATTTTCGTGGATGAAGGATGCGCACGATTATGTTCGCGATATCACCGTAGGTAGGTAGAAATTGCGGCGCAGGTGCAATGTGAGAATGCTGTCTAGAAGAACAGTATAGCTACTGTATGTAGTAAACAGGTAACAGGCGGAAGCGTCTTCGCTGTCGTTGCTAATGCACCGTGCATACAAGAACCCGACACCCGTTAGTTACAAGATAAAGGTTTCTTCACGTCTACCGCGACCACACAAGTGTCACAGACATCATAAACGTATGACCTATCATTTCGATTTACAGCTGTTGCATTTACACATCTCCTTCATTAGGAGATTAAAATTATTATAATTTCTAATTTATAACAAATATCAGTAGTTTTATTTATCTACAGGCTTTTCAGCTAATTTAAAATTGATTTTTCCTCAGTGAAGCATCGGGGTAATACTAATAATTTCTTATTTATTTATCTTATTGCAATTTATTTAATCGGAGATTATTTATACGCATAACATTTATATATTTATATAGGTATTTAAGACATTTTTATAACAAGTACATTTAGCTTCTAATTGTATTGAATGAAAGCAATTAACGATGAAATAATAGGACAATTCTTAATCGTCTTGTCTAATCTGAAATCGTAACTTAATAAAGTTTTAAACGAGTTTGAGATGAGACAGCCAATTGATTCGCAAATTGATTTGCTGAGTCATCGAAGAACATTAGTCTAAAGCATTAGTCTAATCTTTTTTGCCTTCGTGTGTAAAACTGTTATTTTTTTATAAATCAAATAATTCAAATATTTCGTGGTTCTATGCTTCGCATTTTTTTCTCGTTATTTATTTCGGATTTTTAACTTCCGGTTTTCGCGACGAGATCGATTATCGCGCGCGATAACGTATTTGTAAAGCGCAAGTTTACGCGTCAGAGATGTCATAAAATTCAGGAATTTAAATTGACGTCGGATATTCTGCGAATAACCGAGCAGCCCGACAGCGCGACATTCACGGGCGGTCCCTATATTCGATTCGCCGGCGAGTGAGCTGATTCTATTACAGATTAGAGTGTGACGGCGGATGATATCTACCTGCAATCGTGCGCGATTCGACGATCGTTACCGTGCACGAGATGCGCGTTACACCGTGATTTCCGCGGAGCGGTAAAGGCCTGGGCAAAAATTGCAAACCCTATTATCCGGATCCTCTGGCGAGAGCATCGTCGCCGGGTAGGAACGACCCTGCAATCTTGCAACATCCATCTTGGTATCTTCTGACGTTGATCGAAAAGGCCGGCAGGCTGATTCGATAACTTAATTTTTGGACAATAAATTTTCTAGAAATTACAACGCTCCAGTTGCAAGAAACAATCACGTTAGTTGCCAGTGACTTTTTATTACTTCGACTTCATAATTCTTTTATAGCGAGATCTAATAACATTTCCGAGACTCGCAATATTTCATCTTGCGTTATAGTTTCCTTCGTCTTATTGTTACGATGCATTAAATAAATTATATACGATATATATTAATGGATTTCTTTAATAGTTTATATACGGGCGAATATATCTCCGTCTTTGGGATCTTTTCACGGCGAAAGAATTAACGCCGAAATTCATAAAAACCCTTCATTGCATCCTTCCATTTGTTTCTCAAGCTTGACGTCCTGCAATTTCGAACCAGGGTTTCTCGTAAAATGTGTAAAAGGTCGCCCATGCGACATTGAGATATCGTATCCAAGAGAGAGAAAGAAGACTCGACCGTCACATTGTTCAAGCTCGACCGCGGGTACTCCCACGCGACTAAGTCAATTTTATCCTCGAAGACATATCGATCTTCCACGTCCGAGGATGTCGTAATCCTCGGACCGACCTACAGCACATCGATGCGACGTAGGTACAAGTGAGCCAAGGGTTCAAAGAACGCATAATGCTCAGTCATGAAGGATCAACTTCTGTAGGTTCTCAACTCTCGGCTATATTTGTATATAAATTTCACTCTATTTTCGTTCGTTCACTTTTCACTTTTTTGCGATGTTCAATTATTGTAAATAAATTATAAAGACACAATGAAGTGATGAATAAAAGTTCTCCTTGATCTCATTGAAAACGCGCTGCATATCCATGTTTGAATAAAACAACCTATTCAACGGGCTTCTGTAAAATATTTGCGTTGTAACAATGGCGCGAATAAAGACTGATGCTGCGAAGTAAAAAGAATAAAAATAAGCAAGGGAATAATCTACAAGTCCGACATACGTGACATTCCTGACGCGCGTGTGATTAAAAATTCCCATTCTCCATTGTGCTTAACGTCGCATGCTGCAGCGAGAGAAATCTCATTACCGTGAAGAATCAAGCTCAATTTATATAAGTTGATACAGAGGATGTACGATGATGCACTCGGTGTCCTCGTATAGCATTGTAACGCGAAATCACGTCAAATATACCTGTATTAGCGCCGTGGAATCTTTATCGGATGTCCGCGGTTTACAAAGAGAGCCAGGGAGCCGCGTGTTCCATTGAGATATTCGAAGAATGCCGGGCATATCTTTGGCTTTGTTCGAAACAGATACTAAACGATGCGGGGGTGTGAGAAACCGGACCACGATACACACGCCACGAAGCGCGATGAACTAAAAAAAAAACTTGTTCTTAAGATGATTCATTGATCCATCGAAGCGCGAACACCCGATATATGGTACTGTATCGGCGATCACAATGACGTTTCGACCCGCAGGGACGGGCACGTGAGGGATTATTATAATGAGATCTTTAGAATTCCTCGGCAAACAGGTCCTACTGTCCTACATTCTATATTCTCTAAGTACTGATTCAAGGGACGCCGCCCTGTCAACCATCTGCGGTCTGATGTGAAAAGACCGTTTCGTAACGGGTCGAGATGTTTGAATCATATTGAATCCACTGATCGGGTAAACCACCGCTTCATTTAACATGCTCTATGTAAACTGTACGCGATAGCGAGAATTGTCGAAAAATATTTGTGGTAGTTATTAAAGTATGATAGATTTGTTTTTTCGGTCAAAACTATATGCTTTCACTGCTGCGTAATAATTGCATCATTGTGTAATATTTGTTCGTAATGCACTTTTTACTTTGATTTATGACGCATGATATCCGCACGCAAATAATTCATTTCCGCCGGCGATAGTTGGTTAATACGTTTTTCTCGTATGAATAAAAATTAAGTTATCTCGCAAGATCTCGATGATTAGTAATGCATGACATTTTACATAAAACTTACTTTGCACTCTATATAAAACGCTTCGATAAGTATTATAAGTATTATAAGTATAATTAAGGACGCTGAACAAAGGGAAACTTTGTAAAGGACTAACCGTCTGGTGACTCTACTTCTCATCGGAAATTTCAGTCGTCTGGGCATCTTTTGCGGTTTCGGACCGCAGAATGAGTGGGAGAACTGTCATGCCACAAAATCGTTTCGCGGTTGTCCTGGCTCCGTTATTAGTTACATCCCAACACCCCCGTGCATTGTATCCGGACATCAAGCCGGGGAAAAAAATAAAAAACGATCGCAAAGAGATGTCTCGGAACTCGTGCTCCGAGAGGAATCATGTCAATCCGGCGATGACCGTAATTTTTCAGTGTCAATAACTATTACGAGTTTCACAGCGATATTTCAAAGATCGAAAGGCCATTTCTAATAATATCGTGTAACAAAACATCCAAGCACGTACTTCTTTTATCAGGGGAAACCTTTGCAGAAAATTCATTTAAATTCCATATGATCCAGGATAGCTTAAATCGTATAATTCTTAAAACAAGTAAATTTAACTTTATATAATAGAAATTAAATTTTATATATTTAATACAAACTATATTTAAAATTGAAAATATATAATAAATATTTATGTAGAAAGAATTTGCAATATCAAAAACCAAACTTTTGTTTGCTAGTGCTTGCCGATAGCGCTACCTTACTTATATCTAATACCTCGTTTAAAAGCCAGATTTTAGTCGTGGCGGCTTTTCTCATATTTTTTCGTTGCTCATCTCGTGAGAGAGACCATTCTCTTCTAGAACAGGAGGACGCTTTCGCTCACGTGGATCAAGGTATCAGTAGACGGTAGAGGAGGCGGCATCGAGAAAGCGACGGCGGCGTCGAAATGGTAGGGGGACGGAACGAGAGCGAGACGGAAAGAACGGCCGGATGAGTGAGGAAGGAAGAACGAGCGTGGAAAAGCGCAAGAGAGCCGGCGCGCTCGATAGACAGGAAGAGGAGCCACGGCGGGTGTTATTACGAGGAGGCGAGAACACGGTGGTGTCCGACGTTGGCGCGACGAAGATGCCGCGTCAGAACGGAGCAACAGAGTGCGACGTTTCAGGCCTTCGTACCACCAGGAGAACATGCACCGTAGACACGTCGCAGACGAAGGGCATTCTGTCGCTCTTGGCAAGCGGGAAAAAGACGAAAGAAGGCGACAAAGAAAGAACGAAAGCATAGGAAAGAGATGGTGACTTGAGGAAAGTGGGACGGAGAGGAAGACGAGAGAGAATGAGAAGGAGAGTGAGAGAGTGAGAGAGCGAAAGAGGAAAAGAGAGGGAGAGAGAGAGAGGGAGAGCGAAAGAAGCTCACTGACACGGTCACGGACGTGAGCAACGACGGAGAGCGGCATCTGAGCGCAACAGGTTGCCCTGATGCTTATTCTGACAGGGGATGCGACCCGGAGAAACTCTCGACGGTGATGCTGCGATACGCGAATGTGAAACAAAATGACGAGTTTGAAATTATGGTCCTGGAATGCGGGATGACTCGAAAAAGGCGAAGACGAAGCAACGAGATGATAAATAATTCCTTGTTTTGTTCGCTCAATATGCATCGTCAAATCAACACATGAAAAATATATGTAACGAGATACAAATGATTCCTTGACTGCACTGAACTAATTTGCCATTGTCATATGTTGATTAGAAACCTGTTATACGTCTCGCATCGCTTCACTGACAATGAGAAAAAATCCTTGGACGTAATTTTATTTTAATAGCGTTTATTTTTTTCTATTTAAAATATTTCACTAAAATATTTGTAATCAAGAATCAAATCTATTAAATTAACATTTACTACATTTTTATGCACAGCAATCAATTCCTTGATTTAAAAAAAATCTCTTATTAAATTCTTCAATTTCAAGTCAGGTTGACTAAGTGCGTTTTATGCACATATAAATGATAGAATTCTTGTAAATGATGAAAAATATAATAATAATAGATTGTTAAGAATGTAAATTATATTAAGATTTTATCTGGTTAAAGATAAAAGTTGTATTTACGTAACGAGCGTTACAACGTTCGAGATTATATCAGCATAAGAAGTCATACACGGTAAGAACGAGTGTAAATATGGAAGTTGTTATTTCGTCAGATTCTTTTCGGATCCGCTAGACGTATAATCATCGTAAAGATCACGCGACTCACTGATATGTTCACAGTCATGGACAACTTGTGAATCTCCGGGTTCGCCGGTGATGACTGACAACAAAATTTCTATCGATCGATTTTTCTGGCAAGCCAACGGCACAAAACCTGCTGCTCCAATTCTCTATGGTCCACTCGCGCTGTTGATTTGATTCGCTCAATAGTTGTAGTTAAACTTCTTCTCGACAAACGAACCCACCGGTGAAGAAGTACATGTAAGAATACCACGTTTTTTTTTCCTCGCCGATCGTATATTATCGTGCTTCTCACGCGCAATTTCTTCCGCGAAGGACCAAAGGTTCCGCTAGCTTCGTCCTGCTCGATTTTGCGCGTCACGATACGATCGTACTTAGCCTGATAAATGATCCTCGTTGATTGCAAGTTATTATGTCCGCCAACGAGAAGGCTCGCCAAACGCGTGTCTCATTTTCTCCGAGGACAAGTATATCTTGTACCAATGACGGGCTGTGAGTACGCGAACGAGGTAGGTCGATGAAGGTAAACTGTCATCGGCCGCACGAACTCGTTGACAGATTACTTCCAGAGATGACTCGCGCGTACAATTTGTTGCTAAAACATATTTTGTCGTGAAATCGCGATCGGAAGAAGCGACAACTTTTCCAACGTAAAAAAACACCCAGCATTTTCATCTCCGTTAAGGATTTTTTTTTTTTTTTTATTTACGCGTACCCGTCAGTCACACAAGAATTATATGCGCGGCTTCCTCTCGCTTCGTACCTTCTCTTCTTGTTCCTTTTCGTGCGTGATGCGCACGAGCGCAGAAGGGTTGCCCTCCCTTCCCGTCCCTATCATGATATTTTATCGACTACAGTCGCTCTCTTACGATGGAGATGAACGAGGATACGATATAACCGGTACTTTTTTCCCCGCTCTGCGGAGCCTCTTCTTACGTGAGGATGAACGGAGGGGAAACCCACGTGTATGCAAGCGCTTTCCTTGGCCTTTCTCCCTCGTTCCTCATTTACTCGGCCTCTTCTCTTCAATCTCTTCTGCTCCTTTTGCAGAAGCACTTGAATCCGTGGATCTCGTAATTACTATGAGCAAACAATGCTGCAAGGAATCGTATCCTTGTGCTTCAGAATGTTGATACTCACACAGTCGAATTGCAAATTATAATTGTGCTCGTTGTCGTCCACGTAAAAGACAACGTTTGTAGTACTTAATATCTTCGTGAGATAGTTGGATGAGACATTCGACCACTAAACACATAAGCTATAGGTTCTCGGATTGATTACGACAGTCTATTGCTTTTAGAAGAATAATTCACGAAGGCTTTGGGGCGTAAAAATGACGCGCGTATACATTACCGCCCGAGCTACAAATAGGTGCGAAAATATTAAAAAGGGAAAGATTAAAAACAAAAAGAAATGTATATCTTTACGGAGAAAAGATGAGTTCTCGCTTACAAAGATGCGTCGGCAAGTTTTTCATTTTATGCGAGTCAGCGCCAGCAGATATCAGAAATTGTGAATGCAGTTGCACGGTAAATGCTCAACGTGGAAATAATAATTCAAGCTATGTTGCACAATGTTAACGCGAAATAGTGAAAAGAAGTTTTAGCACAGCTGGTGAAAAACATTACTTAAACTGAGAAAAACGTATCAAGCTTTTTTTGTAACTGGAAAAATATATTAATAATTCATATCATGTTTGTTAAGTAACATTCTACTTTGCAAAAAAACATGAAACAGATATGTAAGTTTTTTTTTAAATTATACTTTGTAATTCGTTTAACAATCTATTGTTATATGTCAGATTTTTGAAGATAAAGTTTGGTTATTTTTTTAAATTAATTATTTAGATTAAAAGTATACATTGTCTTTAAGTCTTAAACGTATTAAATGGCACTGCACTGTTGAATCAAGTTCGTTACGGATGAGGAACAATCCAATTACTTCGAGTAATCATCCGGTCAAATCTTCTGAGAATAAATTAACATTTCTTTTACTCCTCATCAAAAGTAACAGGGGTAAATATGATTAGAAATAAAGAACTGCACAATAATTATTATATGCACCCGTAATCAATATCCAATTTGAACTAATAGTAATATTATTAATTTGCAAATAGTATGTACTATAAATTGATAAAGTCCTATATTGTATCGCTATTCTTTCACACAAATATTTTTTTAGAATGAGAATACGATGTATTATCACGAAGAGATACATTCATAATAGTATCTATCAATTTCAATACTTTATATTGACTTATATTGACAATAATAAAATGTTGTTGAAAAAAGAATTTATATATAAATAATAGAAAATTTTTTAACTAAACTTGTTTGGATTGATGGCTTATCTGTCATCGTGAGAATTAGGCAAAAGCGTATATACTAATTCTCATAAAGGCATGCATGTGTACAGAAATTTAATAAGATCAATTTCTAAATATATTAAAAATTGTATAGCAAATTGGATAAATGCAGCAGTAAAATAAATCTTATAAAATTTAAGTAAAATGTAAAATTTATATAAACAAATATGTATTTGAGAAGGACAGGAAAAATTTATCATGCAATACATTCGTACTATTTACGAATGCCAGCACATAATTACTTTAATGAGCGTAAAGTATTATATCACTTAAAAATATAGATGTTTCATTAATTATCCTTTTAGCAAGTTAACAAACGCGTAAAGTTTGCAAACTCCTATTTTAATCGATCAAATAGCTCGCAAGATTGTAGGATGAATTCAAATTTAGTTAGAATAATGTGGGGAGCGTACGTCGCGCGATGTATCTTCCGTGATCTAGGAATGCGCGGGAGTTGTGATTAAAATTACTTCCCGCAGCACGCCTTCCTACCCTCCTGTACGATAATCTCATTTATACAAACAGCCTAACAATAAACAAAACCGTAATACTTTCGAGTGTTTTGAAACAGCGGAACAGTGCCTGGTATTTAACCAAACACGCGAGGGCTGTGCCCTGGAGTATTAACTTATGGAACAGAAATAACAGCTTTCTCTCCCTCTCCCCTCTACCAGAGAAACTAAAATAAGCCACGAAATGCAGGATTGTCTGCAACATATGTGGCCGGGTATACCTGACAGAGTGCTTTCCGCGTTGGAAATTTCTATGAGCGAATATACACAGTGCGGGACCAGTGGAACAACGTATTTATTCGGCCGACATTAAATTGTTTATTCGGTATAAGCCTACAACCCTTTGTTCCACGAGGTAGATCTCTCGGATTTTTGAAATTCGAAAAAGATATTAGAACGTCAGTTACTATATTTCTCACGAGTCAGCATCGCGCAAATGACAAACTCTGTAATGTTGCTATGTCAGCATGCAGATACTTCTTCAAGGAATCCTTTCCTTCCTTCCGAGAATGCATTAGTAATAAACATTAGCGCAGTTAATACATAATTCGAAAAAGACATTTATTAGATTCTGTTAATCTCATTAAAGGAAGAATCGGATTATTTATACATATGATTAAATAATAAAATAAATGATAAAGCAATTAACAAAATTAATTAATAAATAAAACAGAAAACATATGTTTACCATTACACAAACGTGCATAAATGAATGAGATAAATAAAAAAGTAAATAAAACGAAGCGCGAAACTCATATTTTTTCTTTGATTTCTCATAAAATACAAGTTGTGATTTTATTGAACAAAACAACTCGCAAGTGCAATGCTTAAATCTCGCATCGTTTGCAACTGTTGTGATGCCGGTTAAATTTTAAATTCTGACACATTACACGCGTATTCTGTGTACAGACTGTGGAAAGACGTCTACATAGAATCAGCAGGAATTAGCATAAACCATTGTCCTGCCAAGCTAGCCAGTAGGATGGCACCTGAAAGCTCGTTACAATAACCCTTTAGAACTACCGCAAGTGAAGTACTGTTATAACTGTAAATCGAAGGCAAAAACATTTTCGTTGACTTTGTGTAAATATGTAATAATTCATGTGTTGTAACGTAATTTAATTGTCACTGTTACAATATACCAGGAAGGCAGCTTGTCTGATAGCTTAGCACAGAATAGATGGAGAAAAGAACAACAGTAATAAAATACAACTCCCGGATTTACATTATATATCTATATATAAAAAATTAAGAGCAAGAGAAATATGTACATTGTATAAACGTGGTAGACGTTGCATGAGCGCAACGTGAAAAGTTGATGATAACTAGTTTGTAACCACAGCATTGTGCGAATATACGAAATTGTTTTTTAAAAATAACATAATTCTGGTTTACTGGAAAATAAATAATAAGCAGTATATAATAAGTTAAGTCCAGTTAACTGGAAGCGCTCGGAGCGCTTTGACAAATGAGTCGGTCGGAGGAGACACACATGTCGACCAATCCGCCCTTCGCGTCTCAAAGAACTCACGAGACCATCTCCTGTTTCTCGACATGTGCGAATTGTGCATGTCGGAAGAAACGTAAACGTCTGCGACTAGGCGAGCAGAAACGAAAACTTTTCTGAAACGGACTTTCACACACATCTAACGGTCGAACCATTTGGAAAACTACGGCATAATTCAAATTGTGACGAGAATTTCATGAGTCATTCTACAAATGCGAGCGCGGATATATACATTTAAGTGTGTAAATCACCAGAATTTTAAAATTATTCGCTCGTAGACGTAATAACTAGTAGAAGTAAGAACTCAATAGAAACTCGTTTTTGTAGCAATTCAGTTTATTCATTCAAGCAATTACGATCGACATCAAGTTTTGACAGTATTGCTATAGCCTCATACAATTTTGATTTGCCACGAGAAACGAGGAAAAGGAGAGAAGAAGCTGAGAAGAATGTGAAGTATGCGAACATTCGGTAAATTCTTCATTAATGCAAATAAACATTCTGTATACAACGTGATTATTAATTACGCGTTATATCTTTAAGCAGGAGCGGCACGATAGAAAGCAAGCAAATCACTCGCAAAAGCCACCTCAGCCTTTAATTAAAACTCCCTTTAAATGGTTTCGTAATTGGGTACTTCCGTGCGCTTCATAAAAACGGGCTAAACGAAAATCGATTCCCAGCCTAAGGAAGAGAGATAGAGAGAGAGACAGAGAGAGAAAGAGAGAGATTGAGACCTGAATCTAAGAAAGAGAAAACTAAAACGAACATTCGATATTCTTCACGCATTGAAGAACGGCATTCAAAAATTGAAAAACGGAGCATAGTCGTGACGCAATGGAAACCAACAGTGACGCAAAAAAAATTTTTTCGACTAACCACGTGCTCCTGATGTTCGTCATGCCCGATGAAGATGAGCCTTGGGATATATGCAGAAGCCGGAAAACTCCTTTCGGCGCACTGTTGGGAGAGGAACCGAAGGAGCGATAACGCGCACCACCTCCACGGACGGGAGTCGGCCACTGACTGAACGTGACTCCGATTCTCTCTGGAACCGGGAGGAGGCTGCGTCGACCGGTCATGGACCACAGGCCTGCGGCCTTCCGATACTGAGGTGCCGCAAATTTCGCTTTTATTCCCTTATCCCATCGCGCGCGACTTCGTATCTCATTAAATTTTTTGACTGATAAATCCACATGACATATTAAAATCTCTGTTTTCCAAATAAAGTTAAGAGAGTTAAATAGAGTTAAAGTTAAGTTACTCATCGATGAGTAGTTATATCGTCATTATTACATTCTCGTCGACAAAACCTGTCAGATTTAGAATTTATAACAATCGCGGTAATTGCTTTCATATGCTAACAATAATCATAGCTATTCCTATTTTCACAAAGAAAAAATTTGCATCAAATATACGAACGTTAATATAACTCTAATACACAGATATGCGTATAAGTAAACTATAAAACATTGGTTTTACATCAGTGGAGAAGAGAATGGTAATTACCTATTTTATTTTTTTAATGCTACGCTTTAATAGAAGGAAATGATTTGTTCCACTCGAATGTGCACATGCATCATTTCTAGGACATAAAACTAGATGAGGCAAACACAAGGACATTTGGATTTATATATCTAATTAACAGTAAGATAAGAAATAAAATGCAAGGTGTACACCGGAAATATTGGTAATTAAACTGTGCAATACTAAAAAATATTTCCATATATAATTGTTTACGTTGGTTTTACATTAGTCGTATCAAATTCATTGCATAAATTATGTTTTTGTTATGCAAAAGATGTAGGAATATCAATTAATTTTTGTTGAACTAAATTTAATTGAAACATTAATGGTAATTTTTTATTTTCATGCTATTGATCGTACAATGCAAACAAAGAATAAAAAATATCTAAAATGCGTGCGAGAATTTAAATTAAAATTCTAATATATTAAAAAAAAGGATATAACATGTTCCAATATTTTACACCACTTAAAGATAAAATTATTTTTATAAGAATGTAAAGTGTCTCTTTTACATATATGCGTGAGAATGATGTACGCTAACACAATACATCTAAAAGGCTTTTTGGATGAATGTGAGCGATTTAACGCATATTTGCAATTTGTAATAAATCAGTATCTCATTACTGGAAGGCTCAAGGATAAAGAAAGATCGAGGTCTCGCGGCTTCTTGAAATCCATTCATCCATTCATTCACTCATTCATTTAAACGTGAACGTCTTAATAAAGAGTGAGTCGAGGGGAATCAGGAACGAACGATTTACGAACGATCGACCAATGCCGTGTAGAAACGACAAATGAATAATGTAAGGCGTTCTTTGAAACGACTCCTTAATAGTAACGAGTGACATTACTTCTCGCGACAAATCACACGAATACCATACTAATTTACCACTATCTTTCTATAATATAAAACATAAAGTATTTAACCGATTAAAATGTAAAAAAAATTGTAAATTTTTTAAGAATATTAGTATAGAGACGAAATCTCAGAAGTAGTGAATGAAAACAAAATTTGACTAATATACAATAAAATTGGTAAAATTAATGTAACTTACAAAGATAATAATTATTTCACAAAAAATTAACTTAAAAGGGAGAAAATAGAAAAATTATCACAGAAAAAAAATGCTTTTTTAAGTACAGTATAAATCTAAGGTCAGATGGATTCAGGGCAGTTTGTTCAATGTTTTATGTCTTTACACAATCATTGCGTAATGAATTATTTTTTATTGCTGTATTAAATACGTTTGCATTTTTTCCTCTTTTCTGTATAATGCCGCGTAATTACCACCAAATAAGTTAGACTGCACTTTCAAGTTAGAATGACATTACCGAAGTTCGAACGATTTCAAGACGGGAGAAGTGAAACTTTTAATAATAAGGTCCAGTAGACGTAAACTTGCGCATTTCATACTAAATCGTTTTAATAACTGCAAGAGTAACTGTCCGACAGCAGGGTAATTTTCTATTTTGAATGAAAAAGACTTCAAATGGCATATTATTTAACAAGGGTTCATCTTTTAATCGCTTCGATACTTGGAGAGTTACAGCATATTAAGGTTTGTTACTTATTAAACAATGTACAATGTTTCATTAGATAAAATGCTATAATTAAAATACATATCTTGTTGCTAGCTATAAATATATGTAATAATTTGTTTTTTACTATTATTGTATTTATAATAAACAAAGTAATTTTATAATTACTTTGTTACTTGTATAATTACTTATATACACTTTTATTTCATGGACAGATATTCGGACCTCAACTTGACAACGAGCAACAAAGAAAGTTGATAATCAATCTAATCAAGATAATTTAGGTACTTTATTTATCTCACCAATCTAATAGAAATAAAAAAATATATTATTTATTGTATGTAACGCACCTTGAAAGTCGATGGCGCATGTTGAACAGTGCGGCTCTCCTGTTCTGCGGGTATCCACAGGATGCCGGGAGGAATAGTTCTTATTTCAACACAACTAGTTCTGTTTCTCGTGGTTGTAGGGCCTAAAGACTGTACGACACAGAAGCCGGTCCTCACGAAAGAACGCGCGCGTACAACTCACGGGAGAAAACTGACCGAAAGAAGCGCGGAACTTGGAGAGAGAACCGACCCCCGATATGAGCTGCTTTCGGTCGGTGTGGGTGTGAGGCAGAGGGACCAAAGAATAGTGATGATACGAAGGAGAAAGACGGGGAGAGAGAGAAAGAGAGAGAGAGAAAGGGAAGTAGAGGAAGAGAGAGAAGGAGAGACAGAAAAGAAAAAGAAGAGTATAAGGATATATGGAGGGGACGAGTAGGGCTGGTAAGAGACAGGGTGGTCGACTGGCGAGAGAACGAGATGGCTTGAAGAGAGAGACAATGGTGGGGACTCATTCATACTCCAACGCCCCCGCGAATTACGAGCACCAACTCCGGCACTCGTCGTCTACATTCGAAATGCGTCCAATGCCGCTTGATTAACAAATTTATCGTTCTTCGCTCTTCTTTAAGAGCATCGTCGGTGAAGCGTGTAAAGGAACTTCAAGAAAAATCTCGGAAACTATATTTTCGCTCACTATCTATACTTTTTTTAACATATCAGGATTTGTAAAAATTTTTAAATTTTTATACGAAAGAAAGTCTATACGACTTACAAAACTTTTATATAAAATTTTGCAGGTATATTGACTTTCTTTTATATAAGAATTTTTTAATCAATCTTGGATAGATTTGTTTTTAACAGTGCCTTTAAAAGCATCAGAGAGCTTCAACAGTCTTTAATTTATAAGCAAGTAAAATTTTAAAAACTTTTGAAAATTAATAAAGTATATTTAACAATTAAATTAAATTAAATCAGATTTTAAATTATATTGAATAATAGCCGCGGTAAAAACATTTGGAATAAATACATTTTATTTAAAATTAATTTTATTAAGATAATGATAACGACTTAACATATCATTTCAATAAAATAATTTCTACAAACAGCAAAGAATAACGTTAAAAATTGACACATATGTTATATTTGTACTTAATTAAAATATTTTTATTTTCATTTTCAAGAAAACGTTTACACTTGACTGACTTGATTGTAACAGCATTAACCGCGGATAGCTGCGGAAAATGGAATGCTCGAGGAAAATATCGTGATTGTCGTCTATCGCGGACTATTACGCTATTCCGCGCACGAGAGAGAGTCGGATTATCCGAACTCGTTTATCATCGTTATCGGTTGAAAATCGCATCTGCGATAGACGCTCATACATTAACGGCCTTTTGTTAATTAACGCATTTGGCCGTCGCGCGAACAATGCGCGTCAAACGGCGGTGGCTATTGAATTTCGGCGAATCGGGTAATCCGTTCTGCTCCGAATCCGTCCGTCCGATACATGCCAACTCGGGCAATCATGCGCTCACGTTTTATTAATCGGCATACCATTTTGTTAATTACGTGGCATTATGCAGCGGCGAAGTGCCGAGCGGAATGCGGAGTGACGCAGCTGCATGGCTCGCCGAAAAGCATGTTGAACATAACACGTGGGATGATGTGTGATACGTTCGTCCAACACCACCTGTTATAACTCTTGAAATTACGAAATCCTGGACTATACGCAATTCAATGTGTTTGAAGCTTGCCACGTGTTCAACCGAATGCCTCGCGGGTGGTAGGGCACAGCCATAATTTCAGCTTGTTGACCGGCGGCGTAACAACGAATGGTAATTAAAGCCGAACGCATCGCACGCCATAGCACTGTACATTCGAGCTGCAATGTCGATAGAAAATTTCATATATGAGAAAGTATGTGCGTAAATTAACAGTTTTATTAAAATTGTGGCATGAATCTAATGAGAAGCTTGGTAATTTTACGGAGAAACAAGAATATATCATCATGATCATTGTCTTTAATCCTATTCTTCCAAATATTCGTAAATTTAATTATATATATTATGGCCAATGATTACTATATATTTAGATGCCTCAGCAAATATTAACATATTAAAATTATGAAAAACAATTTGCATGATAGCTTACAAGGATTATGCAAACGTGTACGCAGAATTACATTTTTTGAGAACTTTTTGAAATAGTAGTTTTTATTCATAATATCTGGAAAAGACATAATGCCGTTATGCATGTATAAATATTGCAGCGCACAGACATCAGTGTAGATATAATATACATATATGTATATGTATTATACGTTAATAACTATGCAGATAAAGTTTGGAGCGTTTATTTAAAATAATTAAAAAATTGCCTTAATTAAAAAAAATTATAAAAAAGAATAAATATATATTTATATAAAAAACCATAAAATTATAATAAGAAATCAATTTAAAAGTAATAAACAAATAACAAAAGATAAAGAAGAGAGCAGAATCAAATTTTCACAAAAACGCTGAATCCTGTAATTTGTAGTAAAAAAATAATATACAAATGTAAAAACAATATCTATGATTCTTGACTGTAAGAATAAAATAATTTATTAATAATCGAGGCCCCCAAAAGTGCTCAATTAAGCTCAGTGCGTACTAGTATATGTAATGATGACTTGTATATATGTAAATAAAAAATTCATAACACGACTGTTCCTGCGTTTTGTGCCAAAATGTACAAGTGCGCGGACAATCTTTAAGATGCATGAAGGTAAGAGAATAATGATTTATTATCGGCCGACGCCTGGAAGTACTCCATTTAATCCGATATATCCGCACGTTTTTTGTTGCATTTATTATATCTTTATCTACATATGTTTCTTTGTATAAATCCTTTTTAATTAAAACAAATTTTTAATTTTTACTCCAAGAACGCTCCAAACTTCAGCTAAAAACATAACTGTTAAAGTAATATGATATAACATTTTTATTTCATAATTCAATAATTCGTGTAAACAAAGCAGAGATAAAAGTCATCATTTCTGAAACTATTTTTAACGACGTAGATTTTCAGAACTTTTCAATCAGAAAGCTTCGACATTTATCGTGGCGGCAGTTTTTGAAGATGGGGCACGTTCTACGCTGTAAAAGGAGGGTGGGCGTCAAAGGAAACAGCCAGTGACCTCGAAAAATGTTCGTCATATTTAGGACACCCGATAGACGATAACTATATTCCAGGATGCAAGCTGATAGAAACTGTACGCGTGCGACTCATCTTTATCGAGTCGTATTATTCATTCACATTTTCCTTTTAACTTACCTATTTACAGAATTATCTAGAAAATGATTGTATTTTGTTATATCATGCAATAGATGCAGAGAAAAAAAATATATAATTAAATATATATGATTAAAAGATACAGATATATATAAAATATTTTAAATTAATACTAAAAAAATTATATGTATATGCATGATATATATTTTTACTACTATTATTATATTTACACGTATTCAACTCAATAATTTTATATATGTATATATATTTATACTTTAAACGGAGCTTTCTTTCAAATATTTTTTTGTACATCTGTCTGCTTCTTACATCGTCACTCGGAAATGGATTCCCGTTTGTAGAAATGCGTAGGCGACATTTATCTCAGCTATCGTTCTATCTACTTTCGACAAAGCTGATTAAAAGCATTTTTAGCAGTGTGGTGTGTCGAAATAATTAGGTCACTAGATAAGATTTTATATTTTTGTAACAGCAATCGCAGCGATTTCGCGACACAGGATGGCGATGAACGGAAGAAACGGATGAACAGCGTCGATTAAAAAAAATCAGTTGGCGTTGATATATTACCAAATGATGACAGAGCTTGCGTAGTGGTTACGTTAGTGCGATAATATTATACTGAGTATCCGGCGATGCGACATCGCGTGCAATTTTACAGAGCTAGCTGCATGCGGTGAGACGTGAAAAACAGCATAATAAGAATGGCATATTCTTATATCGTAGAAGAAGCACCTCCCGACGACGTTCCCAGCGTGAAGCACGATATCCGACGCGCGAAGATATTTCTTCAGAAACACAGCACGGAATCGGGTGACAGTTTGTACGCGCATCACTGAATTTCCTGCGATAAAAGCTATACAATTGTATTCCCTTTGTCGCGTACTTTTATTTTCAATATATTTCAATATATATTTCACATATTTATTATATTTCTCCTTTACAGAAAAAAATTTAGCGTAGTAGAAACGATTGTATTGCATTAATTTTGAAATAATATTTTTTAAACATATGATAAAATAATATTTTTTAACGTTATAAAAACTTGAAAATGTATTAAATATAAATAAAGAATAGTTATTGAAGAGGAATAAATAAATTATTATTAATTTACTTCTTTATTCTTAGATATGACCATTTAGTCGAGCTTTTGGCAAAAATACTGGCCGAACGGCCACAAAACGCTGTTGATATTTTCGAGGAATACAGTAAAAAATTGAAAGAGGAGAGATTTAAGACTAAGACGGATTATCTTCGGGATCTGTACATACCGCCCGTGCAATACGACGATGCCAAGAAGCTCATTAAGCTCTTCCAGGTGCGGTCTGACAAGTAATAGATAATGAAACCACGACACACACTCCAAGTTTTCTTCAGATAAATACATGTAAATGACGCAAACGAGGCAAACTATAATCTTCGTTTTACCTTTCGATCTTCTTGCAATCATGGTAGAGCGTACAGCGGATTGACGACGACGAACAGGAGAAAATAGGGGACGAAGAGGAGGTCGATAAGAAAAAGAAACATCCCAACATGTTGGATCTTTTGTTCTACTTCGAGCAGACGGGTGTAGGATTGCCACGACACGAAATAGCGTTGCTTAATTTATCGATTCGGAAACTCGCCTCGACAATGCCACTTGAAAATATTAGGTATTTGATTTATGTAGCTATCATATTCCAAAACTATATCGCACCATATGTTTATTCAATAAATGTATCTTTTTGTTGTTAATTGCTATACCAGATTTTGGGGTAAAATACTTGGAAAACCTAAAAATTATTATATACTGGAAGCTGAACTTCAGGCGGATGAGCTTGCTCGAAGATTGCAGGTAAAATAATAATATTAAAATACAATTAAACTCTTGCTTTGTACCGTACAAAAGACATTGCATATAGCGATTCAATCTAATCTCTAAATAAATATAGTCTCATAAAAATGTTTGGTGACATTATGAGTGACGCTGAGAAAATTGATTATGCTATTCTTTGTATTCATTAATTTATTGTTATATATTCTCTACCATATAGCTTGAAAACATGAATTGAAGAAATATTTATCATAGAATTAAAATACCTATATGAGCTTTTCTTGAATAACTAACATATAATGCAATTATTATGTACGTAAAATCTTAAAATCTTGTAAGAATGTTATGTCACTTTCTTTAAAAATAGGAGGAGGAACATGAAATACAATCTAGAAGAGAAAAAGAAGAAGCTGAAGTCGAAACAGCGGTGAAACTCGCGGCGGAAGAAGCGGAAAGAAAAATCAAGAAGGAAGATATGGAGGGAACTGTCGAAACAACGGGAAATCCGCGCAAGGATACGTCAGAAGGAAAGCCTTTGGAGCTTGTCTTTCCATCGTTACCTGTTAATCCGTGGATACCATTGCCAGAAATACCGATCGAGAGAATTGGGAGTGGCCTCAATAAAAAAGTGCGCATTTATAAGTTCTCGATTATCGGAATATCAAAGATGACATTTGACGGCTGCGTAATGAATTAATATTTAGCCAGTGTCACGTTGCACGCTTCTTTTATAATCTCTCGCTATCTCACAGCTAATCGTATTTAGGTGTATTTTGTATGCAACACGCCTGGGTTAGACGAGTGGATCGAACTTCCGACGGTTACACCACAGCAGATAGTAATTGCACGACAGATTGTTCGATACTGCACGGGAAACTTGGAGACACCGGTACGTGATGCCTTTTAATAAAGGAGAACCCCTAGTTAGAGCGATGTTATTTGCGAACACGTCCATAAAGCATCTATAAAGTTAATCCACATATCGCTTTGTTATTCATAATATGTGATGGTATGCATATATATGACGATATCAGAGTTTTGCGAGACGATGTATGATAACAATGAACAAGGACGGCGGAGTGATTTATGGATAAATTAAAAATTTATTTTCTAAGCAATATCTATATATATATATATAGCAATTATGCGGAGAGATACCTGAAAGCAGTTATTAAAATCAAACAACGAACGACTTTTAAACTACAATAAAATTATTTTGATTAATCAATTCTATTCTTTTGGCTATTCCTCTAATTTATCATATTGTTTTTTGTTCCAAGACAGATTCACAGTTTTCCGCCGTTTCCTGGTACTGAGAAAAATTATCTTCGTGCACAAATTGCAAGAATCAGTGCGACCACTCATGTTTCGCCGATTGGTTTCTTTACATTCAGTGGAGAAGACGAGGATGAAGAGATAGAAGAAGAAAGGAAAGAAGGTAATACATAACAAATTTTCAATTCTTGTTATAAATTATCTTTTCAATAGACAATGACAGAAAAAAATCCAATAATTATTATTTATAAATTAACTCTATACACTATTTAAAAACAGTATTATTTACATATAGTCTACACAGAAGATTTGTCAGAAAACATTAATTATGATCCACTGCCGATCAAGGATCTTGTAGATCCTTCCATGTCAAATTGGTGTCATCATAGTCCATATATTCTCGAGCAAGGACGAACTGTGTGGTGGAATCTCGAGAAGGAGGAAAAGATTGTCGACGTTAGTTGATTAAATATTTTAGTTCCCACTGTAAAACTATCTTTCATCATTACTTGCAAAAGTACTTCATCAAGTTGCTTGATAGGGAGCTTTAATTACATAGGAAGCAATCGAAGAAGAAGAAGAAGATGTAGAAAAAGATGAAACAAAGATGATGGAAAAAGAGATTGGACCGCCTCTCTTAACTCCTTTATCGGAAGACGCTATTGTTGACTCCGTGATACCATGGACTGTTAGACAGTCGACATACATACAACCAGACATTGCAGTAGCTTTAGTTAGATCGAATATCTGGCCTGGAGCGTTCGCATTTGCGGCAGGAAAGTACGCAAGTGCATTTAATTTTTTTTCCAATATTAATATTTAAATTAATTTAAGAGCCAACTATTAATACATTAAAATACAAAACAATTTTATTTAAATTTTACACAGCGTCAAATTTAATGCAAAACAATTTGAAATTTATTTCATGCGTAACTTATCACGTACTCAATGATCATCACATTCCACTGCAAAAGTTTGCGGCTAATGATAACACAAAAAAAAATTATGCTGAACTATAATTACACTATAAGGAAATTAATGCGCATGGAATTACGCTAATATGATTTTAATGATGTCATTTCACAGACGCTTCGCTACTATGTATATTGGCTGGGGCCACAAATACAACGTATATAATTATAGTCCTTCTGATATGCCACCTGTTCAAGATCAGTACAAAATCGGACCGGAGATTATGGAAATTCGTGATCCTACTGTCAAAGAAGAAGAGGTTTATCAATTAACGCGTTTACCATCACCAACATTACCAATGGGTGATTGCTTAAAGAAAAAAATATTTTTTTTTATAATTATATTTTTTACTTTTTTACATTTCCTAAAATAATTTTTTCCTGTAGGAGAAAAAGGAATGTTAGATAAAAAGGAGGAAGAGGAGGAGGAAGAAGAAGAAGAAGAAGAAGAAACAGATGTTGATGAGGAGGAGGAAGATTAATAACTTTCTTTACATGTTACATGATACATTACATTTCTAAATTTCCGCATTACATGTTACATCAATAGTTTTCCTATAGAGTGCACCAGGAGAGTGATATAATCTGGTGTATCAACAATATAGTTTTACCTTCAAAGGATACTTTAAATAATTATTATACATTATGAAATATATTCTGAGAAAATAGTAAATATATAAGTACATTTAATATTATTAGAATAAAGATTGAATATTTTTTTTTAAGTATAGATTGAATAGTTGGAAAAATATTATATGTTATCATGTGTATCTGTTATGTTATCTTGGAAAGTTATCTTCTTTATCGAATATCTGTGATGCTACCATCAGAGAGAAGCCTGAAAGTGGACATCATGCTCGCGTTTTAAATAGAATTTGTCCACTGGCGCCATCTTCCATTCTTCTCTCCATTAGACGAAGCAATAATTTAAGGCGGTTAATTAGGCAATTGTGTAATCACTATCTGAAGAAAACTTTAGACTATCTTTATCTTATCATGAATTATCATACTAGTACTAAATGTCCTGCATAGACCTTATTACTTATCCATTTTTATTGCAGTATATGATAATGGCGATTACCTTGATAAAGAAGAATCTGATGCTACAGGAATGTCACATATTAGACAGATACTCGAGTCTCATGCAATATCCGAGGGCGAATTTTGCGATAATGGTTATGAATACGAATAAAAACCTAAATATTTCCATGCATTTTTTAAATTTTATTATTTATTATAGAAGTAAAAATTTGTAGAGAAATATTATCGTGCAATGCAATCTAAAAAGTGATTCATTTTTAAATAATGATCTTGTTATAATAATACAAACCATTTAACACTGCGTCTGTCGTATTTTATTAAATTTTTTCGTTTTAGAATTGCTTTTTATTAAATTACATATCGCGCAATATTAGCATGCATGTATGTCCTAATATAATATGCGTTTTAACAATTATGCAAATATTATGAAATAAGATTTCACTTGAAATTTAAAGTTGAACTATATGGAAAGAAACATTACGTTCAATAGTTTTTTCATGTGATTATTTTAACGCGCGTGTACACGTACATAACAAATTAACTAATAAATTTATTACATATATTTTGATCATAAAATCGTAAAGTTTCCACCGCAATATAACTAATGCTACGTGTTAACGCATCGTGTTACGATAATGCACGTTTAGTTTCTTAGCGATCAATAAAGCGCTATGATTGAAAGTAACGATAAAATCATAGACCCCCCCACGTACAACGTGTCAGTATAATTTCTGACACGTACGTATAAATTGTATAACAGTGAATACGATAAACAAAATTGTCTATAAAATAAAGTAAATACATCATGTTTTAGACGGATGTTAATAAATTAATTGATACCTTTAGTTTGCCTCTCTCAATGAATCCAATTCAAAATTTTCAGAAAAATTTATATACTTCAATGGATTCAAAGAAGACGCAACCTCTAGTTTTTACGAGTAAATCTTTCCAAAAAGTTTTACGTCTCCTGGGAATCAATAGTTACGTAGGCAGATTAAATAATCTTGCGCTTTTTGTGCTATTGGTCATCTTTTTAAATTATACAAATCATGAGTGTCAAAATAAATATCAGTGCAAACGTTCTACCGTAAAGTTTCTGATAGTGTATTCCTTGAGGGTTCTATTAATGCTGATTATACTGAGCACATCTCTATTTCGTCCAAAGCTATTTGCTTTCCCTCGCCAAGAGATGTTCATCGTGGATTCCATACTTGAGTAAGTTTCTTTTGTCAAATCTATATAAAGTATACATGTATAAACAAATGTCCTGTACTGACTGACTGACTGACTTATCAACGCCTAGCCCAAAACCCCTAAACCTAGAAACATGAAATTCAGGGAGTATATATATTCCTTCTATGACGTAAGCACCAACTATAAGAAGAGATTTTTAGAAATTCGATTCCTAATTAAAATCTTCTGTTTTGTACTTCGTGATTAATATGTGTCTCATGACTGTTCACTCGGGGCCCAAACTGAATGCGTGCGCTCGACGAAGATACATAGTTGCGGGATAAAATAACACCCTAAAGTGTATGCAATCAAGCTTATAATACTTTTATACATATAGTAAAAATCTTTTCACAAATATCTATACTAATTTTAAAATACCGTTAAAACATACCGTTAAAAAAAAATACTCCTAAAAAACATTTAAAAGATTAGCTGCTTAAAATTGAATATAAAATCAGACATTTAATCAAGTACTTAATTATACATACAATATATGCTTATAATTAATGCTAAATGAGATAACGATTCTTCAATTCGTAAAGTAACGTAAATTGATTATCGTATATATAATCACGAAATTTAATTAATGATCGATTTTACCCTTTATCATTAAAATTACTAATAAGATATATGTATAATAAATTTGTTGGCATTTTTTTTGTTAAATATATCTATCTTTAAGTGCGCCGCGTTTAAATGCAAAGTATTTAAGTCATTAGAGACATAAAAGAGACATCTAATGCTTTCATTACATTATGTTTATTTAAGACAAAGAGCAATAAAGTTTTCTTATAAAAATATTGTAAATAATCTTCTCATATGCAATAAGTATGCAATAACTAATATTAATATACACTACCGATCATTAATTTCAATACACCCCCAGATTTGATGATTTCTCTGTAAAGGATGAACATGATCCTATGTGTAAACAAAATATTATGCCGAAAATATTTGAAGGTATTGTTGCTGGAAAACAATTATTATAAAATCATTATTATAAAAGAACAACGTGGATTTGTACCGGGACGCTCGACGACGACAAATCTCGTTAATTATTACAATTTTTTAATTTCTGCTGTTGAGAGTGGATCTCAGGTTGACTCAGTTTATACCGATTTTAGAAAAGCCTTTGACTTATTGTTAGTTAATCATACAATATTAATATGTAAACTTCGATCTCTAGGGTTCGGAGATTCTCTTTTGCGTTGGATATCCTGCTACCTATCAAACAGGTCTCAAGTCATAAAATTTAATAATAGCTTCTCCAGAAGTATAAATGTTTTGTCTGGAGTGCCGCAGGGCTCACATCTTGGCCCTCGTCTTTTATTTGTTTTATTTATTAATGACATAGCTGCTTTTATTAAATTCTGCTTCTTCTTATTGTATGCTGATGACCTTAAATTATACCGTCAGATTAATGGACCTGCTGATGCACTTTTATTACAATATGACTTATTTGAACTTGAGGCCTGGTGTAGGAGGAACTGTCTTCGGCTTAACGCCTCTAAATGTTTTGTCATTCATTTTACTCATAGACGTAACTCATAATTATATAACTATACTCTTGATGGTTTACCTCTCTCAGCAGTGCGCGCAGCTCGAGATCTCGGGGTCTTATTCAGCGGACTTATCATTTAATACACATATACAATCAATAGTTTCATCTGCTTATAGAACGCTTGGATGCATCCTTCGATGGGGTAGATTTTTTAAGAATATAATCACTTTAAAATTATTATACTGTACGTTAGTTTGCCCCAAGTTAGAGTACCGTTCCATAGTTTGGTCTCCGTATTTTAAATGCCATCAGTTATTGATTGAACGTGTGCAGCACAAATTCCTGCGTATGGCTGCTTATCGGCTAGGTAATCCCATGTCAATTACTTGCCATGACTACTGCGCTATATTAGATAGATTAAATCTGCTATCGTTAGAAAGTAGGAGACTAACCTTTGACCTTACATTTATTTTTAAGCTTCTCAATCACTTTACTGATTGTCCGGATTTGTTGGAACGTATCTATTTTAACATCCCGACTAGAGAATTAAGACAGTACTCCATCTTCCACACCGGGTATCACCGTACTTTGTATAGCGCAAATTCTTGTGTAAATAGGCTAATAATATCTGCAAGTAATTTCTCCAATAGGGTTGACTTTGGTGGCTCTGTATCAACTTTTAAACAAAAACTTTCTTGTCTACTTTTGTAACCTAAATGTTCTCCATATTATGTTGTAAAATTTTAATTTTATGTAATGTTCTTGTTTTTCTTTTCTCTTTGTACGCTAAAGGGTTTATTACCCGTTAATAAAGTTTATTATTATTATTATTGTGATATGTGTTTTACACAGAAATAAATGTACCTGCTGTTATAATTACTTCCGACACTTGCATGCATCGAATTTTTATATATTATTTATATAAAAATCCTTGAAAACTGTAGTTTTCGAAGAAACGGGGGCTAACAGCCGGAAATTGTCTGATCCCTGGAAATAAAGAAAATACGCGCGTAAGATCAAATTAAATGATCTTACGCGCGTATTTTCTTCATTTCCAGGGATCAGACACTATCCGGCTGTTAGCCCCCGTTTCTTCGAAAACTACAGTTTTCAAAGATTTATATGTAAATAATGTATAAAAATACGATGCATGCAAGTGAAGTGTTTATAACAGTAAGTGGATTCATTTCTGTGCAAAACACACGTATCATGTTCATCCTTTACAGAGAAATCAACGAATCTGGGGGTGTATTTGAAATTAATGAGCGGTAATGTATTTATCGTTATAATCATTTGACATTCGGAGATTTTTCGTGCCGCCTAAATCACAAACTTTTTCAGTAATTTGTAATCAATATTTACGAGATCTAGACAGTATATTGGACGCAGTTCTGCAATGTGGAACTAATTCCAAAAACTTTTCCGCTAGAATAAATTCCGCAAAATATATTAGAAATAAAATTCTGTGCCAACGTTATCACAAATATAATGTCTATAATCGGTAAATGTTTAGTATAACGCTCTCCCCTCCTATTTTCTTAAAACTTTGTAAAATTGTTTATTTCTGTGTATAAAAAACATTCTGAGAAGGAAAATCGTCGCTCAGGTCTCGTTTTTTTTTAAATTTAATTTTAAAATTTTGATGTCAGTAAGGTAGGAAAATGATAATTTACGTTTTTAAAGTACTGCGCAACTTCATTTGAAGGTCACGTGACAACTTTCTGCTAATTAAATACAAAATATCTGCTTAAAACATGTGTGTGCCCTCCCAGGTAGCACAGTTGATCTTTATGAATTCATAAAGATCAGATTCAGATCTTTTTGAATTCATAAAGATCAGCTGTGCTATCTGGGCTGCTTTAACGAAAATCACAACTTTTATAAAGCAGTGCATTCACACGTGTGTGCCCTGTTTTAACGAAAATCACAACTTCTATAAAGCAAGGCATACATAAGCTCAGAAAAAAGAAAAAAAAAAAGAAAATTACGTGTGTGTGTGTGTGCCCTACTTTAACGAAAATTACAACTTCTATAAAGCAGGATATACACACGTGTGTGTGTGCCCTACTTTAATGAAAATCACAACTTTCTATAAAGCAGGGCATACACACGTGTGTGTGTGTGCCCTGCTTTAACGAAAATCACAACTTCTATAAAGCAGGGCATACACACGTGTGTTTGTGCCCTGCTTTAACGAAAATAACAAGTTCTATAAAGCAGGGCATACATACGTGTGTTTGTGCCCTGCTTTAACGAAAATCACAATTTAGCAATTTATCAATTTTGGCCACGTACAGTATTTCACAACCATAAAATTTTAACTTAAGGACGTTCTCTCGTCCTTATACTAGAGAAAATCGATTTTCTTAGGATTTTCTTGAAACTGTGAATATACGTTAATTTAGGTGTGCTTTATGCGTGGTATAAATTTCAGTACCTCTTCCGGTATAAAAAATCAAGATACTGAGCCTCAAAGTTTCAACTTTTACTAATGAAAAGGTTTTCCAGGCCAAACGGTAAGAGATACGAGGTTGGCCAAGAGGACCAAAGTTGCTCCTCTCGTCGAGTTCTATATGGAAAAAATGCTAAAACTAAAAAAAATTAAATTAAAAATTTTTTTTTAAAACTTTGAGGCTCAGTATCTTTATTTTTTATACCAGAAGAGGTACTAAAATTTATACCACGCATAAAGCACACCTAAATTAACGTATATTCACAGTTTTAAGAAAATCCTAAGAAAATCGATTTTCTCTAGTATAAGGACGAGAGAACGTCCTTAAATGGCACCGTTAATGAGTATGCGGACAACTTAATTTGTGAATATAGTAACAAATGAAGTTGCGCAGTATTTAAAAAACGTAAATTATCATTTTCCTACCTTACCGACATCAAAACTTTGAAATTAAATTTAAAAAAAACGAGACCTGAGCGACGATTTTCCTTCTCAAAATGTTTTTTACACACAGAAATAAACAATTTTACAAAGTTTTAAGAAAATCGGAGGGGAGAGCGTTATACCAAACATTTACCCTATAATCTTCCTCAAATACAATTCCATGTGTCATATGCGTTTTTACAGGAAATCTCCAGTTTATGATCATCTGGCAATGCAGAGCTAAAAATCGCACATAAAAATGGCGATTGGGTCCTTATTGCACAACTGCATTCTATTACTCATAATATCTATTATGTTCTAGCCAATATAAATACGTTATTTTATTATAGCTATATTCGATTGCTTCATATTTCAGATTGTATGGCGCACAATTCACAAACAAAGATATTTTCCTCGCGCATCTGCAGGACATCGCGACCGCGATAATAGCATTATTGGACGTGATGAATACCTTATTGTACTTTATAATCATCGACGATGATACACGTTTTGGACATATATGCATTTACGTGTTTAGCGGGTACTGCAGAATGTGCATATTAATTATGAATGGGTTATTCAGTCATTACATATACGATATATATCTGAGATCTCGCGAATTGAATAAGATCGCAGTACAGCATTCAAGAGAAAACCTATCGATTTCTTATATTGATTCTACCGCAAGTTCAAATTTACTATTTAATAAATGTAACAATGCTGTAATTACCAAATTCCGTTCGATTCAACATATTCATCATAAATTGTATATTTTAGCGACAAAGGTAACTTTAACATAATGTTATCTGTAATTTATCAATTGATCTGAAATTGATCAATTGATTATTAATTTATTCATCATATCGCAGCTTAAACTATGGATTTATAATCAATTAACAATTAACCCGTAGAGGCCTTCGCTACTTTAAATTTGATGGTTTTGACTTCAAATTCGTATTATAATTAGCAATCTCAAAAATTCTTAATTACTAAATTTGGTATAAATTAAAATAATATTTCTTTTCTTCTTGTCAGAATAACGTCTTATAATGTAGCTATCTAAAGATTAAACTTCTCTATTTTTATAGCACTACAATTTTTACGAATGTTGATTTCATCCTAATATACTAAAAATACGAAGATTCGAATACAATTATGTTGTATAGCATGAATTACTGTTATAATTCAAATTATCATTCTCTTTAGTAATTCTTACTAATACGAGTTCATTTTTACCACCAGATAAATACAAATTTTAGTCTACCACTTCTCATAATGTCTGCTCTATATTTGACTTCTATAATTAATAATTTTTATAATGTATATTATTATATAACAACAAACCTTGGCATCTTCCGAATAATAAATGAGGTACTCATGGCAGTCTTCTATGCTCTTCAATTTCTGTACGTCAGTTACATTTGTCAGCGATCGAAAAATGCAGTTGAGTATTATTTACTTGCTTATTTATAAATATACAGAGCACTCCGTAATTCGCATCAATTATATAATATGTGTTAATTTTGCTTTTCTAAATCTTAATAAAAAACGAATTAAGTAGACCTAAACTATACATAATATAATTTCATTTTGAAGCAAAACAAAGGTAATCTTGTACTTTTTCTGCACTTTTAGCTAAAAAAACTTTTAAAATCAGATTACGTCCTTTTCGAAGCCATCTAGCTTTTTGTCTAAAATATTTTTCGATATTACCAATAGTTTCAAATATTCATATATTCGTGCGCATGTCGGGTGTGCATGCGAACATAGTTAGATGAGAGAGCGTGGCATAAGCGTGAGAGCGTGATTTTAATTTTGTTACTTTTAGTTTAGGCAAATGGCAATCATTTTGCATAATGCTTTCTTGGAGTATAAATCATTGCGAGCTGAAGTAAGATTATTTATATGTAACATTTTAGATACAAAATATTTTTGGATACTCTTTTGTATAAACTTATATATTTATTATTTAGGTGGTGCATTTTTCACTTCAGCTGGTCCATGAGAATTTAAAGTTTACTGCTTTAGGACTATTTGAAATCAATATTCCTCTCATGTGTTCCGTAAGTAAAAAATATACTTCTATTTATTCGCACAATAATATAATGCTGCGTGGTAAATAAAGTTTTATTTTTCTAGGTTGCTGGAGCTGTAGCAACGTATGCAGTTATAATCATTGAATTTGACAGAAAATATATTAATGCAGAGAATGCAACTACTACTACTGTTACTACTATTACTACTACATAGAATCACACCAAAAATAATTCTACAAGTGTTATCGCATGATTTGAATAATCTTAAAATTCTTAATAGTTTATAAGCAATTTATAAAAATTTAAAAACTTAAAATTAAAAAAAAGAAATTATGATGGCTACATCTATTTAAAAAATATATATATAATACTAATAATTATATTTAATTAATGTAGGGTACCCAGTCGTAGCCAATTTTTCAAAGAATCTTCAGTTGTCAAAAATCTTAAAGTTACTTCTAGTTTCAACATCAATTAGTTTTTTCAGCAATTTTCTTCGTTTAACAATGATACAAATAAGAGGCTGAATAATTACAATAATATAAATAAGAAGACATTTCATTAAATTTGCAAATTGTATTTTATCTGCTAATTGTTTTGTCTATTAAAATAACTTAGCGGACACCAACTAATAATAACATAAGACATAATAATAATGACGCGATGTTACTGTTAGTTGGTGTTTGCTGAAAAATCTTCTTAAAACCATCTAGATATTCTGGATACTGATCTTTTATTTTTCTCTTCAATGAATTTAAAAGCGTCTAATCAAATTGTGCTAATATATAGTGTACACTCGCGTTGTACTTAAAATGAAATAGATATATATTATAAATTAGAGTAGGACAAGTATATTTGTTTCACTCTAACTTTTATTGCACTAATATGCGCCAATTCAGGAAGTTCTTTAAAAAAGAACAAACCTTTATTACATATATGTCGATCATAAAAGCAAAAAGCAATTTTCATCGCAATATAACTCATGCTATTACATGTTAACGCGTTGTGTTACGATAATGCGTATTTTTTTTCTCAGCGATCAATAAAACGCTACGATTGAAAGTAACGATAAAATCATAAACCCCCACGTACAATGTGTCAGTAGAATTTCTGATACGCACGTATAAGTTGTACAACAGTGAATACGATAAACAGAATTGTCCAAAATCAAATAAAAATTAGGTAAATATATCATCATATTCAACGGATATTAATGATAAATTAATTGATTATATCTTTAGCTTGTCTGTTTTAATAAATCCAATTCAAAATTTTCAGAATAACTTATATACTACAATGGATCGAAAGAAAAAGCAACTTTTAGTTTCTACAAGTGAATCTTTGGAAAAAATTTCGCGTTTCCTGGGAATCAATCTGTCGAGTTACATAAATAGATTATATAATCTTGCGCTTCTTGTGATATTGGTCATTTTCTTGAGTCAAGACTCTTGGACGATCAATTGTTTATCTGATAATCATTGCGAGCAACGTTTTGCCGTAAAGTTTTTGATAGGGTTAACATATTCCTTGAAGGTTCTATTAGTGTTGATTATACTGAGCACATCCCTATTTCATCCAAAACAATTTGTTTTCCCTCGCCAAGAGACGTTTGTCATAGATTCCATACTTGAGTACGTTTTTTTTGTTAAATATAATTATATATTATTCAAGTCTTTATATAATTTTATAATTATATCAAGCGTCATTAAACGCGCGCGCTCGACGAATATATATATATATATATATATATATATATGTGTGTGTGTGTGTGTGTGTGTGTGTGTAGTGAAAATCTTTTCAAAAATAACTAATTTAAAATACATATCGGAAAAAAAACAATCTTTATAAAAAGCATATTTAGTTATATATACTTATAATTAATGCGAAATAAAATAATAATTCTTTAATTCGTAAAGTCAAGTTTTATCAGCTGTTATTAAAAAGCAAAATTTATCACAGATTCAGCTTTGTAACTTAAAGTGTATTAAAGAAATTGATTGTTGTATATATAATTACATCACAAGATTTAATTAATACTCGATCTCACTCTTTATATCATTAAAATTTCTAATAAGATATATGTAGGTGTAATAAATTTGTTGACATTTTGTTAAATATATCTTTAAACGCGCTTCATTTAAATGCAAAGCTTTTAAGTCATTGGAGACACAATGAAGATATTTAATGTTCTCATTACATTGTTTGTTTAAGACAAAGAGCGACAAAGTCTTCTAATAAAAATATTGTAAATAATTTTCTTATATGCAATAAATTATGGCTGATAATAATTTTTTCATTAATCATTTGACATTTAAAGATTTTTTTGTGCCGTCGTTATTACACGCTTTTTTAATTATTTTGAAATCAATATTTACAAGATCTGGATTGTATATTGGACGCATTCTGCAATGCAGAACCAATTTCAAAACCTTACTTTTCCGCTAGAATAAATTTCGCGAAATATCAGAAATAAAATTCTGTGCCAACGTTATAATACATGCTGACGTCAAATATAATTACCGAACTATAATCTTTTTCAAATACAAATCCATGTGTTATATGGATTTTTAGACAATCTCCTGTCCAGTTTATG
Source organism: Temnothorax longispinosus (assembly GCF_030848805.1). Classification (NCBI taxonomy): domain Eukaryota; kingdom Metazoa; phylum Arthropoda; class Insecta; order Hymenoptera; family Formicidae; genus Temnothorax; species Temnothorax longispinosus. The sequence continues at coordinate 15,674,026 of NC_092366.1, read as the reverse complement.
ATCACTTGGCAATGCAGAATTAAAAATCACGAAAATGGCGCTTGGTTCCTTATTGCATAACTGCATCTTATTATAAGTTGTCATAATCTATTATATTTTATTATAGCTAATATGTTCGGTTGTTTCATATTTCAGGTCGTACGGTGCACGATTCACAAATAATGATATTTTCCTCGCGCATCTGCAGGACATCGTGACTGCGAAAATAGCATTATTGGATACGATGAAAACCTTGTACGATATAATCGCTTACTCTAATTTATTTAAAGATATACCCTTCACCATGTTTAACTGGTACTGCAGAATGTGCATACTAATTACGAATGGGTTATTCAGTCATCACATATACGATATATATCTGAGATCTCGCGAATTGAATAAGATCGCAGTACAGCATTCGAGGGAAAACTTATCGGTTTCTTATGTTGATTTCACCACAAGCTCAAGTTTATTATTTAATAAATGCAACAATGCTGTAATTACCAAATTTCGATCGATTCAATATGTTCATCATGAATTGTATATTTTAGCGACAAAGGTAATTTTAACATAATGTTATCTGCAATTTATCAATTGATCTGCAATTGATCAGTTGATTATTAATTATCGATTATATCGCAGCCTAAATATGGATTTATAATCAATTAATAATTAACCTGTAGAGGCCTTCGATTCCAGCCATTTTAAATTTGATAATTTTGACTTCAGAATTTGTATTATAATTAGCAGTCTCAAAAATTCTTAACTACTAAATTTTGTATAAATTAAAATAATATTTTTTTTCTTCTTGTCAGAATAACATCTTATAATGTGGCTCTCTAAAGATTAAACTTCTCTCTCTATTTTTATAGCACTATAATTTTTACGAATGTTGATTTCATTCCTAATATACTAAAAATACGAAGATTCGAATACAATTATGTTGTGTAGCATGAATTACTGTTGTAATTTAAATTATCATTCTCTTTAGTAATTTTTACTAATACGAGTTCATTTTTACCACCAGATAAATACAAATTTTAGTCTACAACTTCTCACAATGTCTACTCTATGTTTAACTAATATAATTTTTTGCCTTTATACTATACATCATAGTATAGAAACAAACATTGACATTGAAATAATATTAGGCTATGTACATATGACATTCTTCTATGCTCTTCCATTTCTGTACGTCAGTTACATTTGTCAGCGATCGAGAAATGCAGTTGAGTTTTATTTATTAGCTTATTTATAAATATACATCATATCAGACCACTCCGTAATTAGCACTAATTATACAGTACGTGCTAATTTTCTTAATAAAAAACAAAATCAAGAAGTCTAAAACTATATATAATATAATTTTATTTTGAGATAAAACAAAGGTAATCTTACACCTTTGCTGCACTTTTAGCTAAAAAAATTTTTGAAATCAATTTACGTCCTCCTCAAAGCTTTTTGTTTAAATTATTTTTCAATATTACCAATAGTTTTGAATATTCATATATTCGTGCGTGTATTGGGTGTGCGTGCGAACATAGTTACTATAGTTAGATAAGAGAGCGTGGCATAACGTGATTTTAATTTTGTTATATACGTTTAGTTTCGGCAAATGGCAATCATTTTGCACAATGCTTTCCTGGAGTATAAATCATTACGGGCTGAAGTAAGATTATTTATATGTAACATTTTAAATACGAAATATTTTTGGATCGGTACTCTTTTGTATGAACTTATATATGTATTATTTAGGTGGTGCATTTTTCACTTCAGCTTTTCCATGAGAATTTAACGTTTACTGCTTTAGGACTATTTGAAATCAATATTCCTCTCATATGTTCTGTAAGCAAAAAATGTACTTCTATTTATTCGCACAATAACATATAATGCAGGATCTGTTAAATAAAGTTTTATTTTTCTAGGTTGCTGGAGCTATAATAACATATTCCGTTATGGTCATTCAATTGGACACAAAATTTGCTATTGCAGACAATGCAACTACTACCACTATTACTGCTATTACTACTATTACTACTACTACTACTACTACTACTACTATATACAATCACACCAAAAATAATTCTAGTTTGTTATTATATAATTTAAATGATCTTAAAATTTTGTAAAGTTTATAAACATTTTATTGTAAAAATTTAGAAACTTGAAATTAAAAAAAAAATTATAATGTTTACATCAATTAAAAAAATATATATATACATATATAATACTAATAATTATATTTAATTAATGTAGGGAACCCAGCCGTAGCCAATTTTTCAAAGAATTTCCAGTTGCCAAAAATCTTAAAAGGACTTCTAGTTTGATTTTAACATCAAATGATTTTTTCAGCAATTTTCTTCGTTTAACAATAATAAAAGAGGCTGAACGGATTTCAGCAAATCTGTAAATTGTATTTTATCTGTTTTGTCCATAAAAATAACTTATTGTTAGCGGACACCAACTAATAATAACATGAAAAATAATAACAATGACGCAATGTTACTATTAGTTGGTGTTTGCTGAAAAATCTTATTAAAACCATCTGAATACTGATCTTTTATTTTTCTTCCCAAATAAATATAAAAGCGTTTAATTAAATTGTGCTAATGTACAGTGCCTTTCTGTCCACAACTGTACACTCGCGTTGTACTTCAAATGAAATAGGTATATATTATAAGTTAGAGTAGGGCAAGTATATTTTGTTTTACTCTAAATTATTGCACTAATATGTACCAGTTTAGGGAGTTCTTTGAAAAAAAACAAACCTTCAGTAGTTGTTCTGCTAAACGTGGCCACATATTTAAAATGTGGCGAAAGCACAGTAGAAAGTTTTAGTGCAGTTCAATGCAGTGTGACAAAGAACAAGCCTATTGATAATGGGTGCATTATCCGTTTCATGATACGCATAATACATTATTTATTTTTGTTGTTCACTGAATGCCAAACAAGGATAAATGATCATGCGCACATCATGCACACATCATGCACACATCATGCACACATCATGCACACATCATATGTGAAACGAAATGTACCCCGGTTGATACGTATCTTAGTGGATAATATAATTCACTTGAATATTGTGAAATTGCTTTAAAAATATATTAAATTACTGAAGTTATAATATTAGAGTTCCATACAAACTATTCACAAATACCATTTTCAAATATATATTCTTTCTTAAGATTTATTTACAGAAACAATTAATTTCAAATCAATTTAATTGTTCCACAACTGTGAAAAATTTTATATTTTCGATAAACACACGAAATATTAATTTAAAGTTTCCGCTAATTCCATCATAATAAAAGAAAGCAAAAATAAATTTGATTAAAACAGTACTTATTTTATTAAGAATGTTCATTAAACATGTTAGAAAGGTTAATGACTTTAAAAAGAAAATAAATAATATAAACCAATTGATTGAGAGATTGTATACTATATAGTTTGTTGAGAAATACAATTAATAAAAATTATTTAATATAAAAATTAGTGTTATTTAATATACATTTGAGTTATTTTATTCAAAATGTAATAATAAATATAAGTATATTTATTATTATATAAAGGATATTACTTTTATTTTGTATACAATTTTTTCTATCGATTATACCTATCCCCTTGTCCCTGCCTACCCGAATCACTACCTACTCGTAGTCCGATCTATAGTCCTACCTATCCATTTTTCTACCTACCCGTGTTATAATCTATATAATATTCAAAGCTTTAATTAAGACCGCGACACGATTTATAAAAGGCTTGTGGGATACCTCAAAGTAACACGATCACTAATTGAGATGTGGGAAATGTGGAATTGGAGGTCCTATAACACGCGTGCGATTGTGATTTAATTGCGATTTTTCTAATCTCGCACGCGTATGCGAGAAAATATAGAAAAAATAGCCTTTTGGAACAAATAAAAATAAGATATATAAAATCATTTTATATGTTTTTTCTTATACCTTATTTCACCATTGTGATCAGTGTTGACCACTTACTTTTATTCAATCTTCTTTCTTCGAGCCAGATCGGACCTACCTTTGTCCTGGCCATATACAATCTGGTCGCATTTTGACCAGATCAAAAAGAAGGGGAAAAATTCCTTCCACTGTCGGATAATTATCATCACCGAAAGATAATATTACGTTCGATTCGAATTACGCGCGAGCATTGATAGTATCAAAAAATGTACAACAAGAAGTTAATAAAAAAAAATATATATATATTATTTCATAAAAACTAACTGCAACGACATTAAACATTGAAAAATGTTTTTATCACTAATTCCGTTATTTACTTGAGAATATTAAATAACCGTTTCTTTGTGACCCATTTCTTAAATTTGCAATTATAATCAAGTACAAAAAAAAATTTACTTTGTGTTATATGAATAGTAAAAAATTATCTTTTTCAAAAAAGGTAAAAAAAGGCGCCGAGTATACGCAATGTATATTGTAAATTCAAAAATCCAACTTAAGTGGTAGCTTTATTTCTCCTTCACAAAGTTATATTACCTAACTTAACTCAAGTGACATGTATTAAAAAAAAAAAAAGTGAAATCTTTAAATTAAATTGCGCCAATTGCAAAGAGAATATGTATATTGCTTTAAAAGATAATTGTTGTGCAACTATTTAAAAAAAATTAAACCCAAGTGGTGTCTTTGTGTTCCTATTCAAGGATTTTCCTATTTCAACCCAAGTGGTAGCTTCTTAATTCTCTTTAACTTTTTAATATTACAAAGAATCATTTTAATTATACAGAAGACCGAGGTACCATGAGCCACAAAAATTTAAACTCTGAAAAGTACTTTTAAATATAAGATATTTGTTTCATTTTTTTTAATAATTAAAGCACTATATTTATTTTAAAATTTATTTAGCGTATTTGGTAAATATTGATTAGTTTTTTAGAAAAAAATTAAAACACATATGACCTAAGGTGCTCCATACTCGGAACACCATGGGTCTGTCACTGGGCACTATAAATCACACACAAAAACTAAATTTATTTATTCAAGAAATAATGAAAAGTTACAAAAGTTGAAAAGAAATTTTATTTTATATGTTTTCTTATGACACTGTTCAGGATTGGGCAGGACAAACAAGATATCAGAACCCACTACTAAAATATTATTTTTTTTTTTTTAGAAAAACTAACTTCTGACATGTTTTCTTCAATTAAAAATAACATATATCATCAACCTGTCTATCATCAACCTTGGTGGCGAGTGTGACCCATGGTACTTCGAATGCACTTAATATAGAAAACAGTGAAACGTAATAAAAAAAATAATAATAAATGATTATCTGTATAGTGTAGTAAAATGACGAAAGATGCTAGAAAGTTACATCTAATTTTTAGTACGTATATATATTTTACTATAAAAACAATATTACAACATTTCTAAATGATTAAAAAGAAATTTACGCATCACGAAAATCATTTATGTCACGTGAGTTTCGAGACTACGGACTTTGATGTCTGCCACCTAAATATGAAGTATGGACAACAAAATTACTATTACATAACTATTACATGATAATTGAAACAACCTAAATATTCTGGATTACCCTAAACAGTCGACCCATGGTACCCCGTGGCTCATGGTCTTCCCTACATATCCACTTGCCTGTCCTTCAATATCCCCATCCTCTAGCTAGTTTTTCTTTTGCTTTCCAGTAATTTACCTGAATCATGGACGTAACACTTTTTAGGTCTACGTATTTCGTAAGAGTTGGCAGTCTAGTATATCTATATAATATAGATGTGGACCCACGCCTCCTTCATGATTTTTTTCATTTTATACGATAAAAGTCAAATATACCTTGCTGATAAACAGTAAGTAGTATGAAAATCAATAGAAATTTAGTTTTCCTGATTAATTTTTTAATTCACAGTTCCAAGTTAAACTTCCAATAATTCTCTTTATTCACTGTGATCTTTTGTTCGACTAATTGTTAGATCGCTGTAACCTGTATCAAATCTATGAGAAAAAAATACATTAAATAAAATAAAAATACAAGTTTGAAAAGCCTATTCTACAACAACCGTAAAAGTATGCGGTAAGACGTAAGCAGTAAAGATTGACCAACAGTCAATTATTGGATTGTAAAAATCCCATTAGCTTACTGCTTACGTTTTACATCTACTCTTACGGCTACTGTAGAACGGACCTTAGTTATTTAAAAATTAAACGTAAGTGTAGCGAATGTTAGCTATCTAAATGTTGCAATTTTTTATTTTTTTATGTGCTCGTGCATGTGGTGGTTGAAGAACACAGATCTCGCGATATTTCAGAGCTGAGTTCCAAAACCACACTCTTAACGCTCAAGCGTCGTTTTACCTTTGTTACTCACAAAAAGTTAAACAAAAACAGAGCATTCTCATATTACTAAGAGCGTAGAACGCAGCCCAGATTAATAAAAAAAGAAAATTTTTTTTATATTAAAAAAATATAAAAAACAGTTATTTTCTTTAAAATAATTAATTATTTAATAATGATATGCATGCAGACAATATTATGTCAGTAATAGCAATGTGAATGAAAGCCGTATAAACTTAGATTATATAATCTTACTGCTATAATTATGATATTACAATATGATAAAAAAATATGATATTACATTACATTTTAGCATATATTACAAAACAAGGATTTTTATTCTCCATATTTTTTGTCCTCTTTCAGAGAGAAAATATGACATCTCATCAACAACCATTACACTGCGAGAGTTGTAGTCGATATCCCTATGTTGGTAGAGTATCCGTAGCAGTAGCAGAGGACGATAGTGTTGACTTCATCTATCAATTTGTGAAGCATAGATTTGTTGCCGTGAACAACAAAAATCTTAGCATATTTCACACTGCCCCTGACATAATTGGGCCACCCAAATTCCAAAACTATGGGCAACTATTTCATTTACCACTTTCTTTTGAAAAAAGATTGGTATGTGTATTTTCTGGTATTATACGTTATTGTCCCGTAAAAAATAATTGCAATTTAAACTTACAAGAGTTTGTAGTATTTAACACTTTTTTACTTTTTATTACAGAGACATATTACAGATGTCGATATCTCAATATCTACATGGCAAAACATAGATTTCGTGAAAGAACGTCTTATTAATATTCTTACACCCGATTATCGGGATAAAACGACGAGCTATCAGTATATTGGTATGTAATACACTTGAATTAACAAATAAGATACTGTTAAAGAAGATACGCTTTTGTTGAGAAGAGAGTATAATTATATTTTCTATTTTGAAGATATCGAGTTTCATGAAGCTGTATACCCAATCAGAGTCTGTATTTACGAAATATGTAATCCTGGAAGCGTAATTCAAATTTGGGCTCAAAATTCTAATAACCAGTGGTTTCGGTTATGGGATCAGTGGGATGAAAAATCGTCTCAAATTGTACCGCCGACATCAAGATTATTTTCTCCACCGTTGTCGCATCTATGTAACTTTAAAACCAAAATGCTCAGATTAGTATTTACAAACAGCTCATCTCAATCTTATTCAAAAATAGATGCTGTGATGCTTATCGGTGCATCAAAATTAATTGTTTCTAGAAATGCTAATGAGAGTTTAACAAATGTATTAAAAAGAATTAACTGCATGTACTCTCCATGCCATGACAATGTTCATAATTTAACAGCAGATTTAAAAAGTGCACACTTGGATATAGTACATCTGCAACAGAATTTTCCTGAATATTGTATTATTTGTAAAAGGTATTATAATCGTTGATTTTGAGTAATAATCAATATTTTTTAATTCTTTCAATAATACTAATTAATTTGTTCCAATGTTGTTTGTGCAGCGATATACGAAAGAAGATTTCCTATAAGAATAATTTGAGGCACAAAGAAGTACCTCAGGAGATAATTCCTGCTTATCTGCAACCTAATGGAGAAAAAAACTCGCGTCATAATTTATTAAAAAGTCATTCAAATTATCCTAAGGATTTGAAACTCTCTTCGAATGAATCCAAGGAGCTATCACTTTGCAGTTTGTCTGCGCTTCCTGTAAAGTATTCTAAGAAGTCTATTTCTCATCATAATATTTATTGCAATATCATATCGTGTATTGAAGTTTTATATTTTATCTTTGTAGGATGAAGTACTACTAATAATATTAAAGAACTTGGATTTGATGACGTTATGCCGCATGAGTTATGTAGATAAGCGCTTCAATAATTTAACACGGGACCCAAAACTCTATACACGTTTGAACATACGTTGTATTCGATACTGGTATTCGATACTTGATGTATCCGACAAATGTATGCGCGATATATTTTGTTACTTTTCATCTAGATGTAAATATTTGCGACAGTTAGATCTTACAGGAAGCGTCTTTGATGTTAAGGATTTTGTAAATTTTCTTGATAATTGCGGCATCCGTTTAACGCACTTAAGATTAAGTGGCTGCAAATCTGTTGATAGTCGTGCTGTACTCAAAATTTCAAAGATATGCAAAAATTTGAAAGGTCTGTGTATATTTATGCATAAAGTATATATATATATGTATTAGGGTCTGTCATTTTGGAGCAACTTTTTTTTTTCATTTCACGAATAGCATATATACTTGCAGGAAGGTAAAATAAAATACCTGTTAAAGTTTTAGCTCTTAATATTAATATTAACAGGTCGCTCATCGCGATTTTTTATTTTTCATTTAATAAGATAGAAAAAATTTTATAACTGCCTAACAAACAGTAATACAGCATTGCTCCACAAGAGATTTTTGTAGTAAATTTACCGCTCTACAAAAAAGATCTCTTATCATTTTTTCATAAATTCAACCGTTCAAAAGATATTCAAAGTTAAAGTTTGATAAATTTTATAAAACTTGTTTTTGTTTCTTATGAATTTTGTATCATATCGACTATTAAAAAAATTATGAAATAATTAATACATATTTTTGTAGAAAATTTAACGATCTACAAAAAAAAGGCCTTTTATATTTTTTTCATAAATATAACCATTTAGACGATATTAAGGTTTACACTTTGAACTTTAAACCTTAATATCGTCTAAATGGTTATATTTATAAAAAAAATATAAGAGACCTTTTTTGTAGATCGTTAAATTTTCTACACAAATATGTATTTATAATTTATTTCATTATTTCATAATTTTTGATAGTCGATATAATACAAAATTCATAAGAAGCAAAAACAAGTTTTATAAAATTTATCAAACTTTAACTTTGAATATCTTTTGAACGGTTGAATTTATAAAAAAATGATAAAAGATTTTTTTTGTAGAGCGGTAAATTTACTACAAAAATCTTTTGTGGAGCAATGCTGTATTACTGTTTGTTAGATAGTTATAAAATTTTTTCTATCTTACTAAATGAAAAATAAAAAATCGCGATGAGCGATCTATTAATATTAATATTAAGGGCTAAAACTTTAACAGGTATCTTATTTTACCTTCCTGCAAGTATATATGTTATTCGTGAAATAAAAAAAAAGTTGCTCCAAAATGACACACCCTAATATGTATATAATTGTCAAGATTGTGTGTATGTAAATTACATATAACTAATACATATTTTTTTTAGAATTGGATCTAAATCGTTGTTATGGTATAGACGACGAAGGATTTTCATACCTCAAAAAGCTGAAAAGTTTGGAACGTTTAAACCTTTGTAGTACGTGTATAAACGCTCAACAGCTTTGCAAAATACTGCAAAAAAATCAATGGATGCGTGAGTTAGATACGCACCTTATAAACAGAGAAGCAGTTCTAATAAAGTTGGCAAATTTGTGTCGTAACTTGGAAGTAATAGATTTATCTATACATAATCTTACATCTGAGGGTATTAATGCCCTCACTAACTGTAAGAATTTACGAAAAGTAAAACTTCGTCTGTAAGTGTGTGTGCTACATTTTCTTTTAAAATACATATTATTGTATTCTTTATTAAAATTTGTTCGCTTCTCTTGCGAGCATCTTGAAAAAGTTACATAAATGTTCTCTTTACAATTAAAGTACTGTAATAATTATATGATTTTGGTTACAGATACAATTATCCAGTTACTGATGACAGTTTATTTAGATTTCTTTCTTCTAATCAACACTTGCAAGAAGTATACTTGTCTGATACTGTCCTCACTGATCACATGTTGGAATTACTAGCGCAGTGCAAAAACTTGGAAATATTATATCTCAAACTTGTGAAACTTGTAGTACCTGCTAATTGTTCCATTATTTTTGAACAATGTCCTAAACTGCAAGAGTTTTATTTCATATACTATAAAATAAGCAATCAATTGTTTAATCAATGGAAGGAAAGATATCCGCATGTATCAGTCTATATACACTATTAATAATTTGAATAGTTTTTGTGTACTAGTTTAGGACATATATCAATCTACTTCTTGCTTTTATGTTTATTTTTTATATTTCTATACTTTTAAATTTACTTTGTAAAAATTATGTGGTAAATTCTGTAGGTTGTATAAGAAATTAATGTCTAATAAAAACAAAATATTTGATTATATTTATTTATAATTTTGTTATTTTCGAACAGTTTTATCTTTCTTATTCTTTTCTCATAATTTGATTTTTTTATGTGATGGTGTCATTTTTTGCTTGGAATAGTTCAAAGAAATATTGCAAAAACTATATTAACAACATCATCAGTAAATTCTTGGTATTTTTTTTGCAACTACATGTCTCTTCTAAGAATTTATTTATAAATGGATTTCCTGCGATACTTGTTATATATATATATATATAGATATAGCCACAGTTTCTCAAACAGAAATTAGAATTAAGCATATATAAGTGTAATGATTTATAAATTCAGTATAGGTACTTGCTAGATATTGCAAATATTACTCACGCTAATTAGTAACTTATGAAGTTCTATAATGCATTACAATATTCTCAAATTATGCTTGTAAACAAATGCATTTGTTTAATTCATTATTATTTTATCAATTCTTTTTATAACGTTGAAGATACTCGATTAAAGTTAAATTATTGGCTTACAATCTCATTCCAATATAAAGTATATCATGCACTATTAACATTCTGATTTTTCCCAAACGTATTATAAAGCTTACTTGTGTTTCTCAAATTGCTCTTCCGGTATAGTAGATATGAAATGTGACATGGTGTTAACAATACATTAATAGAAAATAGAAACGTAGCTTCATGTTACAGTGGAGATCGTAGGGCAGAAAAATGTGCGCACTGATCTAATGACCTAAAGATCCAAGTTCAAATTTCATCAAAACGGATTGGTTTTTATTCGATCGCTCTCGGAAGATGATGGCAACCCACCAAGATTATATTGCCACGTGAATCTCTCTGTATTTAGAGAAGAAAACTGGTCTCTAATCTCAGGTTGGGAGTTGGGCAGTAGGCTGACAATAATCTACTCTCAGAAAATCTTGTCTCAGAACCTCAGGGAGGCCAAAGCCTACGCTGGGTTTGTAATAAAGAAGAAATTCTTGGCCTAATAATATTTTGTAAATATTATGGAAACATTCTACGGGGAAACGTCGTGTAACTATATGTATGGATTGCCAATTTGTTGTCAAAAGAAATATATTTAGTTTTGGTTTAATATCATTGGCGGAATAAACACTTACTTTGTGGATAAATAATACGGATACGTTCTACGGATAAATAATTAAATAAAATTTTAGATAATATTTTGCGTATTTTTATATCGTCTTCTACGAAGTTTTAAGGGCAAAGAAAAAATACACTACGTTTCTGTATTTTAGAACTTACTGCAGATTCTAGACTAATTCTAAAACCAGTTCTAGAACTTTTACCAGAAAATTCGAAGACAACAATATTGAACTTCTGTACGTGGATTTAGATATTGCCTGTTACAGTAACAAATATAATTATCTTAATAATCTTATTGCTCCAAAAACAAAATGCATTTTAGGGTATTTTTCTTTCAGTTAATTTTTGTTAAACTCTTTTTTGTATATTTTTATTGAAAATTAATATTTCAGAATTTTGTAAAATAATTTAACTTTTTTAGATATCTTAATTAAAGTATCGATAATTATATTTATTGCAAGATATTTATACTAATCTTGATACACTCTGTAACGCTCGAAGAAACAGTGATAGTCTTCCTTTTATTCTTTTCTTTTTATTAGGCACTACACAACCATGAGACCACGTAAAACGTATTTTTGTGAGGTCTTTCTTTCATTTGAAGGAAATTAAGGTACCTTATGCTTTTAAGCAATACGACACAGATACTACTAGTTCACAATTAAGATTTTCTGAATTTTTCTCCTCTTCTTAAACAAGGAATCTTCCTTCTAAGCTCTCTTCCATGCACTTAATTGGGGAATCCTCCACTTAATCGAGAAATACGCGAGATGAAATCCGGTATCCAACAACGAGGTGCCACGAACCTTTGACCCAGACGGACACTAACAGCACAAAGTATACATAAAATGTTTGCATGCTGTTCAGCACGTCTATCTATCAGAATCTATCTGAATTGGAATATTTCGGTACACAACCAGTTGATAACAATATGAAATGTTAGAAAAAATATTTATTAAAGTACGTATTATTAGAATAATCTGAGAACTTAATAAATAATATTTCAATAACATGTAGAACATTCTTCGAATTATCTACAAATATTCTTATTGAATATTATCATGAAAATTATCCTGTTAGAATTTTGTGCTGTCTGAGAATGAATATATCTTACAAAGAAGAGATATATAAATCGGTATACATAAACTGGTTGAATTGCATGTCACGAAAAAGTAATTGCGTAAATATGTGTAAATAAAGAATCCGTCGCGTACAATCTATATATATATAAAACAGAATGTCTGTATGTTCTTTATACACTCTTAAACTATTCGACTGGTTTTGAAAGTATTATATATGAAGTAGGGGTAGAATTTCTCGGGGAGTGCTATAAACCGTATAGTTTTTTGTTACCGATCTTTTTGGGAACCGGTATCTTTTTGGAAATCGGTTACGAAATTTTACAGAGCGGGAGAGAGAGAGAAGAGAGAGAGAGAGAGAGAGAGAGAGAGAATGAATGAATGAATGATTTTTATTATGCCCTAGTTTAAACTTTAGGCAAATCATGAGATATACAAAAGATACAAAAATTATAATAATATACAACGAAAGCAAATATGAAGAACAGAGTGTAATCGCCACAGATAAGCATATACGGTAAATAAAAAATGGAAAATGATGGAGATTATATCAGCAAGCAGGAGACTCACCCCCCGGCGGAGGATGCGTTAAGCATATTGAACGGAAAAGTTACAGTGAAAAAATTGAGATAAAGATATACGATTAGTAGAAAAAATTAACGCATGCAGCTCACACCTCCGTAAAGGATGCCTCGCCATAGACAAAATACATACTAAATGCTGATATCACATGAAAGAAACTAATCACAACGGTATTAACAAATGCAATTATAACTAGATTGAACATTAGGCGTCAGTGGCCGATCACGCTCGAACTAAATTGATCGATTTATGCTCTCACCCTCCGCAATAAAATATCGCAAGAAACACTCGGACATATCCCTTAGAATAGACTAGAATGTTACGCTCAAGTCGAAATATCAAGAATAGATCACATTAAAGAAACTACACACAGGTCACAGAAGCTCTGCCAAATCAACCTCGGAGGTAATCGATATGGGAGGCTGACCTTGATCTTTACGGACAAAAATCCCACTGTCCCTACACCACACATACCTAAAGGAAAATTGCCTAGCCTTGACTCTAGTTTGACGCAACAGATTATAAGTATGAGAGAGAGAAAGAGAGAGAGAGAGAGGAGGGAGAGAGAGAGAGAGAAACTATTTGCGTGTCTTATTACATATGTCCTCCGGGGCGAAGCCCGGGTAACCACCTAGTAACTATTATATTTTTTTAAATATTGATTTGGCTCTGTTATAATTTAATGCAAATTATATATTTGCATTTTAGTGCAAATCAATGCAAATAATTACAGGATGATTACGTTGTTGTACATCCTGTATCGCAGTGACAAATTATCATTTACTTTAACACTTTGAGTGCAATAGATCACTCATTAGTGACACGTAAATTTCCGCACAGGGGATTGATCATGTATCTTTTTCTCTAGGACAAAACGTGAAAGTAAAAAGTTTATCTCTTTCTATTCAACACCAATAGAAAGAGATAGTTACATGAAACTTTTCACTTTTCACGTTTCCATTCTAGGGAAAAAGTAACATGATCGCTACCCTGACTTTTTACAGACACGTTTGTGAGTGACGGTCTTATATATTTACTAACAAGAGAGGCTCAGAACTGCATGAACTCCACTAATTTCAATGAAACTTAATAGGATTTACAGAGAAAGTTCCTCTAAATAACTGAATAAAATAAAATATAAGCGAATAGAAGTGTTGTTTACCTAAATATCTTTTTATTTAAAAGTGATACGCAAGAATTCGCAGTGTATCATTTTTCGCTTGAACATGGTCACAATGGTGCGTTCAACAGAGAAAGTTGTTTTACAATGGTTGTAAAATTCGTGAATTTGATTGGTGTTCTTATAGTTTTGGCCAAAATTAAAAGCACTCGCCAATCAGATTCCTAAATTTTACAACAGTTGCAAAGCAGTTTTTTCTGCTGAACGCAGCCAGTAACGAGCTACGAGCAGTCTATCTCGCAAGCACAATAAAACTGTATAAAATAATAGTTTTTATTTTCGATGGATATATTGAGTTTAGATGAATAATATATAAATATAAATTAATAACTATTTTTAATTAGCCGAAAAGATATTTTTAACACGTTTTTTTTGTCTTCATTGAAAGACATAAAACAGATGTCGAAAAAAATATCTTTTTTAATAAGATCAAAAAGTGTGTTTTACACAGTTTTTCGTTTTATTAAAAAGATAACTTAAAAAAAATATCTGTTTCGTTATCTTTTAGTGTTATGTACTGTCTGGGTATTAGTTTAGTCCCAGTAGAAAACGCTACTTGTACCTATCTGCTTGCGTCTTTCCATACCCTCTAGCTAGTATTTTTTTTTTTGCTTTCCAGTAATTTACCTGAATCCTATTAGGGTTTAAATGTAACACTTTTCAGGTCCATGTATTTCGTGGGAGTTTTTGGCAGTCTAGTATAAAATATAGGCTATGGTCAACGTGACGCTACAAATGCTTCGAAGCATTCCTCTTCTCTTTTTTGTCAATGAAGAAAGAAGGAGAAGAAGAACGCTCCAAAGCATTTGTCACGTTGACCGTAGCCATAGATGTGACTAACACAGAAGTCAGAAGTAGTATGCGCTCACTAACCACGTGTTCCAACATTTCTTTTCTTTCATGATTTTTTCATTTTATACGGAAAAAATCAAATCTGCCTTGTTGATAAACAGTAAGTAGTATGAAAATCAATAGAAATTAGTTTTTTGATTCAGTTTCGAGAAAAATTTCCGATAATTCTTTTTATTTACTGTGTGATCCTTTTGATCGACTTGTTGTTAAATATAACCTGTATCAAACAATGAGATAAAAGATTAAAAAATTTTAGTCATTTTAGAAGCATAAAGGTAAGTGTAACGAACGTAAGCAATTTAAATTTTACAATATTTTTTTCTTTAGTGCTCGTGCACACATATATACCGTATGTTTTTTTACCACATGGTGGAACACACTAACGTATATCGGAAAATGAGATAATAGATACATTATCTTAAATAAGATAAAAAATGCATTTTGGAAAATTTTAAGCCCATTCTACAATATGTTTTAACGCTATAATTATAAATATATATGATATTATAATGAATTTTAGCATATGCTAAAAAAGCAAGGATTATTATTATTCTCCATATTTTTGTCTTTTTTTAGAGAGACAATATGACAACTTACAATAAATCTTTATATTGTGAGAGTTGTAGTCGATATCCCTACGTCGGGAGAGTATCCGTAGGAGAAGAGGGTAGTGTTGACTGTGTCTATCAATTTGTGAAGAAAAGATTTGTTACCATGAACCACTGGAATCTTAGCATATTCCATACTGCCCCTGACATAATTGGACCACCAAAATTTTTAAATTATGGCGAACAATTTCATTTACCATGTTCTTTTGGAGAAAAATATGTCAGAGTATGTGTATTTCCTGGTATTATCTGTTATTGTCCTGTACAAAGTAATCGCTACCTATAAATTTATGTTACAAGATTTTCTATTTGACATATTTTGATTTTCTAATATAGTCGAGAAAGGATGGTTTCGATATTTCAGTATCTCCATGGCAAAACAAAGATTACATAAGAGAGCTTACTGATACAAGCTGGTTACATAGTCCCAGCTCGTCCCAAGTTACATGGGACTATATGATGAGCAAAAATAATTATATTGGTATGTAATACACTTTAATTAACAAGTAAGATACTGTTAAAGAAGATACGCTTTTGTTGAAAAGAGACTATAATTATATTTTCTATTTTTAAGATATCGAGTTTCATAAAGCTGTATATCCAGTCAGAGTCTCTATTTACGAAATATATAATCCTGGAAGCGTAATTCAAATTTTGGCTCAAGATTCCAATAATCACTGGATTCAGTTGTGGGATGAATCGTCTCAGATTATACCCCCGAAATCAAGATTATTTTCTCCACCGTTATCGCATCCATGCAACTTCAAAACCAAAATGCTCAGACTAGTATTTAAGGAGAGTTCGCCTGAAACTTACACAAAGATAGATGCTGTGATGCTCATCGGTACATCACAATTGATCCTATCTAGAAATCCTAACGAGAGTTTAACTAATCTGTTCAAAGAAATTAACCGCATGTACTCTCCATACCATGACGATGTTCATAATTTAACAATAGATTCAGAAAGTGCACACTTAGATATAGTTCACCTGCAACAGAATTTTTCCGAATACTGTGTTATTTGTAAAAGGTATTATTATCATCGACATTAAATAATATTTGAATCTATTTTTTCTGTTAATAATAAAAACTAATTTGTTTCGATAATATTTGCAGCGACATAAGAAGGGTTTCTTATAACAGTAATTTGAAGCACAAAAAGGTATCTCAGGAGGTAATCCCTAGTTATAAGCAACCTCTTGAACAGAAATACATGAAATTCTTTTCGGATGAATCCAAGGAGCTATCACGTTACAGTTTATCTGCGCTTCCGGTAAAGTATTATAAGTTGTCTATTTCTCATAATAATATTTATTGCAATGTCAGTTCAGTATTAAAGATTTATATTTTATCTTTACAGGATGAAATGCTACTAAAAATATTTGAATACTTAGATTTGGTAACGTTATGCCGCATGAGTGAAGTATATAATAAGCGCTTTGATAATTTAACACGGGATCCTCTACTCTATAAACGTTTGAACATGCGACGTGTGACTGACAAATATATTATGCGCAATTTATTCTGTTACTTTACACCTAGATGTAAATATTTGCAACAATTAGATCTTACAGAAAGCAATTTTGATGTTGATGATTTCGTAAACTTTCTTGATAATTGCGGCAGGCGTTTAACGCATTTAAGATTGAGTGAATGCTGGAAATGGAAATGGACGTCTGCCAAGATGAACGACATGGACGTCTACTTATTAAATTATGTCCTATTTAAAATTTCAGAGACATGCAAAAATTTAAAAAGTAAGTATATATATATGCATGTAGTATAGATATATAATTGTCAAGATAAATTGTCAAGGTAAATTGCATAACAACTAATACAAATTTTTCTTAGAATTGGATCTAAGTTATTGTTCTCGCATAGACGACGAAGGATTTTCGTATCTTGAGAAACTAAATAATTTGGAACATTTAAACCTTTCTAATACATGTATAACAAATGAACGTCTTTGCAAAATACTCAAAAATAATCAACGGATGCGTGAGTTACATTTAGAAGACTTTATAAACGATACAGTTCTAATAGAGTTGGGATATTCGTGTCGTGACTTGGAAGTAATAAATTTACTAAAAGTACGTGATCTTACACCTCAGGGTATTAATGCTCTCGCTAACTGTAAGAATGTACAAAAAGTGGGCTTTTCACTGTAAGTGTGTACTACATTTTTTTTTAAAATACATGATCTTTATTGAAATTTGTTTGCTTCTCTTGCGAGCATCTTGAAAAAGTTACATGAATTTTCTCTTTGCAATTAAAATACTGTACTAATTATATGATTTTTGTTACTGCAGATTCAAATGTTCAGATACTGACAATAATACTGAAAAAAGTATGTTTAGATTACTTTCCTCTTATCAAAACTTGCAAGAAGTTAATTTGTTCCATTCTGTCCTCACTGATCACCGGTTGAAATTACTAGCGCAGTGCAAAAACTTGAAAAAGTTACTTTTTGAGCTTGTGAAACTTCATACACTTGATAAATATTCCGTTATTTTCGAACAATGTCCTAAACTGCAAGAGGTTTGTTTCGTACACTGTAATATAAGCGATCAATTGGTTAATAAATGGAAAAAGAGATATCCGTATGTGTCTGTCTATATATACGACTATGACTGATAATTTGAATAGTTTTTGTTTACTAGTTTAGGACATATCAATTTAATGTTTACTTACGTTTACTTTTCATATTTTTATACTTACAAATTTACTTTGTAAAAATTATTTGATAAATTAGGTTTAAAATAAGTTAATGTTTAATAAAAATAAAATATTCAAATTTATTTATAGTTTTGTTATTTTCGAACCATTTTATCTTTCTTTTCTTTTTCATAATTTGAATTTTTTGGGCGATGGTGTCATTTCATTGTTCGAAACAATTGTTCAGCAAAATACTATAAAAGCTACATTAATAACATCGTCAGTAAACTCTTGATATTTTTTTCCGTATGTTTCTTTCGTTTAGAAATCTATTTTCTGTGATACTCTTTCTAGCCACGGTTTCTAAAACAAAACAGTTTCTAAAACAGCTTTCCGTAAAGTTTGTTGTAAAAATTTATCTTTATACTGTTCTGAAATAAACTTATGAAAGCTATTATTAATAATAGCAGAATTTGTCCGCGGTTTCCTCTTGAAAATTACACTATAATCTTTGTATATTTAATTTTAAAATTCATCGTTTCTCCATAAAATAAAAAATATGTACACTTTTAGAATAAAATAGAGAATAAAATAGCATTATTTTAAAAATTAAAAAAAAAATGCATTTTTTTTTTATAATTAAACATTTTAATTGCTTATAATAATTGAATTTTTTTGTGACATTTACTTTTACGAAAAAGATTGTCTCCTTAACTTTAAAATGCCTTTTCAAAGATTTTTCTACCACAAGTATAGCCATCAGAGATATTAATTTTAAGGTTAACGACTTCTTCATATCTCATAAAAATTGAATTGCTTACAACTTTTGCAAAAAAAATTTTTCGACGGAATAAAAAATATGTATCTTCTTACTTTATGTATATATTTCATGTAAAAAAAGTTTCGACTAATTTAAAAAAACGAGATCATTTTTCGTCCGATCTGACGTGGAATTACCCATATGTATATACTAAAGATCCTTTTGACTCCACGACGGCACATTGTCCGATCTTTGGTTAAGGATCCCTATATATAACATTCCGTTATAGAAGTACAATTTGTAAATAGAAAAGTTAAAAAGTTAATTTTAGTGAAAATTATTGTTTTTAAAAATAGGGGAGACTGGGGAGAAGTCGTCACCGGGGTGAAGTCGTTACTACAATTATATCGAAATCTATATGTTGTGTGAACTCACCATTATATTGTAAACGCTTCTTATGGTGCCCATATGTGAACAACGGAGTTTAGTGTTATTATACACCATTATGTGATTTTCATTAAGGCAAACGTGTTTTCTCGGAGGTTAAAAGTGAAACTTCTTGCGCGTCGAAAATGTTTAATATTTTAAATATTATTTTCTTTCCGACTCCCAAGATAAGTGACTCTGAAGAGTAATGCATGCTAAACACGAATCCAGTAAAGTTTTTTTATTTTCGTTGATTTCTAATATTTCATGAGCGATCAAACTTAAAATCTGTGTCCGGGGCGAAGTCGTCATCAAGCCACCGGCGGGGACTCGCCACTGTGACGACTTTATCCCGGTAGTTTCACTCAAAATAACTCCTGTCAACAAGAAGCAACTCAGGAAGACAGTTCTTGCTCGGTAAAAAAAGATAAAATTAAGACAAAGTAAGACAAAGTAAAACAAAATTAAAACAAAAGATAAAATTGAGACAAAAGTAACCGCAAAACAATTTGGAGTCGGGAAAACTACGTTGAACGACTGGCTGAAGAAGAATAATGATGAAATAGCACACTTGACGTGGCCGTACGATATCATAGAAGCTTCAGGCGAAAATCAAAGTCAAGAAAGCAGCAGTTGTCGGATTCTGACGAGGACTTGGATAATATGTGCTGCGTGTGCTCAACATGAGAGTTGACAGAGAACAGAGCTGACGAGAAACAGTGCATTTTGTGCGAGCGTACATAAGTGCGTGCGCTTTTCTTGTAATTATTTTCCGCCATGTTTTTAATTAATGCTTCCATTTTTCTATTAATAAATAATTAATAAAATGTATCTTATCATTTTTCATAATCGGAATTATAAATTTCATTTAAAATCCAGTCCGAGAATGGAGTGACGACTCCGCCCCGGCAATTTTGACATTTCAATTTTTGCACCTTTGTCGTTTTTACTTTATACGAGTTGAACAAAGTGACGTAGACGAAAAATGCCCTGATCAATTTTGTAGCCAAGGATTCACTCTTTACAACGGTATACCACATTTTATTAAAATTATTTGTTTTGTTGTTAAAAATCGGCACCGAAAAAATAGCGACTACTTCGCTCCGTTCTCCCCTACCTTATACACATTATTCCCTGTAGAACAAGATTTATATTGTTAATTGTAATTTTAATGTTTAAATATATTTCAAATGTTGTTTAAAAATTAATTAAAAATTAATAAAACTAATAAAACTAATAAAAACTAATAAAAACTAATAAAAACTAATAAAATAAAATTAATAAAACAGTTTTTACTTTTTCAATCGATATATTCAGTTTTTTGATGTTTAATATAAATATGAAACAATAATATAAAATAATAATTATTTTTGATTGGCTGGAAAATATTTTTTAACGCGTTTTTTTTGTCTTTATTGAAAGACATCGTAAAAGAGACGAAACAATTTTAAGATGATTTTTTTCAATAAGATCAAAAGGTGTCTTTCACACATTTTTTCGTTTTGTCAAAAAGAAGATAACTTAAGAAAAACGGTTTTTTTTTTGTTTTAGCGTTATATGCTGTCTATGTAGTTTTCTCCAGTAGAAAACGCTACTTGTACCTGCCTGCCTCCACCCTCTAACTAGTATTTTTTTTTGCTTTCCACTAATTTATCTGAATCTCTAGGTTTGTGGATGTAACACTTTTCAGGACCATGTATTGTGTGGAAGTTCGCAGTCTAGTATATAATATAGGCTACGGTCAACGTGACGCTACAAATGCTTTGAAGCATTCCTCTTCTCTTTTCTTTCAATGAAGAAACAAGGAGAAGAAGAACACTCCAAAGCATTTGTAGAGTCACGTTGACCGTAGCCATAGATGTGACTCACACAAGTCAGAAGTAGTATGCGCTCACTAACCACGTGTTCCAACATTTCTTTTCTTTCATGATTTTTTCATTTTATACGGAAAAAATCAAATCTGCCTTGTTGATGAACAGTAAGTAGTATGAAAATCGATAGAAATTAGTTTTTTGATTCAGTTTCGAGTAAAATTTCCGGCAATTCTTTTTATTTACTGTGTGATCCTTTTGATCAACTTGTTGTAAAATATAACCTGTATCAAACAATGAGATAAATCTTCTGTTTCATATATTTTTCATTTTATAAAGAAAAAATTAAATCTGCCTTGTTGATAAGCAGTAAGCTCATATGAAAATCGATAGAAATTAGTTTTTCTGATTAATTTTTTTATTCAGTTCCGAGTTAAATTTCCGGTCCTCTTTATTCACTGTGTCATTTTGTTTGACTTATTATTGTTAGATCACTATAAAGTATAACCTGTATCCAACAATGAGATAAAGGATACATTAAATAAACGAAAAAATACATTTTGAAAAATTGTTGAGCATAAGTATAGCAAAAGTGAACAATTTAAATTTTACAATGTCTTTTCCTTTGGTGCTAGTGCACGTGCATGATGTAGGTATATTTTTCTCCCACGTGGTGAAACACGCTATAACGTTATCGGAAAATAAGATAAAAAATACATTAAATAAAATAAAAATACAATTTGGAAAGCCTATTCTACAACAACCGTAAAAGTATGTGGTAAGACGTAAGCAGTAAAGATTGACCAACTACAGTCAATTATTAAATTGTAAAAATCCCATTAGCTTATACTGCTTACGTTTTACATCTACTCTTACGGCTACTGCAAAACGGACCTTAGTTATTTAAAAATTAAGCGTAAGTGTGGCGAATGTTAGTTATCTAAATGTTGCAATTTTTTTTGTTTTTTTATGTGCTCGTGCACGTGGTGGTTGAAGAACACAGATCTCGCGATATTTCAGAGCTGAGTTCCAAAACCACACTCTTAACGCTCGAGCGTCGTTTTATCCTTGTTACTCACAGAAAGTTGAACAAAAACAGAGCATTCTCATATTACTAAGAGCGTGGAACGCAGCCCAGATTAATAAAAAAAAAAACTTTTTTTATATTAAAAAAATATAAAAAACAGTTATTTTTTTTAAATAATTAATTATTTAATAATGATATTCATGCAGACAATATTATGTCAGTAATAGCAATGTGAATGAAAAAGCCGTATAAACTTAGATTATATAATCTTACTGCTATAATTATATGATATTACAATATGATAAAAAAATATGATATTACATTACATTTTAGCATATATTACAAAACAAGGATTTTTACTCTCCATATTTTTTGTCCTCTTTCAGAGAGAAAATATGACATCTCATCATCAACCATTACACTGCGAGAGTTGTAGTCGATATCCCTATGTTGGTAGAGTATCCGTAGCAGACGATAGTGTTGACTTCATCTATCAATATGTGAAGAAAACGATTTGTTCACAATAACCACGAAAATATTAGCATATTTCATACTGCCCCTGACATAATTGGGCCACCCAAATTTCAAAACTATGGATAATTGTTTCATTTACCATTTTCTTTTAAAAAAAGATTGGTATGTGTATTTTCTGGTATTATACGTTATTGTCCCGTAAAAAATAATCGCAATTTAAACTTACAAGAGTTTGTAGTATTTAACACTTTTTGACTTTTCATTACAGAGACATATTACAAATGTCGATATCTCAATATCTCCATGGCAAAACATAGATTTCGTGAAAGAACGTCTTATTAATATTCTTACACCCGATTATCGGGATAAAACAACGAGCAATAAGTATATTGGTATGTAATACACTTGAATTAATAAATAAGATACTGTTAAAGAAAATACGCTTTTGTTGAGAAGAGATATAATTATATTTTCTATTTTGAAGATATCGAGTTTCATGAAGCTGTATACCCAATCAGAGTCTGTATTTACGAAATATGTAATCCTGGAAGCGTAATTCTGTTCGCTTCTCTTGCGAGCATCTTGAAAAAGTTACATGAATGTTCTCTTTGCAATTAAAGTACTGTAATAATTATATGATTTTTGTTACAGATACGGAAATTCAGTTACTGATGACAGCTCATTTAGATTCCTTTCTTCTTATCAACACTTACAAGAATTATACTCGACTGGTAATGTCCTCATTGATCACAGGTTGGAATTACTAGCGCAATGCAAAAACCTGGAAATATTATATCTCAGTCATGTGAAACTTGTCGTACCTGGTAATTGTTCTATTATTTTTTAACAATGTCCTAAACTGCAAGAGTTTTATCTCATGTACCGTAGAATAAGCAATCGATTGGTTAATCAATGGAAAAAAAGATATCCGCATGTGTCCGTCTACATATTCGACATAAACTAATAATTTGAATAGTTTTTGTTTACTATAATAGTTAGGACATATATCAATCTACTTCTTGCTCTTATGTTTATTTTTTATATTTCTATACTTTTAAATTTACTTTGTAAAATTTATGTGGTAAATTGTGTAGGTTGTATATAAGAAATTAATGTCTAATAAAAACAAAATATTTGATTATATTTATTTATAATTTTGTTATTTTTGAACAGTTTTATCTTTCTTATCCTTTTCTCATAATTTGACTTTTTTTATGTGATGGTGTCATTTTTTGCTTGGAATAGTTTGAAGAAATATTGCAAAAACTATATTAACAACATCATCAGTAAATTCATGGTATTTTTTTCGCAACTACATGTCTCTTCTAAGAATTTATTTATAAATGGATTTCCTGCGATACCTGTTATATATATATATATATATATATATATATATATATATATATAGATAAAGCCACAGTTTCTCAAACAGAAATTAGAATTAAGCATATATAAGTGTAATGATTTATAAATTCAGTATAGGTACTTGCTAGATATTGCAAATATTACTCACGCTAATTAGTAACTTATGAATTTCTATAGTGCATTACAATTTTCTCAAATTATGCTTGTAAACAAATGCATTCGTTTAATTCATTATTATTTTATCAATTCTTTTTATAACGTTGAAGATATTCAATTAAAGTTATATTATTGGCTTACAACCTCATTCCAATATAAAGTATATCATGCACTATTAACATTCTGATTTTCCCCAAACGTATTATAAAGCTTACTTGTGTTTCTCAAATTGCTCTTCCGGTATAGTAGATATGAAATGTGACTATAGTGGCGTTAACAATACATTAATAGAAACGTAGCTTTATGTTATAGCGTTTTTTCATTGGCAGAACTAGTGCGCACTTAGTGCACATTAAAGCCGTTATACACTGATTTAATCTTTAATATTTAAAGTATAATGCAAATATTTTAATTGATAAAATAGCCAATACATATTTTACCAAACAGTACAATAAAGAATATTAAGACTTTCGTGACTTAACCCGTTTATATTAAACATACACATTACGTTGATTTGTGTACAACGCCTTTAATGTGCACTGAGTGCGCACCAGTTTCTGCCAAAGAAAAACGCCATTAGAGTGGCGATCGTAGGCAGAAAAATGTGCGCACTGATCTAGGCTGCGGTCCACTTGACGCTACAAATGCTTTGGAGCGTTCTTCTTCTCCTTCTTTCTTCATTAAAGAAAAGAGAAAGGAATGTTTCGAAGCATTTGTAGCGTCAAGTAGACCGCAGCTCTAATGAGCTGAAGATCCAAGTTCAAATTTCATCAAAACGGATTGGTTTTTATTCGATCGCTCTCGGAAGATGATGGCAACCCACCAAGATTATATTGCCACGTAAATCTCTTTGTATTTAGAGAAGGAAACTGGTCTCTTATCTCAGGTTGGAAGTTGGGCAGTAGGCTGACAATAACCTACTCCCAGAAAATCTTGTCTCGGAACCTCAGGGAGGCCAAAGCCCACGCTGGGTTTGTAATGAAGAAGTTTTTATAGCGTTTTTCACTGGCAGAGCCGGTGCGCACTCAGTGCACATTAAAGCCGTCGTACACAAACCAACGTAAAGTGTATGTTTAATATAATCGGGTTAAATCATGAAATCCTCAATATTCTTTATTGCACTATTTGGTAAAATATGTACTGCGAGTATTTTATCAGTCGAAATATTTGCATTTTACTTTAAATATTAGATACTAAATCAGTGTACAACGGCTTTAATGTGCACTGAGTGCGCACCAGTTCTGCCAGTGAAAAACGCTATTAGTCTAATAATATTTTGTAAATATTATGGAAACATTCTACGGATAAAAAGGGCGGCAGTGTGGTCTAGTGGTAGAGCGCCAGACTCGTAATCTGAGGAACCAGGTTCGAGTCCACTAGAGCCATGAAGCATGGAAATGTTTTTTCCGATAGCTGCGCCTCTCCGTGCAAGATAGGCTCTTGTGTGGAGAAAACTGGGCTCCGTTTTCGGAAAGAGACGTTAAGCCGTTGGTCCAAAGGGTTAAAGTGAGAGGAGAAGGATAGTATTGGTAGTAGATTGCGAACCCTGCGGGGATATGCAATAAATTACGAATTTTACATTCTACGGATAAATAATTAAATAAAATTTTAGATAATATTTTGCGTATTTTCATATCATCTTCTACGAAGTTTTAAGGGCAAAGAAAAAATACACTACGTTTCTGTATTTTAAAATCTATTAATTCTAGACTAATTCTAAAACCAGTTCTAGAACTTTTACCGGAAAGTTCGAAGACAACAATATTGAACTTCTGTACGTGGATTTAGATATTGACTGTGACAATATATTACAGTAACAAATATATTATCTTAATAATCTTATTGCTCAAAAAATAAAATGCATTTTAGGGTATTTTTCTTTTAGTTAATTTTTGTTAAACTCTTTTTTGTATATTTTTATTGAAAATTTATATTTCAGAATTTGTAAAATAATTTAACTCTTTTAGATATCTTAATTAAAGTATCGATAATTATATTTATTTGCAAGATATTTATACTAATCTTGATACACTCTGTAACGGTCGAAGAAACAGTGATAGTCTTCCTTTATTCTTTTCTTTTTATTAGGCACTACACAACCATGAGACCACGTAAAACGTATTTTTGTGAGGTCTTTCTTTCATTTGAGGGAAATTAAGGTAACTTCTGCTTTTAAGCAATACGACACAGATACTCTAGTTCACAATTAAGATTTTCTGAATTTTTTCTCTTCTTCTTAAACAAAGAATCTTCCTTTTAAGCTCTCTTCCACTTAATTGGGGAATCCTCCACTTAATCGAGGAATACGCGAGATAAAAATCCGAGATCCAACAACGGGGTGCCACGAACCTTTGACCCAGATGGACACTAGCAGTACAAAGTATACATAAAATGTTTCGGTACATGAACGTTCCAGTTGATAACAATATGAAATGTTATACAAAATATTTATTAAAGTACGTATTATTAGAATATTTTGAGACTTAATAAATAATATTCCAATAATATATAAATAATATTTCCATTAATATAACATTCTTCGAATTATCTACAATATTCTTGTTGAATATTATCATGAAAATTATCTTGTTAGAATATTTTGTGCTGTCTGAAAAAGAATATATCTTACAAAGAAGAGATATATAAATCGGTATACATAAAATCGGTTGAATTGCATGCCACGAAAAAGTAATTGCGTAAATATGTGTAAATAAAGAATCCGTCACGCACAATAACTATTATATTTTTAAAATATTAAAATATTTGGCTTTGTTATAATTTAATGCAAATTATATATTTGCATTTTAATGCAAATCAATGTAATTACAAGATGGTTACGTTGTTGTGCATCCTGTATCGCAGAGTGACAAATTATCATTTTCTTTAACACTTTGAGTGCAACAAGGCCCTCATTAATGGGTGACGTGTAAATTTCTACACAGACCCTTCACAGACACATTTGTGAGTGACCGTCTTATATATTTACTAACAAGAGAGGCTTAGAACTGAACTCCACCGATTTCGATAAAACTTAATAGGATTTACATGAAAGTTCCTACGAATATCTGGATAAAATAAAATATAAGCGATTAGAAATGTTTTTTACCTAAATATCTCTTTTTTATTTAAAAGTGATACGCAAGAATTTTCAGTGTATTATTTCTCGCTTCAACATGGTCACAACGGATGCGTTCAGCATCAAAAGTTGTTTTACAACGGTAGTTTTACAATTTGTAAAATTCGCGAATTTGATTATTGTATACTTTTAGCTTCGGTCAAAATTAAAAGCACTCACCAATAAGATTCCTCAATTTTACAACAGTTGCAAAGCAGTTTTCTCTGCTAAACGCAGCCAGTGATTATTAATGGTATACGAACGGATTATATATCTTGCCAGCACAAATATAACTGAAAAAAACACTTTTTACTTTTTTAACCGACATTTTGATGTTTATTGAAATAATAACTATTTTTGATTAGTTAAAAAAATATTTTTAACAATATCTTTTGTGTTTATTGAAAAAAATTATAGGAAACGGATGATGAAACGGTATCTTTTTTATGATAATTTTTTCAATAAGATCAAAAGGTATCTTTCACGTATCTTTTAGCTATGTCAAAATGATAACTTAACCCTTAACATACACCCTGGGTCAAAATGACCCAGTAAAAAAAATTGTGTCGCATTGAAACGCTGAAATCGGGATCTGTCGCGCCCATATCTTGGTAGTTTTAATCTCTCTCTAGATAGCGGTACAGTCGTTGTAAGTCAGCAGGCGTCCGGCTGTGTCTGGCTGCCGTCCGTGTCAAACGTTTCGAAAATCACAGATCATTTTGACCCAGTGTGTAGTTTACGCATTTTGGGGGTAATTTTTTGTAATTTCTTTTTAGTCTTTTTGAGCTTCTTTCGAACAATTAAAGTGTAAGTAAATGTTTAAATATGCTCTGAAATTTTTTTAATTAATGTTTATTAATATAACACTGAATTATACATAAATGTCGTACAATCTAGGGCAAATTTCGGAACCGGTTTCCAAAAAAATCGGTAACAAAAAATTAATCACATCATTGCACTCCCCAATTCTACCCCTATTTCATATACTTTTGGTAAAAATTTGGTCCACTAACGAATGAGTAGTTCGCGGACAGACAGACGGACAAACGGACGGACAGACAAATAGGCGGAGAGCTGGCGCGTTAAAAAACTGCAAGAGTTTTGTAATGGCTGATTTTTTCACATAACGTTATATTGCGGGTGTACATGAGTCAGCACCCACTCGCAAGGTCAGGTATTGGGACACCTGGCGCCGGCGCGCTTTGAAATAGATTAAATTATTAAGTGCGATAAAAGTGTTTTGTAATGGCTCAAATTTTGTGAGAAACTAATAAATAATATAAAAAACCGTTAGAAAGTGGTCAGACCGCACAGTTATGGGACGCAGCGAGTCAGCACCTCGCATAAGTGGTCGCAATAATTAGGTCAGTAAAACTGTTTCGAAATAGCTGAAAATTTAGAAACTATTAAATTATTGCGTATAATGAAGGAAGAAAACGGTCAGACTTCAGTTTAATGGGACTGACGCAGTCAGCAGTCGTTTGAAGTGCGAAGATCAAGCGCGCGCGGCTGCTCAAAGCGCGTAGTGATTTGCTTATAATTAAATTCCATTTGTATTTAATAAAATGATTGAAAGATTTTTAACTAAATCACGATTAAAATTGTTATTTTTTACGTTATTTAATTAATTAATTAAAAATTTTATTATAATATAAATAAACTTAAGATCAAATTATAAATTACAAAACTACAAATGAAGAAACAAAAAATTAAAAAAAATTTTTATAAAAAGTATAATTAAAGTATGAAATAATACACTTTTTTCAAATAAACAATTAATAATCAATGTCGCTGTTATTTTCTTCATCTGATTGCTTATCACTCTCGAAATCAGCTTCTTCAGTGTCGTCTACCTGCTCAGACTCAGTGTCTGTAAATAAATAAAATTATGCCTCATCTATAGTATTTTATACATAATAATTTATTGTTAAAAGCAAAATATATGTAAATTATAATTTTTATAATTTTTTATATTTAAAGAATTAATAAAAACGTTACTTGTAAATATGTAAAATAAACATAGAAAATTGAAAAAATATTTTTTCAAATTAACGATCATTTTTATGAATAAAAATTAACCATTTACGAGCTGCGCGAGGCTCGCCGAGTCACGCGTCGTTTATTTTCGCCTTAAGACTGACGCCGAATACCGACGCTCTGTTCAAACCATCTAACCGTCCTTTTCAAAGCAGAAAAGGAAAACAACATAAAAAATAACAATTTCAATCCTGATTTAGTTGAAAATCTTTCAATCATTTTATTAAATACAAATGGAATTTAATTATAAACAAATCACTACGCGCTTGGAGCAGCCGCGCGCGCTTGATCTTCGCACTTCAAACGACTGCTGACTGCGTCAGTCCCATTAAACTGAAGTCTGACCGTTTTCTTCCTTCATTATACGCAATAATTTAATAGTTTCTAAATTTTCAGCTATTTCGAAACAGTTTTACTGACCTAATTATTGCGACCACTTATGCGAGGTGCTGACTCGCTGCGTCCCATAACTGTGCGGTCTGACCACTTTCTAACGGTTTTTTATATTATTTATTAGTTTCTCACAAAATTTGAGCCATTACAAAACACTTTTATCGCACTTAATAATTTGATCTATTTCAAAGCGCGCCGGCGCCAGGTGTCCCAGTACCTGACCTTGCGAGTGGGTGCTGACTCATGTACACCCGCAATATAACGTTATGTGAAAAAATCAGCCATTACAAAACTCTTGCAGTTTTTTAACGCCAGCTCTCAGGCTAAAACAGTCAGGTTTTATATAATAGTATGATTAATATTTTTTAAGTCTATTTACTACAGTTCGAATTGTTTCCATGCCCTATATCCATCGAAAACGAATCGTTCATTAACGAATCTTGAAGCAAATGTGCTACCGATTTATATTGGGTGCGTTCAGCAGACACAACTGTTGAGTTCGTCTTATCAACACTCTGCGTCGATTAGTTAGTTCTAAAAGTAAGAGCCAATCATGTTCGACCGCTACTGAGCGGCTTGGTCTGCTGAACGCGACCATTGCTTTCGGTTTTCCAAATAAATACCTTTTTTGAAATGTTAGCTTTCGCGCGTATTTTTACCTTAAAGTATATAATCCAGAGAGTATGCAGTTAAATTTTCACGTAAAAATATTGAAAATTTAGAAAGTTATTGAATATTTCGTAAAAAATAGCAATTTTTTGGTTTATAAACCATATTTTGAATTTTTGAACCATAAAGCTTTATTAATAACCTTTTACAAACAATCTGACATTCATTTTGAGTGTTGCAAGAATGCACCCTTTTAATTTCAGCCAAAAAAAATCGATCCCCCGTTTGTGGTAATTACGCAAAGTAGCACTGGGTCAAAATGACCCAGTGTGTATTTTATGTCTCAAACAGGTAGTGTGTATGTTAAGGGTTAAGAAAGACATCGTTTTCGTTATCTTTTAGTATTATGTGTTGTCTGGGCAGTTTTCCCAGTAGAAAATTATGTGTACCTATCTGCTTGCGTTCTTTCATACCCCCCCCCTCTAGCTAGTCTTTCCTTTGCTTTCTAGTAATTTACCTGAATCTTAGGGTTTGGACGTAACACTTTTTAAATCTATGTATGTATTTTGTGAAAGTTGGCAGTCTAGAATATAATATAGATCTGGGCCTACAGCCTACACAGAAGTTTTTTTACATTAAATCTGCCTCGCTAATAAACAGTAAGTATGAAAATTGATAGAAACTAGATTTTCTGATTAATTTTTTGATTCCGAGTTAAATTTCCGGTAGATAATTAATTCTTTTTATTCACTGTGTGATCTTTTGTACAACTTATTGTTAGATAACCTATAACCTATATCAAACAATGAGATAAAAGATACATTAAATATAAATAACAAAATACATTTTAAAAAATTTTGGTTATTTAAAAGCGTAAGTGTAAGTGTAGCGAACTTAAGCAATTTAAATTTTGCAATTTGTTTTTTTGGTGCACGTAAACGTGGTGTATGCCGTATTTTCTTCTACCGTGTGAAACGCACTACCACGTGGTGGAACATGTTATAACGTGTATCGGAAA
This sequence comes from Temnothorax longispinosus, assembly GCF_030848805.1. Classification (NCBI taxonomy): domain Eukaryota; kingdom Metazoa; phylum Arthropoda; class Insecta; order Hymenoptera; family Formicidae; genus Temnothorax; species Temnothorax longispinosus. The sequence continues at coordinate 15,642,293 of NC_092366.1, read as the reverse complement.
ATGAGATAAAAAATACATTGAGTAAGATAAAAAATACATTTTGGAAAATCTTAAACCCATTCTACAATAACTGTAAGAGTATGCGGTAAGGCGTAAGCAGTAAAAATTGACCAACTACAATCGATTACTCTTGGATTGTAAAAATCTTATTAGTCAATAGCTTACTGCTTACGCGTCTTACATCTACTCTTATGACTATTGTAAAATGGAACTTTATAGTCATTTAGAAATTAAGCGTATGTCTGGCGAATGTGAGCAATCTAAATTGTGTAATTTTTTTGTTCTTTCTTTTGTGCTCGTGCACGTGTGTGCCACGTGGTAGTAGAAGAACACAGAGCTCTCAATATTTCGAATTTATAAAAGAACATTTTTCTACATTAACGAAATTAAAAAATAACTGGGTAATTATTTAGTTTAATAACTGTTATTTTTTTAAAATAATTAATTATTTAATCATGATATTCAACACACACATGCATATAATAATAATGTCAGTACTAGCAATGCGAATAGAAGCAAGATAAACTTATTGTTAGATTATACATATAATCTTAAGGCTATAATTATAAATATATATGATATTGTAATGTATTTTAGCATATGCTAAAAAAAAGGATTATTATTCTCCGTATTTTTTGCCTCCTTTTAGAGAGAAAACATGACAACCCACAATCAATCTATATATTGCGAAAATTGTAGTCGATATCCCTATGTCGGCAGAGTATCCGTAGGAGAAGAGGATAGTGTTGACTTCATCTATCAATTCGTAAAAAAAAGATTTGTTGACGTAAACCATAGAAGTCTTAGCATATTCCATACTGCCCCTGACATAATTGGACCACCCAAATTTCAAAATTACGGACAACTTATTCATTCCGTGGTACGTGTATTTTTTGGTACTACCTATCTCTGTTATAGTCCTGTACAAAGTAATCGCTATATATTATATGTTACAAGATTTTCTACTATTTGACAATTTTGATTTTTTAATATAGAGGGAGGATGATGCTGGTGTTTCAATATCTCGATGGCAAAACAAAGGTTTCATAAGACAAATTGATTTTGAGGTTGAATTCTGGACGAGGAGGAGTGAAAACAATTATATTGGTATGTAATATTCAAATCGATAAATAAGATATTGTTAAGGAAGATACGCTTTTGTTGAGAAGAGAGTAAGTATAATTATATTTTCTATTTAAAGATATCGAGTTTCATGAAGCTGTATATCCAATCAGAGTCTGTATTTACGAAATATGTAATCCTGGAAGCGTAATTCAAATTTCGGCTCAAGATTCTAATTATCAGTGGATTCAATTGTGGAATGAGTCATCTCAGATTGTATCTCCGACATCAAGATTATTTTCTCCACCGTTAACGCATCCGTGTAACTTTAAAACCAAAATGCTCAGATTAGTATTTACAAAAAGCTCATCTCAATCTTATTCAAAAATAGATGCTGTGATGCTTATCGGCGCATCAAAATTAATTGTTTCTAGAAATGCTAATGAAAATTTAACAAATGTGTTAAAAAGAATTAACTGCATGTACTTTCCATGCCATGACGATGTTCATAATTTAACAGCAGATTTAAAAAGTGCACACTTGGATCTAGTACATCTGCAACAGAATTTTCCTGAATATTGCATTATTTGTAAAAGGTATTATAATCGTTGATATTGAGTAATAATTAATATTTTTTAATTCTTCCAATAATACTAATTAAGAATAAAAATTAAGAATACTAATTAATTTGTTCCAATGTTGTTTGCAGCGATATACGAAAGAAGACTTCTTATAAGAATAATTTGAGGCACAAAAAAGTACCTCAGGAGATAATTCCTGCTTATCTGCAACCTAATGGAGAGAAAAACTCGCGTCATAATTTATTAAAAAGTCATTCAAATTATGCCAAGGATTTGAAACTCTCTTCAAATGAATCCAAGGAGCTATCACTTTTCAGTTTGTCTGCGCTTTCTGTAAAGTATTCTAAGAAGTCTATTTCTCATCATAATATTTATTGCAATGTCATATCGTGTTTTGAAGTTTTTATTATATACCTTTGTAGGATGAAGTACTACTAATAATATTAAAAAATATGGATTTGATGACGTTATGCCACATGAGTTATGTAGATAAGCGCTTCAATAATTTAACACGGGACCCGAAACTCTATACACATTTGAACATACGTTTTGTATCGGACTACAAACGTATGCGCGATATATTTTGTTACTTTTCATCTAGATGTAAATATTTGCGACAGTTAGATCTTACAGGAAGCGTCTTTGATGTTAAGGATTTTGTAAACTTTCTTGATAATTGTGGCATGCGTTTAACGCACTTAAGATTAAGTAACTGCATATCTGTTAACAGTTGTGCTCTACTTAAAATTTCAGAGATATGCAAAAATTTGAAAGGTATGTATATATATGCATATTAGAGTGTCATTTTGGAGCAACTTTTTTTTTCATTTCACGAATAACATATATACTTGCAGGAAGGTAAAATAAGATACCTGTTAAAATTTTAGTCCTTAATATTAATATTAACAGGTCGCTCATCGCGATTTTTTATTTTTCATTTAGTAAGATAAAAAAAATTGTATAACTATCTAACAACAGTAATACAGCATTGCACCACATAGATTTTCTGTAATAAATTTACCGCTCTACAAAAAAGATCTCTTATCATTTTTTCATAAATTTAACCGTTCAAAAGATATTCAAAGTTAAAGTTTGATAAATTTTATAAAACTTGTTTTTGCTTCTTATGAATGTTGTATTATATCGATTATCAAAAATTATGAAATAATTAATACATATTTTTGTAGAAAATTTAACGATCTACAAAAAAGGTCTCTTATGTTTTTTTCATGAATATAACCATTTAGACGATATTAAGGTTTAAAGTTCAAAGTATAAAAATTTAATTAACATTCATAAGAAGCAAAAACAAGTTTTATAAAATTTATCAAACTTTAACTTTGAATATCTTTTGAACGGTTGAATTTATGAAAAAATGATAAGAGATCTTTTTGTAGAGCGGTAAATTTACTACAGAAAATCTATATGGCGCAATGCTGTATTACTGTTTGTTAGATAGTTATAAAATTTTTTCTATCGTACTAAATGAAAAATAAAAAATCGCGATGAGCGACCTGTTAATATTAATATTAAGGACTAAAATTTTAACAGGTATCTTATTTTACCTTCCTGCAAGTATATATGCTATTCGTGAAATGAAAAAAAAAGTTGCTCCAAAATGACACACCCTAATGCATATAGTATATGTATATAATTGTCAAGATTATGGATAAATTGCATAACATCTAATACAAATTTTTCTTAGAATTGGATCTAAGTCGTTGTTATGGTATAGACGACGAAGGATTTTCATACCTCAAAAAGCTAAAAAGTTTGGAACGTTTAAACCTTTGTAGTACGCGTATAAACGCTCAACAGCTTTGCAAAATACTGCAAAAAAATCAATGGATGCGTGAGTTAGATACGTACCTTATAAACAGAGAAGCAGTTCTAATAAAGTTGGCAAATTTGTGTCGTAACTTGGAAGTAATAAATTTATGTATATGTAATCTTACATCTGAGGGTATTAATACCCTCACTAACTGTAAGAATTTACGAAAAGTAAAATTTTGTCTGTAAGTGTGTGTGCTACATTTTCTTTTAAAATACATATTATTGTATTCTTTATTAAAATTTGTTTGCTTCTTTTGCGAGCATTTTGAAAAAGTTACATAAATGTTTTCTTTACAATTAAAGTACTGTAATAATTATATGATTTTGGTTACAGATACAATTATCCAGTTACTGATGACAGTTTATTTAGATTCCTTTCTTCTAACCAAAACTTGCAAGAAGTTCATTTGCAACATGCTGTCCTCACTGATCACCGGTTGGAATTACTAGCGCAGTGCAAAAACTTGAAAAAGTTATATCTTAGTGCCATTACAACGAAACTTGATATACCTGATAATTGTTCCGTTATTTTGAAACAATGTTCTAAACTGCAAGAGGTTTGTTTCGTACACTGTAATATAAGCGATCAATTGGTTAATAAATGGAAAAAGAGATATCCGCATGTGTCTGTCTACACACAGAAAGATATCGTTCTATAGCCAAGAAAAGCAATTACTCATTTTATTTTATTTGGTTTGAGTAACAGTTTTCTTTAACAAAGAATATTTTCTTAATATTAGTTTCTTAATATACTCATCATAAGTATTAGAAAAGCTTATCATCATGTGCTTAAAAGAAGAATTTATTCTTCTTTTAAGTATATTTCGAAACTTTATCTAAGAAAAGCAACATAAGCTTGATTTGAATATTTACTGATTTTTTAGGTAAGAATATGAAATACTTGGCTGTAGAACGACATTCTTCTATAGGTTAGGAGGTTTTCGTGCGCGGTCCGGAGGGGTACAGTTTAGAATATTGAAATTCCTGTCCGGTTCCTCGTGGTTATGAGTCTGATACTTTATCACTAGGCCACATCTATGATTATATTTTTAGTGCTGCAGTATCTAGTTTTGACAGAAAGTGATTCATTAATTTCAAATATATTCTGTAAACTTTATCTAAGAAAAGCCACATAAGCTTGATTTGAATATTTACTGATTCTTTAGGTAAGATTATGAAATACTTGAAATCAATAAATTACTTCTGTGAAAACTAGATACTGCAACACTAAGAATATGATCAGAGATGTGGCCTAGTGATAAAGTGTCAGACTCATAACCACGAGGAACCGGGTTCAAGTCCACCTGAAGACAGGAATTTTTATATTCTAAACTGTAAGTACTACCCCTCCGCACCGCGCACGAAAACCTCCTAACCTACATTCCACTTAGGAACTAAAGAATTAAAGAAAATTAAAAAAATAAAAATAATATTAATTGTAATCATCAAGAATACAAATTCTTTTTTGAAGTAAACAATTATTCTAGATGAATAAAATTTTTACTTGATTCAAATAACGGATAAACTTCTCTCAAGAAAATGTAATATCTTTATTGAAGTATATGCTTCTCTTCCGTGGACTCTATATTGTAAGTAAACAAAATGTTCGTATTAATTTAATATTCTTGTTTCAAGTACTAAACTTGCTAAGATCTAGAATATGTTTTGAGTAAATGTGATACTTATGACGACTTTATGGAAGATTTGCTCATATATGAACTTATCAAATACTTGAATCAAGTAATATTAACTTGCAGGTAGTTTATATTTTTCTGTGTGTATATCGGTCTATATATACGACTATGACTGGTAATTTGAATAGTTTTTGTTTACTATTTAGGACATATCAATTTAATGTTTACTTACGTTTACTTTTCATATTTTTACACTTACAAATTTACTTTGTAAAAATTATCTGATAAATTAGGTTTAAAATAAGTTAATGTTTAATAAAAATAAAATATTCAAATTTATTTATAGTTTTGTTATTTTCGAACCATTTTATCTTTCTTTTCTTTTTCATAATTTGAATTTTTTAGGCGATGGTGTTATTTCTTTGTTTGAAACAATTGTTCAGCAAAATACTATAAAAGCTACATTAATAACATCGTCAGTAAACTCTTGATATTTTTTTCCGTATGTTTCTTTCGTTTAGAAATATATTTCCTGTGATACTCTTTCTAGCCACGGTTTCTAAAACAAAACAGTTTCTAAAACAGCTTTCCGTAAAGTTTGTTGTAAAAATTTATCTTCATACTGTTCTGAAATAAAATTATGAAAGCTACTATTAATAATAGCAGAATTTGTCCGCGGTTTCCTCTTGAAAATTACACTATAATCTTTGTATATTTAATTTTAAAATTCATCGTTTCTCCATAAAATAAAAAATATGTACACTTTTAGAATAAAATAGAGAATAAAATAGCATTATTTTAAAAATTAAAAAAAAAATGCATTTTTTTTAAATAATTAAACATTTTAATTGCTTATAATAATTAAATTTTTTTGTGACATAAATTACTTTAACGAAAAAGATTGTCTCCTTAACTTTAAAATGCCTTTTCAAAGATTTTTCTACCACAAGTATAGCCATCAGAGATATTAATTTTAAGGTTAACGACTTCTTCATATCTCATAAAAATTGAATTGCTTACAACTTTTGCAAAAAAAATTTTTCGACGGAATAAAAAATATGTATCTTCTTACTTTATGTATATATTTCATGTAAAAAAAGTTTCGACTAATTTAAAAAATCGAGATCATTTTTCGTCCGATCTGACGTGGAATTACCCATATGTATATACTAGAGATCCTTTTCACTCCACGACGGCATATTGTCCGATCTTTGGTTAAGGATCCCTATATATAACATTCCGTTATAGAAGTACAATTTGTAAATAGAAAAGTTAAAAGTTAATTTTAGTGAAAATTATTGTTTTTAAAAATAGGGGAGACTGAGGAGAAATCGTCACCGGGGTGAAGTCGTTACTACAATTATCTCGAAATCTATATGTTGTGTGAACTCACCATTAATATTGTAAACGCTACTTATGGTGCCCATATGTGACCAACGGAGTTTAGTGAGATTATACGCCATGTTGTGATTTTCATTAAGGCAAACGTGTTTTCGAAGGTCAAAAGTAAAATTTCTTGCGCGTCGAAAATGTTCAATATTTTAAATATTATTTTCTCTCCGAATCTCGAGATAAGTGACTCTGAAGAGTAATGCATGCTAAACACGAATCCAGTAAAGTTTTTTTATTTTCGTTGATTTCTAATATTTCATGAGCGATCAAACTTAAAATCTGTGTTCGGGGCGAAGTCGTCATCAAGCCATCGGCGCCGCGGCGGGGATTCGTCACTGTGACGACTTTATCCCGGTAGTTTCACTCTATTTTTCGTTGCAAATGCGTCATTGTACCTACGCGTCGTTCTCAATTGCAAGAAAATGGTACGCATGTACCATCGCAAAGTGACTCCTGTCGACAAGAAGCAACTCAGGAAGACAGTTCTTGCGGTGAAAAAAGATAAAATTAAGACAAAGTAAGACAAAGTAAAACAAAATTAAAACAAAAGATAAAATTGAGACAAAAAGTAACCGCAAAACAATTTGGAGTCACGAAAACTACGTTGAACGACTGGTTGAAGAAGAATAATGATGAAATAGCACACTTGACGTGGCCGTACGATATCATGGAGGCTTTGAGCGAAAATCAAAGTCAAGGAAGCAGCAGTTGTCGGATTCCGACGAGGACTTGGATAATATGTGCTGCGTGTGCTCAGCATGAGAGATGACAGAGAACAGAGCTGACGAGAAACAGTGTATTTCGTGCGAGCGTTCATAAGTGCGTGCGCTTTTCTTATAATTATTTTCCGCCATGTTTTCAATTAATGTTTCCATTTTTCTATTAATAAATAATTAATAAAATGTATCCTATCATTTTTCATAATCGGAATTATAAATTTTCATTTAAAATTCAGTCCGAGAATAGAGTGACGACTCGGCCCCGGCAATTTTGACATTTAAATTTTTGCACCTTTGTCGTTTTTACTCTATACCAGTTGAACAAAGTGACGTAGACGAAAAATGCCCTGATCAATTTTGTAGCCAAGGATTCACTCTTTACAACGGTATACCACATTTTACTAAAATTATTTGTTTTGTTGTTAAAAATCGGCACCGAAAAAATAGTGACGACTTTGCTCCCCTACCTTATACACATTATTCTCTGTAGAACAAGATTTATATTGTTAATTGTAACTTTAATGTTTAAATATATCTCAAATGTTGTTTAAAAATTAATTATTTAAAATTGTATAATATTTAAAGTTGCTAATAAAACTTAAATGTTATTCTTTTATAACATTATATATGTACAAAATTGAAGGTAATTGAAAATAGCTGTGTTCAGCAGAGAAAGCTGCTTTGCAACTGTTGTAAAATTTGTGAATTTAATTGGTAAATATTTTTAGCTCCGGTAAAAATTAAGAGCATACATTGATCTGCAGATTCCTAAATTTTACAACAGTTGCAAAACAGCTTCCTCCGCTGAACGCAGCAAATGACTACTAACTGAGCGGATTATCTCGCAATAAGCACAATAAAATTAATAAAACAGTTTTTACTTTTTCAATCGATATATTCAGTTTTGATGTTTAATAAAAATATAAAACAATAATATAAAATAATAATTATCTATTTTTGATTGGCTGGAAAGATATTTTTAACGCGTTTTTTTTTGTCTTTATTGAAAGACATCGTAAAAGAGACGAAACAATTTTAAGATAATTTTTTTCAATAAGATCAAAAGGTCTTTCACACATTTTTTCGTTTTGTCAAAAAGAAGATAACTTAAGAAAAACGTTTTTTTTTTGTTATTGTTTTAGCGTTATATGCTGTCTAGGTAGTTTTCCCCAGTAGAAAACGCTACTTGTACCTGCCTGCGTCCTTCCATATCTCCACCCTCTAGCTAGTATTTTTTTTTGCTTTCCACTAATTTATCTGAATCCCTAGGTTTGTGGATGTAACACTTTTCAGGACTATGTATTTTGTGGAAGTTCGCAGTCTAGTATATAATATAGGCTACGGTCAACGTGACGCTACAAATGCTTCGAAGCATTCGTCTTCTCTTTTCTTTCAATGAAGAAACAAGAAGAAGAACGCTCCAAAGCATTTGTAGCGTCACGTTGGCCGTATATAGCCATAGATGTGACTCACACAGAAGTCAGAAGTAGTATGCGCTCACTAACCACGTGTTCCAACATTTCTTTTCTTTCATGATTTTTTTATTTTATACGGAAAAAATCAAATCTGCCTTGTTGATAAACAGTAAGTAGTATGAAAATCGATAGAAATTAGTTTTTTGATTCAATTTCGAGTAAAATTTCCGGTAATTCTTTTTATTTACTGTGTGATCATTTTGATCGACTTGTTGTTAAATATAACAACCTGTATCAAACAATGAGGTAAATCTTCTGTTTCATAATTTTTTCATTTTATAAAGAAATAATTAAATCTGCCTTGTTGATATATAAGCAGTAAGCTCGTATGAAAATCGATAGAAATTAGTTTTTCTGATTAATTTTTTTATTCAGTTCCGAGTTTTTCCGGTCCTCTTTATTCTTTATTCACTGTGTCATCTTGTTTGACTTATTATTGTTAGATCACTATAAAGTATAACCTGTATCCAACAATGAGGTAAAGGATACATTAAATAAACGAAAAAATACATTTTGAAAAATTGTTGAGCATAAGTGTAGCAAAAGTGAGCAATTTACATTTTACAATGTCTTTTCCTTTGGTGCTAGTGCACGTGCATGATGTAGGTATATTTTTCTCCCACGTGGTGAAACACGCTATAACGTTATCGGAAATAAGATAAAAATTACATTAAATAAGATAAAAAATATTTTGGAAAATCTTAAGCCCTTTCTACAATAGCCGTATAAGAGTATGCTGTAAGCCGTAATCTAAGTAAAAATTGTCCAACTATAATTCAGACGATCATTCTTGAATTGTAAAAATCTTATTAGTCAATATCCAGGCAATAGCTTACTGCTTACGTCTTACATCTACTCTTACGGCTATTGTAGAATGTACCTTAGTTATTCAGAAATTGAATTTAAGTGTGGCAAAGGTGAGCAATTTAAATTTTGTAATTTTTTTGTTTTATCTTTTGTGTTCATGCATGTGTGTGCCACGTGGTGGTAGAAGAACACAGAGTTTATGATATTTCAAATTTATAAAAAAACTTTTTTTATATTAACAAAATAAAAAATAAATTATTTCTTCAAAAATAATTAATTATTTAATAATCAAGAGACACGGTAGTGTCTCGCGCCAAGTACACGTGGAGCGAGACCGACCGTGACTCTTTTACGCGACGCGACGAGTTGCGAGTACTCGAGATGTTGAGATTATATATACATGCCGACTATGTAATAATGTCAGTACCAGCAATGTGAATGGAAGCAAGAGATAAACTTAGATTATATAACACCTTACCGTTATAATTATAAATATATGATATTAACATACATTCTAGCATATACTACAAGAGCAAGGATTACTATTCTCCATATTTTTTGTCATTTTTTAGAAAATATGACATCCCATTATCAATCTTTACACTGCGAGAGTTGCAGTCGATATCCCTATGTCGGCAGAGTATCCGTAGGAGAGGAGGATAGTGTTGACTTTATCTATCAATTTGCGAAGAAGAGATTTGTTCCCGGGGACCATCGGAATATTAGCATATTTTGTACTGCCCCTGATATAATTGGGCCACCCAAATTTCAAAACTATGAAAAATATTTCAACTATGACAACTATTTCATTTACCATTTCTTTCTGAAAAAATATTGGTATGTGTATTTCCTAGTAATATTATCTGTTATTGTCCTATACAAATTAATCGCTATCTATAAATTGATGTTACAAGATTTTCTACTATTTGATACATTTTGATTTTCTAATACAGAGGAAGAATGTGGATTTCATAAGGGATGATAATATTTCAATATCTCCATGGCAAAACATAGATTTCGTGAAAGAATGTATTAAAGGAAAGTCCCCTATTATGAGATAGGCTGCTAATATGCGACAGCGAGGTTTCTGCTAAACTAATAGGCCCTATCTGTTGGTTCCACCATGAACTTATTGCCCTTGGGGTAAAACCTATTTAGTGGAAAATTCATTGTTTGATCGTGCGTGTAGTCGTTGCAGAGAAAGAAATTATGAAATTGGATGTTGTCAAGGGCTATGGATATGAATCTTTAAATCTTGTTTATTACACAATTAATAAATATTTGGCAATAAGTTCTGCATGCAGCGATAGAGTAAGGTCGTATTAATAGGAAAATACGGGATACGTTGAGTTGCTCAATTGTAGAGATTAAATTTGGTGATCGTGAAACCGCAAGGCGTGGTGCTCGTAACATGAGATACTCAGGGTAGGTACTCCTGGGTTGCTGGAGTATGAAAGTTATTGTATAGTAATAAAAGAAGAGAAAATACTATATTAACGTTAAGGGAAGGTTTATACGAATTTATAAGACTGTGCTGACCTTGATTTGAGAGGGAAGGGTGAAGGGGGAAGATTAGGTACAATATTGAGTATAAGTGGGTTTACGATTGTTGCAAATATGCTTTTGCATCACATGTGTATTTGAGAAACATTAAATAAAGATTTTTAATACAATAGTAATACTGATGTATTTAGCACTTTATTAGCGATTTCCCGGGGTCTCTCATATTAGGAGCACATTTTTGCGATTTTGCCGAAAGCTCATTTTTCACATTTTTCTAATTTTCAGCAAAATTAATATTTAAATTCAATGTTACATTTCAGCATCTTAAAGCTTATTAAATTCCCTTCAAAATGACCTACTATATTTTTCAATTCTGCCCATAGACTTCCGACAATCACACAAAATAGATATGGTATCTCATAATCGGGTACTTTCCTCTATTAACCCTTAACTGGCACACGTCCGCGATCGAACGTTATCTGCACACGGGGTGTTGTATACCCCACACGACTTTGAACGTTGGTTACGGCGAAATGGAGGCTCCAATAGGCTTAAAAAAAATCAAGTACATACATTAAACACTGGAAAATGATACCCATTAGCCTAAACTATGAAATTTTTAGTTTTAAGGCTTCAAAAAAATTCTTGAAATAAATTTGTCATGAAAATTGCGTTTTGCTAAAAAAATCATATCTCAGTCAAAAATAAATATTTTTTGATAAAAATTTAACACGATGTTCTTGAGATAGAGTACTTTACGAAAAAAATTATGATTGTAGTGGGTATAAAAAAAATATTTTTTTCATGATCGCCTGTGCCCCTTTTTTCTGAATTAAAATCTTGATTTTTATAAGAAAACTTAATTTTATTTTATGTTTAAGTCAGGAATGTGTCATTGGTGACTCGAACTAACGACAAGATGGCACTGCGATGCGAAATTCATAGATTAACCGACCGAAAAAAACGCCTAAACTTCGTTTTGGGGTGTTTAACACTCCGGGTTCCAGTTAAGGGTTAATATTCTTACATTCGATTTACGGGATAAAACGACGAGCGATAAGTATATTGGTATGTAATACACTTGAATTAACAAGTAAGATATTGTTAAAGAAAATACGCTTTTGTTGATAGAGACTATAATTATATTTTCTATTTTGAAGATATCGAGTTTCATAAAGCTGTATACCCAATCAAAGTCTGTATTTACGAATTATGTAATTCTAGAAGCGTAATTCAAATTTGGGCTCAAAATTCTAATAATAAGTGGTTTAAATTGTGGGATGAATCATCTCAGACGATCATTGTATCCTCTACATCAAGATTATTTTCTCCACCGTTGTCACATCCGTAATTTTAAAACCAAAATGCTCAGATTAGTATTCAAGAACAGCTCACCTCAATCTTTCTCAAAGATAGATGCTGTGATGCTTATCGGTACATCAAAATTAATTGTTTCTAGAAATGCTAATGAGAGTTTAACAAATGTGTTAAAAAGAATTAACTGCATGTACTCTCCGTGCCATGACGATGTTCATAATTTAACAACAGATTTAAAAAGTGCACACTTGGATTTAGTTCATCTGCGACAGAATTTTCCTGAATATTGTGTTATTTATAAAAGGTATTATTAAATCGACATTAGATAATATTTAAATTCTTTTTTCTGTTAATAATGAAAATAAATTTGTTCCGATAACATTTACAGCGATGTAAGAAAGGTTTCTTATAAAAGTAATTTTAAACACAAAAAGGTATCTCAAGAAGTAATCTCTGGTTATGTGCAATCTCTTGGACAGAAATACTCGCGTCGTATTTTATTAAAAAGTTATTCAAATTATGCTAAGCATATAAAACTCTTTTCGGATGAATCCAAGGAGCTATCACATTACAGTTTATCTGCGCTTCCGATAAAGTATTATAAGTTGTCTGTTTCTCATAATAATATTTATTGCAATGTCAGTTCAATATTAAAGTTTTATATTTTATCTTTACAGGATGAAATACTACTAAAAATATTTGAATATTTAGATTTGATAACGTTATGCCGCATGAGTGAAGTAAATAATATGCGCTTCAACAATTTGACACAGGATCCTCTACTCTATACACGTTTGAACATGCGATGTATTAAATCTGAGAAATTTATATGCGATTTATTTCGTTATTTTACACCTAGATGTAAATATTTGCAACAATTAGATCTTACAAAATCTTACAACTTTGATGTTAAAGATTTCATAAACTTTCTTGATAATTGCGGTATGCGTTTAACGCACTTAAGACTACGTCACTGCATATCTGTTAACAGTCAGGCGCTACTTAAAATTTCAGAGATATGCAAAAATTTTAAAGGTATGTATGTATGTGTGTGTGTGTGTGTGTGTGTGTGTGTGTGTTCAGCATCTTGAATGCTGTATTTAATCTTGTATACAAGTTAATGGTGCAACATTTGAATGTTTTATTAATTAAATCAAACACGTCCATATATATACATACTTACATTCCATCAGCTTTTTTTAAAGTTACATGATGTACAAATTCTCTGACTGAATAAAATTGTACACCGGGTAACGCTAATGCTAGTGTTGTTCAGACATTAATGCCTTATATAACTTATAAACTCAGAAAATTCTGCATAAAATTCAACTTAATCATAGACGTCTACATCATGTGCGTCTACATCATATTGGTATAACAGACATCCTAACCATGCAACAATCAATTTTAATACTTAATTATGTTTTCCCTAAAATTAAGAGCGACAATTTTAATTCTCTCTCTCTCTCTCTCTCTCTCTCTCTCTCTCTCTCTCTCTCTCTCTCTCTCTCTGCTCTCTCTCTCCTCTCTTCTCTCTCTCTCTCTCTCTCTCTCTCTCTCTCTCTCTCTCTCTCTCTCTCTCTCTCTCTCTCTCTCTCTCGCTCTCCCTCCTCCCTCCCTCTCCCTCCCATCTCTCCACTTTCTCCCCTTTCCCTTTCTCCCTCCCCTTCTCTCTCTCCCTCTCTCTCTCTCTCTCTCTCTCTCTCTCTTACAGAAAATTTATTTTAGTAATTAATAATCATTATTATCACGTTTTCAATAAAATAAATTGCATAAAATCAAAATATTTTTTATCTTTTTTATTCATTATATATCTATATATTGCTTTCTTGCATCGATTTATATAATATTTAATCTTGGAAAAATAAATAGAAAGGAATAGATGGATATAAATAACATATCCTAACTAATTCATACTTTTCCCTATCTATTAATTTTTCTTTTTTAATACCTAACAACTTGTTTACTCTTATTTTTTTGTTCAAGAAAAGAAATATAAAAATAATTTTATAAAGACATTTAAATAAAAATGTTACATTTTAAAAATAATTACTTTAATTGTGATAGTATTATTTTACTTCTTGTTTCTTTGTATTTCTTTCTTTAAAATATTTGTTATTCTAATTGTAAGTAGAATTGATTTACATAACAAAATTTCGAAAAGTTAATTTATTATGTATTTATTACTAATTCAAATTCCGCGAAATAAAATTCAATAAAATATTTTGTTATATATTTTATTTAAGATTTAAAATTTATTTAAAAATTATTTATATAGAACTCGGCGGTTCGTCAAAATAAATGATCAATAATAAGCTCTTCCAGAGCTCGGTGCGTGCGAAGTGTGCGAGTATTTCTTCACAATTACACAATAAATCGATAACAATCAATAAATACATTAATTAACAAATAATACCAAGATTAAATATTTGCAATCAGTTTTAGCCCATCCATTTTAAGGCAATGGATCTACGAGATTGTAATTCGACATGTATTGAGATATATTTGTTCTATATATTTGATTAATTGTAGATTCGTTACCTCAGTAAAAGGCCTCAGTAAAAAAAAATCTGACTTACCAATTAACCTGATGCGCAACAGGCGGAGTTATTTAGCCACAATGCTACTGTAACATACAAACATAAAATTTAAATTAAAGAAGCGTTCAAAAAATGATAAATATTTCAAAAGATAATTCTTACGTGGCTCTAATTTGTCTTTCAATAAAATATTTTAGCAATACAATTATCTATTTACCGAAAAAAATCTTTACAAGAGTAAAATTTTAGATAATTTCTCTTTCTCTAATTATTTTTAACTTATCAAGATAAAACTGTCTAAATAAATGAAAAATAATTATTATGCGGATAAGAGATAATTATACGCACCCCAAGGTTGCTCCGCTGCCACCCGATGTCTCTCTCGGACCTCCTCCTCCTCTCAGGACGTCAGGCTTCCTCCTTCTTCTCCTCCTTCTCCTCTCACCGCACAGGACACTCGCGAGAAACACTTGCGGATAATAAACTACAATCGCGCTAATTTCTAATTTCAGTAAAAGTCTTTCTCGCGCGATACTGTACGGCACTCCCGTTTAAAAAGTCCTTTTCCGATTACTTGAACGACACTCCCGAAGCAAACGCGACGAACCGGCTGCGGTTCGTTTATTTAATTAAATCGACGGACAGAGGGTACGTTTTCCCGTCTTCCCCGTAGCTTCTTTTCGTAGCTTCCCCGTCTTTGGATTTTTATCCAAGCAGAACAAGAGTTTTGCTCGGATATAACATCCTCAGGGTACTGAGCCTTTCCACCTCGCCATGGTCCTACCCATGGGAAGGAAGTACTTTACTGTGTAATATATAATAATATATATATATCGTACCGATTCATTCCGCGTTCATCACCGCATTACGTTAATGTCGACGAAATGTTCCAAGATGTCGGCAACTTGGCGCGATACTACGCGAGTTAAGCCCCGGACACACACTTTTTCGTACGGCCGTACGTTCCCGATTCAAGCAACGCGATTGGTCGAAACTTTACTGTTACTGTTACGAAAAAGTGTGTGTCCGGGCCCTTATTAAGCCTCTTGCACAATAGGTGATAGCGACAGCGATAAAGTTGCCGACAAAGCTATGCCTTATTTGTCGGCAACTTTGTCGCTGTCGCTATCGCTATCGCTATCGCCTATTGTGTAAGGGGCTTTAAGCAGACGGTCAGTAACGACGCGCAGTTAATTAATCAAAGATATACGTACGCTATTGAAATTAAATATCGCACGCGCAGTACGTATCAAACTCGAAAATCTCGTGAAAGTAAAACGGCATTATTAACCTTTTGCACGACGAAGAACCGTGATTGCCGCCCGCTAACTTACGCGACGCGAAATACACGAAATCATGAAGCATTCACGAATGGGCGATGTATCACGAACACGATCACGACGTTCCGTTACTCGCGCGAGTCACTCGATACGACACAATATCACTCTTTTTCCGCGCGGAGAGAATCGAAGATAATAAATCATATGACAATTCCGGCACAGCGTTCAATGAGCGCGACACGAGATAATAATGAACGCTACATCCGAGTCCAGAAATATGGCGAGACCAGCGCACGATTATCGCCCGTGAATATCACAACGAAAGCAAATCATTCACAATTACCGTACATATCCTTTGCCTCGACATTTCCACCTCGACGTCTGGACGTCTCCGTCTCGAGCGAGCGATTCGCGCGACACATTTATTCCGACACTTGATACACTTGCAAACGCGTACTCGCGCTAGTCGATTATTCCGGCGGCCCGCGATTCCCGCGAACGAGGAGCAGGATTGCCAATCGCAGGAAACGAGCGCGTTCCGAATAACAAAAGCACGAAGCACGGCGGCCACGGCGCGGCGGCGACGGGCGCGCGGAGCACGAACACTTCCTACCTGTGCAAAATCCATCGAGTGAATGATAGCTGAGTGACTTCCGCAGGTAACGGTAGTCCGAGCGTTAACGAAAACAAGCGATAAGGCCACTCACCGGCAAAAACGATCGACCGCGCGGCGACTTTGACTGTACGCTGCTGTCAAATTCAACGGTCGCGCCTGGTACGCCGCGGCGGCTCGGAGCGGCCGAACGTGATTGGCCGCATCGGGGGAGCTCGACTCGCGAGCCAATCACGTTTGAAGTCTCGCCCGACTGTGCGGCGGTAACGGCGCGCCGGGCGCGCGCAAGCGGCCGACCGGCGCAAGTACTACGCGATACGTTCAACGTCGGTGCTCGAAACGTTGTCGCTCGCGATTCTTTTCTCGTGAACGAAAAGAAATCCGGTTACGGAGTGTGTTGCAAAGTGAACGTACGCCGAATATTCCGTTTCTTCTCGCGTCGACCGAAACGAGTGGGAATGCCGTCGCTGGGCGAAATGAACGCCGTGCTGGACGCTGTACGACGTGACACCCTCCCGGCTGTGATTTGGTGAATCTCCTGCGGTGCTCTCCGTGATCGGTGAGTGAATTTTACATACGAAATAAATGTTTCGAAGTACGAATAGTGCGATACATCCGAATCTTAACAGAGTCATTATCCCGCGTGTCACGAGTGAGACAATAACCTCGAAATTCGCGTCTCTTGCTTCCCGTTTCGATTTCTACTCGGGATAAGTGAATCGCATGGGAAAAACGCTTCAGTGAATAGCTTGAACCTCTCGTTACGCGCGGGAATTAATGATTAATTAAGTGATTAAAGAGAACGGTCGCGTGTTTGGCGTTCTCACTTCGCTTGTCGCGATCGCGAACAAACGCGAACGAATGCAAACGAGCGAGGGAGCGAGCTTATTGCGATAAGCGGTATGAGATCGAGAGTGCGAACAAGCTGAAATGTGCGTCCACGAATATATTCCGTCTTTCGTTAAAGAACGGGCACGTAATTCGCTCGTTCATGTAATTCGTCGTAAACGTTTCAAAATTTTTTTCTACGTGTGCTTCTTTATATTGATATATTGATTGAGTATATCGTATATCACACACTATAGTTATACATAAAAAACTTGCGGGCGATACTATCGTAATTAATAGATCGTAACAATCTTACTTATAGTTGATAAAGAGGAATGTTATATTTCTCCCATTTTTCCAATGATACGTAACGCGCAGCGTATACAACTTTGCAGTTGATATTGAACTGTAATATCAACCAAAACTGAGATGCAACTGCACTTTTTCAACTGAATAAAAAGAGTAATAAGTTTAGACAAGAATTATATTAACGTCAACGAACGAAACATCGATGTTTATCGTCATTTCTTTCAAGAAATACAAGAATAAAACAATCATTATTATAAATGACATCAAGTATACTCTTACTAAATGTACATAACATAGGACAGAGGCTGCAGTCCACTTGACGCTACAAATGCTTTCATTGAAAGAAGGGAGAAGAGGAATGCTTCGAAGCATTTGTAACGTCAAAAGTGGACCGCAGCCAGAATCACATATGTATGTTACCCTCCGGAAATATCCATGGCTATGTAGTTCAATGCAGGTTTTGTGCACGTAGAGGCGCCAGTGGACAGGTTGCATTTGAAACGTGAGTATGTGTTTCAGTCAGACTTCTCTCTGCTATTATTGAAAATAAACTGTCTTATTGTTGATGACGCGTCTCGTGTGTTCAACAAAATTTGTATTCTTAATCTCTTACATTGTTATCTTACCAAGCGCCAGATAGGAGCAGAGTTGAAGACGCCTTTCTACTCCATAGCCAGTTGGAGTAACCTAACCAAAAAGAAGTTATCTTGCCAATTATTGCAGTAGAGAATCTGTATAATCTAGACGAAATGACGGAAGAAGCTACTGAAATTGATTGTACACTACGACCAATAAATTGCGAAATTAATTTGCTATCAAGGTCTGATGGCTCTACAATGTTTATGCAAGGTATAAAATGATTATTATAAATCAAACGTACAAAGAACATTATAAACAATATTTTGTTAGTATAATATTCTAATGTTTCTCTCACGTAGGTGATACAACAATTATCGCGGGTGTAAATGGACCCTTAGAAGCGAGAAGCCAAAAAATGGCATATGACAGAGTTTCTATCGAAGTTACACATACGCCTCTTAAAGGACCAGCGAGTGAGTTTGTCAGACATAAAATTATTACAAACTGTCAGCATTGCATTGGATCTGTATGATTGTTTGTCAATTATTTTAGAGGTGGATGACAGACTAATTGAAACATATATAAAAGAGACTTGTGAATCTGCTATATTAGTTTCATTTCATCCTAATACTATGGTGTGCATCAATCTGCAAGAGATGCAAGATTCTGGTGGGGTAAGACTCTGCTTTGTCTATGTTAGCAAATATTTTGAATAAAAATTGAATAATATATAAGTAAACAAAGGAAATTTCAGTTACTAGCTTGTGCTATTAATGCAGCGTGTTTGGCACTAATTAATTCTGGACTTTCCATGAAATACACGGTTGCAGCTGTGAGTTGCATGATAGAAAAAGAAGCAGGAGAAGTAATCATGGATCCAGACAGCTCACAATTAAAAGTATTTATAAATAGTAATAAATAATAAAATTTATCCATTTAAGAACTAATTATTTTTATAATTTATTTATTTACAGAATGCAAAAGCGGAATTTACGTTTGCATTTGACAGTATTAACAAAGATATCGTATGCTGTCATAGCATTGGCCGATTTTCTCAAACCGAGTTCTTGGCTTCTATGGATAAGTGCAGACAAGTCAGTAAATATGTGTTTGATTATTATAGGGAAGTAACAAAAAAGTATGCAAATGTAATATAACATTACAATATTATTTTGTTTTTAAATAAACCTTTTTTTATCTTCTCCTGGATTAACGAAATCTTGAACATATGTACCAACGAGATACTATTACAAAATAGGTAGAGTTTTATGATTTATCAATGGGGTCCCATAGGCCTGAAGATAATTAAGAAGTATTAATATTATCAATTGTCGATATAAACTTTTTGATCATTAACGTAAATATATGAATAATTAACTTGATTATAATGCAGTAATAAATTCGTGATTTTTTAAATCAAGATGATAAATTTTAAAATTCGTATTATAAGCTAACAATGTAAATTTTACACAGTCACACAAATTTCTATAAGATTATTTGGTCTTTATCTTGTGACATGAATCAATTTATGTATATAACTGAAACAACTTTTTATTCAGTTGCAAAAGTGTATAATAGTTGTATCAATTCGGTTGATATTACAGTTCAATATCAACTGTAAAGTCGTGTATGCACCGCGCGTTACATATCGATCATTGGAAAAATGGAAGAAATATAATATTCCTTTTTATCAACTGTAAGTAATATTGTATTATCGTAACACTGAAGCTTAAATTTTACGCTCATATTATGTTTAATTAAAAGAAAATGCATTTCAATTAATATTTATTACTATTCTTAATTAAATCTAAGAAGAAAATATTTCTTCTTAGTTTCCATCGATCATGGACCTGCGCTTGAGTTTCTGGTTGTTACCAAAAGAGGATGCACCATGCTTCCTGATTTCTGCTGCCCTCTGATGTATCATACTCTTCTTTGCTAATTGTGAATTTGAAAGTTATTAAAATGTACTAGAATTGTAGTAATTTTCTAGCACATTATAATTCTAAAGTAATTCATATTTACAATATCAAGTTTTCAAACTTTTTATCAAATGTTTTGAACGGTAAAAAATGAACATATATATTTCAGAGTAAAATATATCTTTTAAGTATATACTAATAGAATCCATCTTATTAAGAAAATTAAAATATTGTTAACTCTTAACTAAAATATTAACGTTATATTAACAAAGCAATAAATTTAAGAAATGATGTACGTTACAAGCAAAAGTTTAATGGCATTTAATTAATATTTATTATAAAAATGAATATTAAGTTCTAGTGTACATAATACTCTTTTTTTCTAAGAAATCTTTATTTATTATCATTATATGTGATATTTCTAAGACATAGATTTTGATAACTGCCAGTTATTATAATTATTTAAATACGTTGCTAATGATATTTAACCGTAAAAACAAATAATTAATGATAAATTGATATAAATCAACTCAATTTGGTTGCTAATATAAAGTAATATAATAGCCCAAACTTCTCTCTCTCTCTCTCTCTCTCTCTTTCTCTCTTTCTCTCCCCCTTTTTTTTCTCTTCGTTTGATATAATTAAAAAGAAACACTTAGTTTTATGCAAATAACGCTATACTTTAACATTACTTAATTTTGTTTGTGTGTGTACTTTATTATCGAGAAGCTTGCAATCTCTCGAAAGTGAATACACTGAAATGCAACTTGTATTCAGCGTGCGTTCGGTTCTGGCACGTTTAAAGAGGAGCGGATATCTGTCGGTAGAGCCACGCCTGGTCGCCAATCACAGGCTGTACCTACCATCGACGTGTACCCTTTGTGTCCTCCGGACCCTTTTAGTCCTTCTTTCTGGCTCTCAAGAATCCAAAGATTTAGTATGGAGGGGGAGCATCTCTGGACGTCCATTAAGTACAGAAATGAGCCTTCCAAGAGAAAGAGAGAGAAAGAACGCTTCGAACGGGTCGAACCAGATCCTCTCCGACTGGGCCCCAAGACCAAGGGAGATCTGAGGCGGAGTGAGATGGGGAAAGTGAGAAAGCACGAAAGAGTGAAAGAGCAACACACAGTCGAAGCCGGGTCAGACCGGGCCGCGTTTAGCTGAGGTCGCCTCGGGCCCCCAGACCATTAACAAGGAGCGGAGCAATTTATGGACCGGCTCGCTCATTTCCACTTTATTATTATTTTCTCATCTCATAGATGGTCTTCAGTGTCGTTTTGTTCTGCCCCCTCTGCTGCTCGTCCAGCAGCTTCTCTTCTTCCCCGCCCTTCTCCCTCACGTTTCTCTCTTTCTCTCGTGAAATTAATACCCACAGCTGAACTGGGAGAGCCACCGGCGAGCCGCGGCGACTCGGCGATGAGCTCAGAGAGGGTACCTTTGGATGGGCAAAAAATTGCGGAACGCGAAATATTATTGCGCCGCATCGCCTCCTCCTACCACTCAACCTTACATTGATAATAACTTCGACTCGAGCTCATTGGCCCGACATTGTATCCGGAAGTACGTGCGCGTCATTCTAATTATACCTATATTACACCACGCGGTCTTGAAGCTAATAAGCTTACGAATATGACAAAGCGTAATATTATCTAGCAAATGAATCAGACCTAATCACGTCATGCCCGATGAAATAATCATCTGATTATGACAATATTAATTAAGTTTAAATGCAAGAAATAAGTTTTAGAAAATGCTATCAGATTATTAAACAAATAAAATATGCGAACAATAAAGTTACATTGTAAATCTATCTAAACACGAGATTGCGCGCGATTGCAATTCATATGATAGCGAGAACCTGAGATTCATCGACGCATATTGCATCTATTATAGATATACTAATATACTTTCTTCTTAAAACCATAATTCCACATCATTTATGCTTTCGCGTTAAGTTTTACATTTATAAAAAATATTTCAATGGTATTAGAGATTGTGTGAAAATTATATTGTTATTTTGCTGATTTTGATATCTCTCCTTGCTGAACAAACATAAAAGTTGGGAAATTTAATAAGAAGCGAATATTTTTACACAGCGTTCAAAAGATTAATTTCGAAAAACTTTCTTTTTATCTGTTATTGCTAACTACATTCTTCGAAATAAATCTCTGCTGTCGATATTTGTCTTCCAATATCAATAATGAATACAATGTCGATATTTTTCCTTCCATGTAATATCCCTTCGTTTCGCCTGATATAAGCTCGCGTGACGCAATATTGCCGTATGCTAGTCGGACCGATAAATCCTCGGTGCGTGAGTTAATTTTAAACGGTCACGACTTCCAACCGCGATGACAACACATACGGTGACCTGGCGGCCTCCCTTCTTCTCCCGTGCAGAAGGTCCTCGCCTCGCTACTCTCCTATCCCCGGTTAAAAGCTCTCGGATGAGCTCTCCATTTTACGACCCGCCTATAGGATTCGAACATGCGTCTCAGTGCAAAATAGCCGCCTTTCGCTACCTCCGCTCGAGAAGGTGGGCCCGTCCAGACCCCTTTAGTTTCATTTCTCCCCTTCCATCTGAGGGCCGCTCATCGTTCTGGCTCTCTAAGCCGGTGCTCGCCCATTGGCGCGAGGGTAGTTGTTATGAAATTAGCATGAACGATCGAGTTAAGGCCGCGCGAAGGTAATCGCTCCGAGGGCACTGCGCAAGGGATTGGACACGCCAGCGTGGACCGGACCCTTTATCCAATGCCGCCGATAGTAAGGCCCGAACACTGCCTTCGCCACATCCGATTGGCTCGAGACGATTTACGATCGTTTTGCCTCGAATGTCTCCGGTCTTCGTCCGCGCGATGAAGGTGATCGTGGTTCTTGCAATTAAGAATCGCGATGTCTTAATGAACGTTTAAGCATTTAGCAGCTCGTATCAGTGACCGTACCATGATTTTGATTCCTTCAAATTTGTCTCTTTTCATTTTTCAATCGATCATAATACTGATATTAAAAATATTGATACTAATAATATCCATACTAAATATATACAAAAGAATATTATGGCATTTAATAAATTAAGGAAACATAATAATCTTCCTAGTCTTATTTATTCAAATATTTTATTATTATAAAAAGGAGAGAATATATACGTATATGTGTAATTATTTTTATTAAGTTTATACAACAGTTTGAAATTATGTCACATATTAGATTTAATCAATTAATTCGTGAACGTAGATGTGCAATTAAAATTGGACAGATCGAGGGACAGACTGAAAAGCTCGCGTAATGCTAAATCTACGTGAAATCAAAATCGGCTGGTAATATTAAAAAGTGATGAGAAAACAAACGTGCGCCAAGTCGAAGGCAAAAGTCACTTGACGCGTGACATGACTGGAAGTGACAGCCGCCGCGTGTAGGACAAGAATCGTACGTCGAGGAACTGACATCGGAGGGATCGTGGACCTCATCTCTGTCGGTCAAGGGCTCAGGTGCAGGCTTCTCGCGTTGGGAATGACGAATCCTCGTCACTCGTCTCGTTCGCTGAATTTATCACGGTACTCCGGAATACCAACGTGCTATTTTGGACATGTGATCGTGTGAATACGTTTTATTAGCGACGATTATTATTATCAGCGTGATTAAAGCTTTCTAATAAGCTTTTCTCTTGTAATAAATAGAATAAATTGTTAATAACGAGAGTTTTCCGCCGGCTTTTTATAAAATATTTATTTTTGAAATATTTGAGACATCCGTGGTTGCGTTTTTAGTCAACGAGATAGAACAATGGCAGCCGCTTTATGTTCGACAAGAATTGTACTTTTGTCAATATATATGACTCGAAAATGAGAGCTTCGAACAAATTTTGGTCGAATAAGAAAACAGTTGAATGATTTCGATAAATGATGCTTGTGCAAAAACCAGTGTAATTAGTCGACGGTGTCGATAAGCGGAAAAGCTTAGGATGATCGTAATAAAAGAAAGGGCAACGAACCATCGCACGAGCACAAGTATCCCGTGGCGCGACGTTGTCCGATCAGATCGCCGAGTAAGATTGATGGTTTCTTAATAACCGAGAAAAACCGGCAAAACGATCTGTTCACCGCGACACCGCGGGTGGTCAACAGTAAGAATTACACCTGGACGACATGGTTTTTCTTCACGGTCCATTCTGCCAATCCTTGCGCATTCTCCTTCTCGAAGTCTATTAAGTTTTTTTTTCGTATCCGAAAGCATAAATTTCTAGTTACACGTCGACGAGATGCGATCGATTTTCAAATGATGAAATCGGCTCCGTTACTAATTTGTGTCAGCATATTGTAAAGATATTAATCGTTTTATTTGATTTAATTCGATAACCATGAATCACTCGCGAAGGGTGCAATTACGACTCCCGCGGGTAAACTAATAAACGATCTAGTGCAGCGTTCTCTGCGGACGCGGTGCGCGCAATCGTCGATCTTCTTTTTCCGTGGCGAGGGAGCCTAAGGTAATAAGAAAAACAAGATCGGATTTCGGCGTCGAAGCCGCCTACGTCGGCGAGCGGAGTGTGGAACGGGCGGGAGAGCGAAGTCAGTTTGGTTCTTGTCACATTCTTGTCAAGCAGGACAGCGTGCCACGTCAATCTCCTCCTCGCTACGTTCCGCCAAGGTGTCTCTCCTCTTCCTCCTCGGTATCGGCACGGCTACCGGATGCCTACGTCCGATCGACCATGAAGAGCCGGAATAGATGGATGGACGGACAGATGGACAAGCGTTCGATGCGTCAGAGAAAAATATAACCGGCGCTCCATGACGCAGCCAAACTGCCTCATTAGTTTGGGTTTATCCGCAAAAGTGGAAGTTCTGGAATCCGTGCTATGGGGCGCCGCGCCGGCTACTTAATAGCCACCACGCTACCTCTCTTGGACTCTCTCGGCCTCGCCAGAAAACTTGTACAACTTTTTTCACACCAATGGCCTAACATCTATTGCACTCGCATACTTAGCGTAACAGTATTTAACTTCCAGCGAATCCCAATTAATGCAGAACCGTGATATTGGAATGCAGATTTGCAATTGAGATTTCTAAGCGAGAGGAAAGAATTTATATGCAACATAAAGAGATGTTCTAATATGTTAGGCGTCCTTTTAATACCATTATGTGTTATTTTTATGCGTTGTTATGGAAAGTTTACCTTATCGTAAAGAATGTTTCGTAACATGCCTATAATTTAGAATCTACAAACGATCTACAAACGAAAGATAACGCCAACATACGAGTCATTATCACGCTACCAAGACACGCGTTATCAAGACATTATTTTTATTTATATTCTAAGATTATTCACTCGACGCGTCAGGCTATTTTGGAAATAATGCGATTGTTGCCGCTAGCGACAGTGGCAACCTGCGAATTGAACTTGAGCTCTCGAGAAAGATGGAGAGGGACCAAAACTCACCAAAAAATACGGCAGCAACGAGGCCCAATTCATCGCGACAGCTCGTGCCATCGATCAATCCGGTAAACGGAGGATGGTACGAGACGAAGGTAGGGGGCAAAGCAGAAGAGAGAAACGATACGGAAAAGGTAGCCGCGCAACGTTGTACTCGGTGAGACATTAATTGACACGAATGAAGGTAGGGAATGAAAGAGCGAGTGATCTCTCGTCCACCGGAACGAGGAAGGTGCTCGTTACAGGGAGGACACGTAGATGCCCCGCATGCGGCAGCGGAGGTGGGAGGTGTGCAGGAACGGAGGCAGCAACGGGGTGGTGGCGTCCAAGTTCATCCGATCGTGCCGCCGCGCCGTCGAGGCAGCAACGGCAGCAACAGAAACGACAACGTGAAGGACCGCGAGACGAGAAGGAGGATGAGAATGAGGAATGAGCCGACGTCCACGTAGGCGGAGCTCCCTGGCTTTGTGAATCGGTTTCGCCGCTCTCGTCGCATTGGCTGCCATCGCGTAGACTTCTGTTCCCCGGCTCTCGCGACCGATCGGCTCCCGTCACCCACGTGATCGGCCGATTGTTTCTCGTCTCGGCTCGACTCCGGCCGGCGCTCTCTTTCGCTTCCTTCTCGTCGCACCGCGATCTGTTCTTCCCTTTTCTCGTCGTCGCTCTTTCCCTCTGTCCACCGTGCTTCGTTTTCTTTCTATTCCCCTCGTCCTCGGTATCCCACACTTGCGGCGAACCAAGATTTATGCGTGCCGCCAGTTGAGACGTTTGCGCGAAGAGATTGAATGTGATATTGAGCAGGGTTACCATACCAGCGTGAGCGGAACGCGGCTTACTCCAGCAGATCACTCTGAAATATTTGAGTCTCTCTCGCTGTCAGAGGTTTATAGACACGCGTGTCCATAATGAGCCGACATCACGCACCAACTCGTGTCAATTAATCATGCGCGCCTCTTTCACTAAGACTACGATACTCGATTGTGTGAGAATCTAAATTCCTGCAATGCTTTCAATTTTTTCATATATAAAATAAGGACAAATTGCTGCAAATAAATTAAAGTAAAAATATCTTTTAATTTTTTTTTTTAATCGCATACAGTATACTGTTAGCTTTTATTTTCGAAAGGTCACCATTTGCTTCGGCTTTTGTGATGCAAATAATTATCAAAATTTTATGCGCGATAACTTATCTTTTTCATATTTCGACACATGTCTGCTGAAAAAGATACGCACAAAAGCGAGATATATGTTTATAAATCTTCTCCAGCGAGTACTACCCCGATAGTATTCACACGATCAACTAACAACTTCGATGAAGTAACACATTACCTTTGATTTTATTTGAGTTTACTACTGTAAAATTACCCCTATAATAGCGATAATGAAACTGGGCTTGCTAATAACGGTGATCTGTCTGGTCGCCCGGTGGTTACGATGTCTTTTCTAACTTTCTAACCGGCTGGCTTCTGTGGCTTCCGTAGTTTTCGTGGTTCGATTTTCAAAGCGATTTCAAATCGGTTATCATCCTTTAAATAATTTCTATGGTCAATTTGCGGCTATTCGCGGCTAAATCTCGTTGATATGAACATATAAGAGCAAACTATTTTCCTCGCGAACAAGATCTGCCATCGCGTTCAGTTGGCCGCGTAATTTCTATCTATATAATTTGTAAGACGACTAAAGTCAGTGATTTCATCGTCGTTGATTATGCTAAATGAAAGGTGCGTTCGCGACGGCAATATTAATCCGCGATTCCTTTTAATTTTCTCAAGCGGGGCCCACCACCGCGTGTCCCGTCATCGCCAATCAATATGCTAACGAGCGATTTCATGCTGCAGCGAGGGCAAAATAAAAACTAACTAAGGTAGTGAAATCGAGCGAGACGCCTAGGGGCAGCGAGAGAGAGAGAAGGAGGGACAAAGAGAGGACGGCAGACACGATCGGTAATCGAAGCAGTCGTAGTCGGCGAAGAGTCGCCGCTGGGCGATTCCACCTTCCACCTTCCTTCTGGGTATCTCTTTTGAATGTGCGCCGGCCAATTAAAATAATTAGCGACGAAACGAACGAGAGCGAGTTTAGTGCACGATTATTGATACAGATAAAGAGCGAGGGAGATAGATAGACGCGAACGATGGGCAATGGGGAAACGGAGAAGCACGGAGATACGTTATTTACGATGGACTTGATTTAATAACGTCTATCGCGCGGATAGCTCGTGGCTGCAATCGAACGCGAGCCCGCCGACGTAAAAATTTGAAATAACTCGGCAAGTTGATGAGGATTTAAAGCGATTCGAGTTACTAAAACGTTGATGATTCTTTATAATGCGAAGCATATCTCTCGCGGTCGTCCCGATCGAGCGTTTAAAAAATTTCGATTAGACGTTTTAGTAAGCACTCCGCGATTGCGACATAGGAAAGCTTTGATCACTTTATGTCATTTTGTTGAAGTTGTATCCTTTTATGAGAAGAACGTTATTTATGATGAATTTAACAAATGCTAAAATAACCTTTCGTGCAACCAATGCGTATCCGGCAAAAAAAGAAATATCAAAGCAAACGACGTGTTTTCGCAATACGTAGCTCGTTTAATTGCTATATTAAACGAGCTATGTTGCGGATCGCGGAATCGCAATCCAGATAATGGCATACCGATTAAATTCAATGTAGCAACGGCTAGCGGGGCGTCTACTTCAATTACTTTTTGTACTTTATCGAACTTTAATCTTTTATAGAAAAACGTTATTTACGACGGGCTTGATTTAATAACGATCCAGGCAACGTCTCTCGCGTTGCTCACGGTCAGTACAAAATAAAGAGAATCGCCGTCCGACGGAAACTCCGGAAACAATCGTACACAATACAGCGTACACAATAGCCAGCGGCATCGTTTAATTTCTCGACTGGACTTTTCTAACGCAAGGGCGTCGGGATTAAATCCGACATAAACACATGAGAAAGGCATTTGCTTTAATTATTATCCCGTATATAATATATTATTTAAAAACAACTGTACGGTAGCTGATATCACGAGACTGATAATGCCAAGGATTGAAGAGCAAAGATCAATGATCTTTGGAAGGGCTTGATTTCAAGGTATTTAGAAATTGAAACGGCAGAATCGCGAGAAGCACTTCGAAAATTGTCCAAATAAAAAGAGTGAGTAGCACTGAAAGTCTTTTAAGCTTCATTTTGTTTTCCTTTAATCTTTGTTAGATAGCTCTTATCAAGGAGCAAACTCTCGATCGATACAATGGGTGAAAATCTTCCGCGCGCGTTGCTTCCTGTAAAAGATGGCCCGACTGTCTCGTAAATTCCGACAACGCGAGGACTCGCGCAGTCTATTACTGCTTTGGCAGGCTCTGCACTGCCCCTACACGTTTGTAGTCAGCGCCGCACAAAACCCCGACGCTATTACATTTCGACCGAGGGCCCGACGGAAGACGGTAATCGATTACGCGGAGCCCGCGCTTCCGCTCTCGACTTTATTTAGCGCGCGTTACGTAGCAACAATGCCATTTAGACATAGGTACTACACATCTGTCGTATGCTCGAGAAGGAGCTGCAAGATAATTTTGTGATTATGTTCCCTTCTAACTTCTAGAAACAAAAATATATCTGTGGGAAATGCACTTGAATAGACTTTTAAATAGAATTTCTAAAATGATGCGAATTAGTTCTCGAAGCGTGAATAAAATTTTACGACAACGTGAGAAACATCAGATGTGTCGTAACATGCCACGTTTCGTGGATTAAGAGAAATACTGGGGCCCGGGACTAGATTAGAGCGAAGCTGACAGCTAAAGCCGCCAGAATCCGACGACGTCGTTCGTAGCCGTCGTTGTCGTCATCGCCCGTCGTCGTTGTCTTCGTCGTCGCTTACCTCGAGTGCTTAGGCATTGTTCCCCCGTTGAAGGACCGCTGCCGCTCTTACGGCGAAACCTGACTCGCGTTCGGAACCGCGCGCCGGGGCGGCGTTTCATTTATTCAAAGTAAGTTATTGCGATCGGCTCAGCCACTATATTACCGGGCGAAGACTCCTCTCCTCCTTCATCCATTTCTCTTTCACCGTTTCCGTCTCCCTCTCTCGCCTGTGAACCTTCGTCTTCTCCGTTAAGAGTCGGGCTCCCGGTCTCGATTTCCAGGTAAGATATTCATCTAATTCCCCCCTTTCCCCATCCTCTTCCCCGCCCCCTCCTCCTCCCCCTCTCTCTCCCCCCGATTAGTGGACGACCGAATGGCAATCCCGAGTGCCTGTATAAGCTTTTCAACCGTTTGGACAGTGGATACTAACTTCTCGGCGACCAGACGATCCGTTATATTGTGCATTCATGCTAGCGAGCGATCTCTGTCTCGAAACGGAATTGCTGGATGGAGATAGATATCTGGCGCACGAGATGCGTGTTCAGTATCAATTATATCGGCTACTTGTTAATTACCCGCGGCTACGTATGTCGCCTCGCATTTATCACGGAGCTGCGGAGAGTTTAAATATATTATTGCGTTGATTAGGAATGGTGAGAGACGATTAATCACCACGGGAGATTCATTGCGGAACGATATTTCTCGAATGTAACTTTGTAACAGGCAGAGAGAGAGAGAGAGAGAGAGATCCTTCCGATCGACACTTGAGCGATTTCCGGGCCCGCTAATTCGAGAAATTCGCAGCGCGAACGAGCCGAATCGCCGCTGAGAGAGCACGCTACGTGAATGCCGGATACGCAAAGCCGCGGATCTACTCGTTCGGTATGCCGGTGCGCGCGACGGGGAAGAACCCTTGGGAAATTTCTTGACAACGGCTGTGCGCGCGGGGGGCCGCGCAACGTGGGAACAATTTGCAAGCCCGTGGCGGTTCGTAACATTCCTAAGCTCAACGGTAAACGGTTATTCGGGACGCGTCCTCGTACGTTCGTACGTGCATGTGCGGCGGCCGCGCTCCTGTCCCGTGACGCCGAAGACGCCGCACGGAATTTCGGAATTCGTCGCGGAGTTCCGCGCCTCTTCTTTCGAAAGTCGCGTCCGCGTCTCTTCCTACGGTCATTCCTTCCTGAACCGTGAGTCGTTGATTCCCATCATTTTATGTTATTGTGCCTTAGCCTGCTTGTCTGAAACTATTTTAACCGAAGATATGATTAATCCTCAAATGGGTGATAAATATTGTCTATATCACCATCGCGCGCGTGCGAGCCTTTATTCCGCATTCTCTTTCATAAATCCAGAAACATTATTGGGAAGAGGAAAGAGCGACTAAGACGTCGCTGCCAGAAAGAGGAGGATTGTAAACGTCGACACGAGTGACATGCGTATTTCGAGCACGCGGCAACGAAATCCCGTCGGTTCTATTTGTGGGGCGCCACGGTGATGTTTCACATTGACGTCCCGACGAGCCTCCTCGGGCTTCGTCTTCGCGCGGTGAATCTTCATCGTCGGAAAACTTGAGCCGCCTGCGCCTTGTGCCTAACGCGATCTCCCGTTCGCGAAAGTCGACACGTTATTTTATATTGGGATGGTAAATACGTTGCTTCCTTGTACGCGCGTCAAACATGGATACCTCATTTTCTTTTTCCCATATGATTTACGGATTTGTATCTGTAAACGATATTATTATCGATACTGCGACATCACACTATTTCAGATATCTATTGCAATTAATGCGAAAGATTATAAATTTTCCTTCTTCTATTTATTTAACGTTTTTAAAATAATGTTTTACACATTGCTAATATTTATCGTGTTTGTATGATATTTTGTGTTCCCTTTTTCCATAATATACGCAGCTTCTACATTACTCTTATGTAGCTTTATAAAAATTGTAGTTGGTGCATATAATCCTCTTGTTTCCAAATTCTTAATACATCTTTTATGAGAGAAGGCGAGATAAACTTGGAGCAGATGCTGCGGTCTTTTTCGCCTCTCGCGCGCTCTTCATTCCCCGTAGGAAAGAAAGAAAGGGAAAGAACGTAAGGGTCGGTGAAAGGGAAGTGAGTGGAGTGCCGCGAGTGTAAGTAACGAGTTCAGAATTTCATTAGCGGACGGGCGGCGAGATTATTTTAAAGAGATACGGAATTACCTGATTAGGAGGGAAAAAGTCATTAACTCAGGCGAAACTAATTAACGCTAGGCTCGAGAACGGTTCCTCTTCTCTTCGTGAATTCGCTCTTAGCTCCGCCATGGCCGCAAGTCTTTTTCGCATCTGCCATTTCTCTCCTTTTATTCTCTCTGGTTTTACACTCGCAGTATGCAGTCATTATCGAAAGGAAATCGATTCGTCTTTTTGCCAATACGATAATATCAAGAACTACTTTTCACTTCAATGCCTCGTATATTGATCGCGTTTGTTAGGATCGATCATTATTTCATCTGCTGTCATATGATAAAAAATATTATTAATAGAATATTTCAGAAACTGTAAAACATTTATTATCGTACACTCGTAACGTGCAGCTTTGATTTAATTTTTCAGTGCGATATACAACGTTACAACGGGGGAAAGTACGTTCAATGAATTATAATTGGGCTTTCCACTCAGCGGGAGCACGAAACGGGAGTGCCGGAAAGTAACAAGCCAGACTATCGGAAGTATGGTAGCAGAGAAATCTTGCAGGCGCAGAATAAGGAGGTAAGTGTAAACAATAAGTCTCGTAGCGAAGGGTTGAGCCAGACTAATCTCGTTATAGTTATGAATCGCCGCGCTCAGAATAATGTTACTACTTAGGCGCGCCATCCGAGTTAATTTTATTCGCATGGCGAAGCTTTGAAACATTTATTTATTTGTCCAACAAATATGCCTTTTTGATGTCTCGATCAATAAACTTGATCGTATTACTTGTATAAAAAATATACAAATTTTATAATTACAAAAATGTAATTAAAAGAGCATTATAAAACGTACGACCAGAGTTTTAATTTTTGTAGAAAAGAGCATCTTCTCTCTATTTTAAACTCTGTTTTAAGAATGAGAATCAAAAGATTGTGATCATAAAGTGTATGTAATGATAATGTAACAATGACGTATCCAAAGATAATGTCTTTATAATTATATGTATGTAAAATAACAGGTGTGGATATTTTTCTTGAATGTAAAATGCAAACAATTATTTAGCCGACCAAACGACTTTTACGTTATCAAGATTATCGCAAACAAGACATGGCTATGCGATCTTGTCACATTATATACGCCTCCTCGCACTCTTTATGATAATAATTGCTATAAGTTTCAACTTATACATATGTAACACGATATTAAGAGGCAGATGCATATGGTGGATGATGGCCTGTCTGATTCGGCACATTGTTTCATATCAAAATTAGATGGAATCAATTTACATTTATTTAATTTTATATATTGTGTGTGTGAAGAACTTTATAAATTACGGATATCGTTTTCTATATATATAATTATGTGTTCTTATACATTTTTTTTTTATATAAGACACGTAAAGAGATACGTAAATCAGACATATCTAAGCATAATATTTAATATTCAACTTTGTTGTAAAACGTATAATTTACATACATCATATGTCCAAATTTCTGGAAATTTTAATTCAGAAATAAGAATAATAAAACCCACAGTGAAGAAACAAAGACATTTAAAAAAGTAGATTTTTTTATTATTCTTTATATGTCTGGATATGCAGATTGCTTCGATTAAGTAATTGTGCGACTTTTTTTTACAAAATTGTGTAAATAAAATCGATTATCGCGTCTCATCTATTCATTTAATATACTTCGAGGCAGGTTAATATAAAATTCAACTCTTATGCATCTACAGTACTTCTAATCTGAATCGAAATTATTGCTCTGCATTGGTCAAATTAGCATCGAGTGTTTTTGCTGTCGGTACTTATCGCAATTTCTATCATGTCTATAAATACACACGTAACTGACGTATTTGCATAAACCTACCGTGCTCGTTCCTGTGCGTTGAAACTGTCTTTCATTGCTTCGTTAGTTAAGCGAAAAGACAGCCATAGTTATGAGTTTATGGCCGCGATAAGAATTGATAATTTACTCATTCGAGATAACACGAGTGGAGGGATTACTATCTTTGCGCTGTTGTGTAAACTAATTTCTTCGCGAATCATCGTGATGCAAATGACATCGTTGCGCATCGCCATGCATCGTAGGAATTATAGAAAAGCGTTATTATCGTCGCATTGCTATTTTGTCGACAATATTGCAACATCATCGTATCTCGCGCTGCAGTTTGCAAAGTGAGTTTGCACGTGGTATTAATTGCATGGAGACATAACGAACGGGGCGCAGTGTGCGCAGAGATGCATATACCTTTTGCGTAGCTTCGTTAACGTAGGAAAAGAACTGTTTTACGATGCACAATTATTGCGCTAATAATTTATCGCGGCTCAAGCATTCATAGGGCGATGGTTCGCTGATACCTGCACGCGTGGCAACGTCCGCGCCAGAGTGTATGCCAGAGAAATATGCGTGTGTACATAAAGGGCACTATTTTTGTGCTTTCTAACACAGCGCGTCCCCTTTCGCTCCGCGAGAGCTCATAGCACCTCTCGTAAGTAATACCCAGATGGAATAAAATTGTAGCGCTTTGCGCTATGTGTCCGCCCAGGTACTCGCCACAGATCATCTCCTCAGGGTTCTTCGTTAAGCGAGGAAATTTTAAGGTTGCCGCATAAAACTGCGACTAAAGCCGACGACAAAAATCCTCGAGTTATGGGGCCGGGCACACCATTTTACCGTGCAAGCATATACAGGTCGTTTCGTCTCCCATGGAAAAGTAGCAGAGAGAGGCGCGAAGGCTATTTCTTCCCTCTTTCGCACTCTCTCTCTCTCTCTTTCTCTCTCTCGTCCTCTTTCACTATCCAAGCTTTATCCTCCCTCCCGCGACCGTACCTGCACCCTTACTTTCCGCTCTTGAGTCGCTCCCTTTCTTCCCCATATGCAATTCCCATGCATATCTGCGTGCTTCTTTACGAGGAACATCTTTTTTCTCCTGTCGTCGTCGTCGTCTTTCTGGATATTCAGCGAGAATATGCGGTTGGCAAGAGGCACGCCGTTTTCGGCGCACCGCCCTTAATCGAAAACCAGGCGTCACTTTTGTATAAAATAAAACAGTTGCATCGACAAAGATTTCAATATCGTCAATTTTCTCCGTCCAATAATTAAGATTGTACTCTCGAAGAATGCAGCAATTACGCCTTTCGTGCAAATTAACGATATTTACCGGCCGTCGATGCGCGCATTACGCGGGAACATTAATCTATCGCGTCGGCGATAATTAAATTTATTCCGTTTCAATTATAATATCACTGACGGACGATGATGTAGACAGCCGGTGTACGGCGCGTTTAATTGCAGATGCCGGTTTCGAGTCATGAATTACGAATCTTCGATTTTCCGTGTTCGTTCGACGGTGGCGGATCCTTTCTTTTTCCGTCGGATCGCTCCATCACGCGCTCTCGATATTTATGCAACGTCGCACCGACGTAACGATGATCGAGCCTCACTCAGCGTTATGCACCAATGAACCCGAGAATGCAACTTCATCTGGATTGCCCCAACGGGCATTCCGGGCCGGTCATTCCGAACCGGTTTCGGTTTACAATATAAGTTACGGCGAGAGAAACGGACGGCCGATAAGCTGATAAACAAATCTTCCGCTACCGCTCGAGCGATTATTCTTCGCGCGGCGCGCTTCGCGATCGTTACGTCGGCGAATGGCTTTTTAATCGAGGCAATTTGTCGCCGTTCGCGCGTCGTTTAATTAATAAAAACGTTGATTCGCTGAAAATTACTCGTTTCGAAAATATTACAGGGCATGCGAGTCTCCCCCTTCCTCCCTTCCTAAACGAACTCTATTGAAATTAACGATCTTATCAAGGTGTCGCTTATTAAAACGTTAAACCGCGCGCGGCGTGTTCCCGCCGGGAATTGATTAAAAACGATGTAAACGGTCGTGGCCGCATACTTACTATCTGGTAGCGTTCGTTAGGAAATACCTGGAAACGCATTTTCGCCGAGAGCTAATGCCAGTCGATCCATCTTGCCCGCGGCGGTAATAAACCGTGAATAATGAATGATGATTAATTTTATTCTTATATCCGGGTGTTTAAAAAAAAATTTTATCTACTATCTACCAATATAAATCGCATAAACCACGCTTGTTGATTCAGATAAACAAACGAAAAATGTATTTTGAATTATTGACACAGTTTGTATATTTGAAAGTTTGGATAGACAAACAGCTGATGCAAATAAGACTCAACAAAAAGTCCGTAAAATTCTTCAAATTTAATTATATTCAATGCTGAAGATTAACTGTGGACAATATCCAACTCGATTCGTGGTATCGCATATAGAAAGCCAGGCAGAAAGACGACGTATAAAATGTCACGGCTCCGAACCTCCGGCGAGAGAGCTGATTTCGCTGCTTATAAACGCCCGATTCTGCGCGACTTGCAGCAACGGGGTCGCACTTAAACATCGTGCACGTCGGGCGCAGCGAATACGACGCGAGTTTACGCCGGCTCGTATACCGGTCGCTACTTACGCGCGTGTAACAGGAAACTTACCTTAACCCCGTCACCTTGCCACACTTATTTCAACCTGGTGGCCATGCACACACAGCGTGCGCACAGTCTCCGCGATAGGCGATTTCGAGAGCGTGAGCGTGAGCGAATCGCCCGTACACGCGCGAGCGAACCGCGGGCTCTCGAGATAGAAGCCGCCGCTGTCACTGTCAACGCCTAATGAACGATATATATAAGCCAAGGGGAAACCTTGCTAAGAATCCAAGATGGCTACCAGCGCCAGCGTCCCGAAGGATCGCGAGGGAATCCTGTGATTACATTCCTGGCTCACCCGCTCCCTCGTCGCCGCCACCCACGCCGGCACGTTTCGGAAGTCCCGTTACCGTCGCTCGCCCTTCACCACTCCGCCGCCGCGCCGGTGGTACCTTATTTCAGGAGCCTTCCGGCGTGTCCCGGATAGTTTTAGAACATCTTCCTGACGTACAAAAGTCTTGTCGTTTGAGCGGAAATTGTAACGCCGTTGTCGCAGCTACCGGCGCCCCACGATTATGCGCTGCGTCTTGTTAATGCCGCGCTTCCCGCGCGACTAAAACCGACTTTTACTTAATCGTTCGTCAGCTTCCCTTCCGCTTAATTCGCCTGCAGTTAAAAACGGTCAAGTAACGGGATTGTTACTATTTCACGCTAGCGGATTACCGGCGTACAATGATAATTTTAGTAAACGCACGGATTATCTGTCGGAAGTGTTTCGAGCGCGATAAAATCCGACGTTTCTGGCAGAATTCAGACGTCAAATTTTCAAAAGCTTGTGTGACAACGACAATCGCAACGCGAAACAGTTCGTCGATAAAAGGTCGCGATAATACGCGCGACGATAAACCATCGAGATCATCTATTGATTATAACGGTGTTTACGATTATTTGTACATTTCGTATGTTTTGTGTTAATACACGCGTGCGGGATGATTTATCTGCTTGTACTTGCTCGCAAATCATTCTTAATTTTGGGACAATTCATCACAGTTAATTTGAGTTAATCATGCGGTAATATAAGACAGAGGACATTTTATTTCTTCTTTTCGTCTCACTGTACTTACTTGACTTTAAATGTTTAAATCGTAATATATAATATTTGTCAGTAGAATCTTACTATAATATTTTAATATATTAATTTTTTTGATATTATTAAAGAAATTTTCTTTATTAAGTATATTTTTTAATAAATAAATATAATGTAGCAAGCTGATTTATCGCTATTATCTTCCTATTAATATTTATCTGGCTTTTCATTTACAATTAAATTGCATTTTACTCACCACCTGAAAAATATCTCGAATATTCCAATGCCGCGTATAACGTGCATATTTCGAGGCTTCATGTATGTATTCGTAATCGATTACTGATTTCGGGTCATCGCCGATGGCGCAGCAGCCGCTTTTATGGCGTGGAAAAACGAAACGCTCGTGAGTAATCGCGCTCAATAGCCAGCGTTGTCTTTTTTAATTAAACCTCGTTATGATCAATTTGCTGTACAATGCCAGGTACGAGCCATCGAATAGCTATTCTCGCGATAGCGAATCGTCCGCGACTCACGATTGGTTGGTCGACGCAAGGGCGAGAGAAGCGCAGTGGTTTTTAATCGAGAATACCGTTCCAATGGAAAAAAAATTGTATTTGCACGCCAACGCGATTGCTGTATACGCGCTGGCGACCCTGTTTCCTGAAAGCATATGTTTGACAGGTGCGCGATTTCTTATTTCTGTTCTATCTGTCGATTCACGACCATATTGCTGCTATCCAAAGAATTCCCACGTGCTTTTATTACGTGATCCTTTTAGCTATGTTTCGTAATATAAGCCCGAGTAACAAAAGCGTCGAACGGTAAAATGGAATATAAAGAAAAAGTTTCGCTCGCGCGCCATAAGATTTACGCAATACTAATTATGCGCGTGCGGCAAGAGAACACACAAAGGGAAATAATAGCGCTGTCGATCACGCTAATGACCGGAGCAAAGGCGAAGATGGGTGGTGGATGGACGGCAGTGATGTGTGCGTATATGTATAATACGGCCTAGCAATCGCGGCGCGATAAGGGTGATGTTAAGTTACAACGATGAAAATAACGTCGCTGTAAAGTTCCTGCCGTCGTTTATTTTCTTGATACGGCGAGAATAATCTAAGAAACCCGGCTAATTAAGCGGCAGCTTGGTTGTAACGTATTAATATTAATGCTGACAGGCGGATATGCACACCGTGTCTTATCGATAAGTCGACGTGTTCTGAAAGATTTGAGAAATGGAAAAAAGTACACAAATTCTCAACGCGAGCGATAACGCGTAATCGCAACGAAGTACAAGAATGTAGATTGATAAGTCTCACGCCATCCCCTTGAATGATTACGTCATGCGTATTACGATAAATGATTCCATTGCTCCTAAGATTAAGTCCTCAAGACTTTAAAGTATCAAAATTTAGATCACCATATTTATGCATTGCGTCGTAAAGACGATAAATCTCTTTTTGTTAGAGCTTTCGTGTATTTTAAAAGTTATATGAGCACAATAATTGACAAAAAGCTTCAAAATTTATTAATAGAGTTTGATGTAGCAATTATTGTGATATATATTAAAACAAATTTTTCACGATTGTTCAAGCGCGCACACGAAATTTCTGTTACGAGTTGCGCGGGTATATCTTCACGATATAACTCCGCATCGTTGTCTCTACCGTCGTTTTTGCTTCTTTCAGATTAAATTCGACTTTACGAGCGAGCTTGCGAAAGGCAAAGTGGTGGCCAGGAAGTTCATCATCATCAAGTCGCAAAGAGCGCTGCGTGACTCGGCTCGAACGTAAAGCGAATTTATATCTTTTACGGCTACCGCTCGTTAGCCGCACGATTCAATGACCTTTGCACCTTACTCTGCAAAAGTCTCTGTACTCTATTGACTCCTAAGAACAACCACATATGGAATGCTGTAGGTGTAATCAAACATAGATGAAGAAACTACATCATCGGGGGGATTTTAATTTATTTTTATCATGTTCATCACAAGTTTCTCTTCAAATTAAAGCACAAGTGTGGAAATAAATAATTAATGTGATGCAGTTGATAATTATATTTTTAAAATTTTAAATTCACGCGTATGTTCGTTTATGTTTTCGCTATTCCATTACGTTTGTAAGAAAAGCAAAGGTGATTGCAACCTGTCGAACCGAAATGTCTTGCTTGCGTCAAATGTTACGCCGTTATTGTAACAAACGTCCAATGAAAAAGAAAGATGAGGTCTCATATATTCTTTTCTTTCCTTTCTGCTTCTTTTCTTCGCCCGTTCTCCGTCCGACGAACAAGCTGCCAGTATCGCTCTATATGACGTTCAGTACGCCCCTTTTCTGCTGTCGACCTCGATGGCTCTGCTAGTAGCCGCAGTTCACGGTAATTATTCCCCCTTGCACTTTAAATACAGTAATCCCTGAGTTTCTTCGCCGCGTTGTTTATGGTAATTCCCGTTGCCGCTATAAATATTCCTACAAATACAAAAATTGCAACCCTCACCCGGGGTACCATGATACGCGGGGCGATGGCCGCTGCTCACGCTACAGAAAATCACCCGCGGATGTTGAAAGAGAGCGATATTAGAGAAGAAACGCGGTTACGACATTCGTGCAAATTGCACATGGCGTGGAAATGTCCGCTGGAATATTCAGAAACCTGCCAGAAATTGGACGTGACTAACAGGAATTTCGTATCTAACCGGATCATTTTTACTGCTCGTACATATACATAAGAACGTGATATAACGTAATTACGCTTAGATAAATCTTACGTGCAATATACTTTTTTGAGAATTAAATAAATGAAGTATTAAATGTTTGTCGATGACGATCTAGAAAATACGCGGCGGATTAAAATCAGCCATTATTGAAGGACTTCTTTAAATATGATGATACGAAAATGATACGAATCCAAAATATGTATTATACTAATTATTAAAAATATATTTAACTTCTTTATCATACATATGTATACACGAAAGTGACCACTGCCAGAATCGAGACGTTGGGTTGTGATTTACGGGTCTCAGATCGATTTCTCTCAAGCGGGAGAAGAGGATAAATAACGAATTCCTCCATCGCTCCCGTCGCCACCCGCGGTCGTCATTATCCACTTTCCCATTTAGCCGCGGCGGATTCAAACTCACGATTCCATTTCGCTGGGAGACATCAGTAAATACGTTCGTGCTCGCACGATATTTGCGATAGACAGTCCCTAACGAACAACTGAGCGCGAGAAGACAAACGAGTTATCCGGCCGATTATTGTCTCCATCCACGCGGCCGCAGGGCTCGATCCTCTCGTCCTTTCTCGTTCTCTCCCGGGTGCTATCGATCGGTGATGTTAATATTAGATGAGTGAGGCACCTGCCGCCCTCGTTCTCTAGCCATTGTCACATACCCCTGAAAGTTTAATCGGCTTCTTCGCCCGCGGCCGCCTCGCATTGACCTTTTTGTCTTGGAAGCAGCTGCTGCTGCTGCCCTGAAGTTACCAAGGAAAAAAGTACGACAGTGCCGCTGATTATTTTATACGAGCAGAAATTAGGGAGACACCATGCCGCTTGATACAACTTGTCACTAGTTCGAACGTTTCTTGTTAGTTCAGGTGAATTTCATACCGCGTTTATAGGCAGCCGCATTAACGTCGGCTATCTTCCACCATAATTTAACTGTTTATCTGTCTTTTTTTCTTCTTCCTTCTTCTTGAAAAAATCTTGGAAAAAAAGTAAATGATCAGTTAGATTATAATTAAAGTTAAAACGTCGTTGATGAAATCAGCAAATTATATTTGTAAATGTAACAGAATATTGAATATTGATATTTTTAGAATTAATGATTTCACTTTCTTCCTATACTTTCTCCTTTGTAAGATAGATGAGATATGCATATAATTCCGAACAAATTTCTTCATTTTTTCGAATTATCGAAATTTTAATGAAATAGATAATAAACGATATTTCATTTCAATTATTTAGTAGTCGACAATCAGTGCCTGCAACTACATCATTACGCATATTGCCGAGTAATTATCGGCGCAGTATCATTAATTGATTAGCTGCGTTTGCAGTAACATTTTGCATATTAATGGGAGATAAATAGTTTATCTTAAAAATACGCTGCAACTGTGATTATCTCTGACGTTCGATATATCTTTAACATATAATAAATTGTTATTCGATTACGATCTAGTTGAATCGCACAATCTTCCGCATGTAAGTGATTTTTTCGATTACCTTGAAGTTCTAATAAAAACTGCTAATAAATATTTAAATTAATATGAATATCTCGTATTTACCACGTTTATTAGATTGTATTACGTCTAACAAGTGCTTCAAAGGGTAACGCTGTAAAACCAAACAATGTAAACAGAAAACAGGCAAAATTTTACACATCATATGAAAGCTTTTTTATGTTGGAGATGTATACGAAGCATCTCATCCCTCGCAGAAACTAATTAAAGTCCAATATAAATAACTTAATTAACAGACACGGCAGGTCGCGTTTCTCATCAAGCGCGTTATACAGCCTCTCTTTTCTATGTACCCAGAAATGTTAGTTCACGCCGTAGATGCATCTTCCGAGGAAAGTAAGCGACTGCACGTCTACTCCATTCTTTTGCTTAATTACACCGTGTTCATATGCGCGTGCTCCGCGTGGTATTTCATATTTTCGTACAAAATTGTGTATATACTCTCACTCAGATACATGCGTTATAATAATTTTACAATCATCGTTAACAATTATTTATAAGAAATACACTCTGCACGTCTTTGCGTAACGAGGCACGGTGGCGCTCCACTTATTCGCGAATTCGCGTACATCATCAGAGCGAGAAACGCGCTCGCACGTACGTCGCATTTTTCCGTTTAATTGCCTGGCGCGTACACACCGTTGCGATCTCGGGCGGGGTAGCTGAACGCATCTCGAGATATGGCGCGGCGGTATCCTGGTCTCCGTTCGCTCGGAGCTGGCGAGAATGTAATTATGAAGCGGAGATCCACAGGACGAGATAGGGCCCCGCGAGCGTGATGGATGTTTTCAGCGTCTGCTCCGCGTCTGCTCCGCATTACTGACGTACGAGCTCGCGAGTATAGACACGTCGTTCCTCTCTCTCTCTTCCTTCTCCAGGTTTGCCTCGCTAAGCGCTGCCGATGTATGCGCCGACGGGACAACCATTCTATGTAAATCACGTGGTAAAAGACCCGACACACCGTGGAAGGTAGTGCTCCTCAAGAACCACCGTCGCGACCCTTCGGCTCGTCCCTTGCAGCAGAACCATGTCCGTCGATGACGTTAAAATGGCTATTCGTACGACTGTCCTGACAGTCGAGAGTTAAACATTCTTAAACAGGCTCTCTGTGCGCCTTAATATATGTGTGCATATAAATATATCGTATTAATTATATATGTCTCGTCATGTTTGAATTAGATTTTAATTCCAGTATGCATTGGACATAATTATCAAGTTATAATTAACGTTACATAACCGGATTTAATCCATCTCGCTGCGTAAAGCGATGCTTGTAAAAGTTTAATCGAATATATGTGACATGGCTAACTTTAGATAACCGCCTCTCTTGAAGTGTTTAAAAATGACTATTTTGACTTCACAAATTGGAAAGTTCACGGTTTCAAACTTGTAAAATAAGTTTTATTTTTGGCATTTTCGTTAAGCACACATAAATTTAGATGATACCGAGCGAACGAATTACACGTTCTTCACCGAAATAAAAGTCCTATGTTTTACGATATTTCGTTTTGCTTCCCGATTCGCCTCCAATTTCTTATTGATACAAAAACCAAAGCCCAAAA
The DNA here is from genome assembly GCF_030848805.1 of Temnothorax longispinosus. NCBI lineage: Eukaryota > Metazoa > Arthropoda > Insecta > Hymenoptera > Formicidae > Temnothorax > Temnothorax longispinosus. The sequence goes on along the minus strand of NC_092366.1, from coordinate 15,599,099 downwards.
TACTTTAACCAGCGGTTTGCCAGTCGATATGAAGGAACAGCTAATGCAAAGGGATCATGCCTCTCATGCACACAGGCATATATAAGTCTGCGCATCGCGCGAGTTCTCCGTGGTCCCGCCCAGGTCTGCTGGCCAATAGTCATTAGCTGGGCCCATTAAACCCCTGGACGTGCACACGTACTCACGCACGCGGGCCACGCATTCGCGCGCGGTCCCGCGCGCGCGCGCGCACACGCGTGCATAACACACACGTGATCACGATTACGCGACACGCTCGTGCGCGCATTCAAAAGCTGTTTCGTGGCAAGGGGACAAAGACGAACTGACACGGTGCACTTTGATGTGAAAGCGAGATGGGGAATAGCGGACAGCCGAACGGAGCGAGAGAAGGCGAAGGTAGAGAAAACGGAAAGACGGAAAGAGAAATATATAGGCTCGTCTCCGACACGGTGCTAGTATGGCGCACCGTGTCTGCCTACTTTGGCCGTGGTTTGCGAGCGTTCGCCAGACGCTCGGCTCGGCTCGCTCGGCCACCAGCCTCATGGCCTGCGGCGGGTCTGGTAGCGTCTCCCGGTGAGAGACGGTGAGAGACGGTGAAACGAAACGGTGGGGAGCCTGCACGGGAGGTAGAGGCGGGCCCGAGAGGCGGCTTTAACGCCCGCCTTCCATCGACTTTATAGCGGCTGATAGCGGACGGCGTAATCAAACGGCACTTGCCGTGATGTCGTGCGTTATCGTGACGCACGAGGGGGATCATGGAGGTGAGCGGGAAATCGGTGCCGCGTGCAATTCCGACAGCTAAGCGAAGGAATTGTTTATCCAATTTTTTTCTCTTCAGGCAGATCTAGGTCTCAATGAGACGGAAATACGTCTCGTTAAGCTTAAGACAAATACTCTTACATACGATTAACAATTAGCAAATTTTATAAACTTTTTTCAAAATCGTATTGCGTGTATAACAAAAGCTAATATCGCGTTACATAGCGTGTGGAATAAAAAAAATGCATTTAAGATGAATGATATAGCGATTTATGGTTAACCAAATATGTCACATAATAAATATTCGAAGTGTAATATTATGAAGAAATATTAATTAGTATGCAGATTTTAGTCGCGCACTTGCTTTACGTCGCAAATGATAAAAGAAATTTGATTCGGAAGAGGTATAAAATGTAGATATTTATAAATGGTGGTCGATTTTTCTAAATCGTGAGTTTATATACTTCGAAACTGATATAAATCTAATTATTTTTTCCTGCAATATGCAGTTTTAATATTTTTAATGCACATAAAGTTTTTTCCAAAATTGTTGCATTATCTCGCACGTGTTTTAACATCAGACAGAAATGTTTTCACTGTCACTTACAGAGATAAATTGTTATTTCTTTAGGTTTTATACAACACCTTCTTGAACTTTTACTCGCAACGACACTGCTTGTCTGAATCGATAAAGTTATTCGAAGTCGTTTCTTCCACAACACCTTTCACTTCTTCGAAGAAACTTGCACACTCATTCTTCCCGCGCACGTGAAAATACGTTCGTCCTTCCGTCTTTCCGGGATTTCAGCAAGGGAAGTGCTCTCTTCAACGTACGTCCGCGTCGAGGAACGTCGCTTCCTGGCATCGTGCAGAGAACTGCGGCGGCGAGCCGAAGCCACGGCAGAGGAGGCAGCAACGGGCAACGACGAGCGGATATTTCAGCTGGCGGCTCCTGCTGAGATGCGGCGATTATGTTTGTCCATTAATATGCGCCGAGACAAGGCAACGAGGTCCTTTATCCGTTCCTCCGCGGCGGTGCGGTGCGGTGTAGCGAGTGGGTCTCTGGGTCTTCGGGTCTAGGGCCGACCCGGTACGTCCTATCATTTATCACGATGTTTCACGCACATTTTTCGTCTTGCTCTTCGACCATACACACGCTGCTGCCTCTATTCACCGATATGATACAAGTGTCGAGTGTAACTTCAATTTTTCAACGAGTTTTTATTACGCAGTATGCACGACATGTGAATCGTGAGAATTTGTCGATTACTATTGTGTTGTCATCTTTTTCTAAACAATTTGCAGCAATACAAATTTTCTTTTCAGGTTCTTTAGAAACAAACTTTTTTAAAAACTTGGATAATAGTAGTTTTCGATCAAAGACGAGATGGTTGCAAATTAAAAAATTTATACGATCTATAAAAAGGTAATGAACTCGTAAAGTCCGACGGCGACAACGAATACCGCGAGCCTCGCAATCACGCCTATTCAGTACTATCGTGAGGTGTAGAGATTATCTTGAGTCTAATGAGGCTTCCGTAAATTCCGCAAGGTGGTTGGTGAGGTACTGCGATAGAAGATTGTCAATTATTTCGAATAGAATGGAGGTTACCGGTAGTAACAATAATTTCTGTTCGGGAACGACTACGTTGGGGCGGCAAGTGATTTAGTAACTCGGTTCTTAACTTGTTTTCCTTTTTTCTTTCTTCTCTCGACCGGCCTGGCTCGGGCCTCACAAAGACCGCGTCAATATGTTAATCCACGGAATATAATCCCCTCGATACGAGTCCGAGAACGATGAAGCGAAGGTTATTAAAGCTCTCGAAGAAACTCGTCCTCTCGTATCCACCGGTATCGCATCCCGCGCCGCTAGGTCCCGAAGAGAAGTTATGTTCGCCACGTCGTCGTAAATATGAAATATCGAAGTCCGGATTCACGGATCGTCGATTTCATCGGTACCGCGGCGACGATGATCATTTTCGGTGTGTGTCTCCACCCCTCACCCTGACCTCTGTCTCGCTCTGCCTTCCTCGGCATTCGATTCCCTATGCCAATTAAAAGAATCTTCCTTTCGGCGATTTTACGAGAAAAGATTCCGGCCTAGAAATCGTGGGACCAGCCCGGACCTGCCGGTCGGAGGGCCTCTCTCTCGTCTCTAGGAGGAGACGCCCGGGAGAATCCTAAGCCAACGGGCTCCTTTTTCGCTGCCGCTGTTCGCGCTACGGTTATCCCGAAATTAGAAATTCTGTCCTCTTTAATTTCATCGAAATTCTACAACGCGGCGCGTCGTCGAGAAAATTACGAGAGCTGGTTTATTTCCGAGCGTGCCTCTGCGTTGCGCGGATGGGACGGGTGGATATTTCCAGACGAGGTACCTACCGGCAGGAAGTGTGTCAGGATACACCGCGCGGTTCCTTGCTTGTTACGGTTGACTGGCATTTGCATAGTTAATGCATAATGCGAGTGAATTCACGTCGCCGATGACTATGCAGATTTAGACACGCGCCGTGTATCGCGATTGCGAATTGGATCAACGACCCGGCCCGTATAGCGCGGAGGGTATAAGACGTGACAGAAACGAGGCGTCCGGAGAGTCACACTCAATGAGATTCCTCGGGGGAAAATCCGAAATCCTAAGCGGAAACGTTTATATTAAACGATCGAGCGAGATTTATCTCGAAACCGTCGTTAATCCTTGCTCGTTCAGCTCGTCAACTCGGTGCTGCGAGCAGCACGGGAAGGCGGGTATTTAAAATCGGCAAAATCGGCGCGTACGATAATATCGCGGTAGATCTGGATTAACGACAAAGCTGCGCGGATGTGAAATCGCACGCGGATTTTTTTTTCTTTTCCCGTCTTTGACGCAGTCTACGTGGACCGATACGCGGCACTGTGTATTGATCGCGGTAAATTTGGATCAGCGTCCCAACGATTTCTATATATAATGCTCACGAATCGCGGTTCCTTAATATACATACAATATTGTTGCCTTCCCGCCCGAGGTTTCTCAATGGAATACCGAATCCGAATGAGGAGCAGCATAATGGCTGTTTCTTTTCGCTTCTCATCCTTTTGCACGCCGGAGCAGCGAATGGCAATGCGGATCGGGGGAGCGAGAAATGAAGAAAGTGAAAAATGGGAAAAAAGGGTTAAGAGAGAAGAGAGAAAGAGAGAGCGAGGGAAGCGCGGCGCGGCACTATTTTACGCTGGATTTTTCAAAAAGGAAATTATAAAAGTAGACTGGAAACGAGAAGGGAGGCAATAAAGAGGGATCTTTACGAGACGCGGCGCTTCCGAGGCTCGAGTCTCAAAGGGAAGAAATAGACAGGGTCCACCGCGACATCCTCCAACGTTGTTTATCGAGTTACGGAATTTGTAGATAAAATCGTGCCACTGCAACCACGCAGACGAAACCTGCCGAGAAAGCGAAAACACCAACCAACACGAGAAAGAGAGTGAAAGAGAGAGAGAGAGAGAGAGAGATTCGCTAGTTTGGCGCTTGTTAAAAAATCGCGTGCGTAATATATGGTGTATTTTCGTATGTGATTTTTGTAAAAGAAAATGAATAATTTAACACGTGAAGTTGGAATATGAATTTATGTGTTAATACGAACAACGGTAAATGCTCTATGTCATTAATCATATAACTTTGTTAGACATGTGAGCTCAACAAACTCTCACATTGATCTTAAATATCTTATTCCGGAACATGTATCGATTTTTTATTTCAACTTTATCAAGTGATACGTCTCTATATAATATAGATGATCGACAATAAATGTAACAGTAGATTGTTAATCGGGAGGATCTGTCGCTAAGGCGCGTTTAAGCTTCAAGAATAATATTCCGCGCATATCGCGAGCGTGCAATCGCGGGATGAATAATAAAACGGGCACGTCTTACTGCTTATCCCGGCGACTCGTGAACATTTGTATACATACTGCTTTATTAGTTGCATGCTCCGCGATTTTATCCGGGATATTCGGAAGATGACGAAACTGATCGAGTAACAAATGTACGACTTGTAAGTCTGAAAAACTGCGAGGCGGATTATGAGTGAATTATTTGCGTTTTGCAACTTTAGTCATCCCCTAACTTCATCGTCGCGCGGCAATTACGTCGAGTAATCACGCGGGAATGAATTTTTCGCTCGTTGCATTCCGCGGGAGGCTTCGTTCCTTTTCTTTCCTTCTCTCTCTCTCTTTCTCATTCTGTTTTTCTTTCTTTCTTTCGGCGATAGGCGAATCCTCGTCTCCTGAGGCAGCGCGAGCCAATTTATTTAGCGGGTCCACGTACAGGTTCCGCCAGCGAGAATATTCGAGAGGAAAGAGCATCGCATACATAATGTTATACATATTACAAGTGAGTAGCTTCGGATCGAGAGCGCGCGCGCGCGCGAGTGCTCGTATGCATCGGCGCGCGTTTGTGCGCCCGTGCAGTCAAGCGCACGTCAGTTGATTTAGTGTCAGATTGGTCACGGGTTGTCGCCTCACCCTCCGACTAGATCGTCCGCTTTCTCTCTTTTTCTCCTCCTCTCTCGTTTTCTCTTCTGATCTTCTCTTACTGAACCGAGAGAATATAAGCGAGAGGGGGAGAGAGAGAGAGAGAGAGAGAGAGAGAGAGATAGAAGAGTGAGTAAGAGCACGTATCCTTTGTATCCTTTTCCTCCTCTCCTTGCACTTTTGCTCCTTTTCTAGTTTGTAAGGACGCAGCTCGAGATCTTTGATCACCCCGCCGACCATCGAGCGACCTGATCATACGCTACCCCGCGTCGGAAAGAAACCGATCCCTCTCTCGATGCTCTCTTTTTTCTCCAACGTTCTCCACGGAGATGCGATCATACGCGCGGGATACAGATCGTTACCCGTCGTTTCTGCCACGTCACAGTCGTAGTAGATTTTCCGAAATTCTTAGTCACGTTTATGTACATCAATCGTTATTGAAACATTATTGATTTAATCTGATATTTTATAAGAATTTTGATTTTGTAAGAAATACAATTCTTTTAATATAGTGTTACTTACAAACAAATATTTGTACAATTAAGCACGTTTATATTAACATTCAACATTCTGTTCGAAACTCTTTTCTGATGATTGAATCGATAGATTTGAGATACGAATAATTTCTAAATTTTGTCATATCATATTTCAAGATAGATTTCAAGAATAGGAAGGGTAGAAAGGCAAAAAGGATGCTGTTACTTATAACGCATCTAATATTCAGCACTGCTTTGCAGGTTTTGCTTGCGGTATTATTAAATTTGTCTATATGAACAGGATATTGCGTGGACACTCATTTTCGTCACATCTTTAAATAAAGCTATCATATCCTACGAGCAAATACTCGCGCAAGCGTATCGACAATCGAGGACGGAAATGTCATGTTACGCGAACCATATCCATCTGTTTATAATCAATCACGTCGCATCTGCTGGGTGTATCAAAGTATAATTTTGCCGTGCAATAATTTTATTTGGCTCATCCAAATTCCGACGTTTTGATGTACTGGGATGTGCGTGTATCACTACATTTACATTCGGGCTGTCTTGTCGATACGCCTATTTGTAGACGACTTAACTGCAACGTCATTAACAATGCGATGTCCGTACGCGTCAGTTGATCCTAATTGCATTACACGCTTCTCAATAATCATTTTTAGTTTTATTCTGATTCGTAATAATCGACATCGCTTCGCACATTTGTCGTAAACATTTGTCACTCAAAGACCTAAAGGAAAAGATATGCCGTTTTTAATAATACTAGTAAACTACAGATACTAATAAAAATAAAAATAATAAAGAAACTGTTCCGGTCATCGAGCGTTTTGCGCCGCTTTCGAGTCTAGATTTGTGACATTTCAATTGTCGGCGAAACCAGTCTTTCCTAAAATATCTGACTGATTTCTACTCTCGGTATTGGTTTTTAAATCTATTCCTTGCGGAAGTCTAGATTCTAAAAACAATGGAATAAATTATTGGATCCGCCAGTGCGTAGATAAAAATAATCGAGATTAAGCGACCCAACTAGCCAATTTCTATTTATTCGTCTCACAACGTTTCGACCTCGATTAGGTCCTTCTCAAGTGAGATTATACATAATTACGCAACAATAAATCGTGCGTCGCAAGACGTTGCGCCCAAACCACATCATGCGAACGCCACGCTAGAACGAATAAAATGTCAATATATAAGTATGTCAGATATAAATTATGAAAAAGTGGGAGACATATCGCAAGTATATCGTGAGGACTTACATGTTAAGTGCGTCAAAAGAATAAAATAACAAGGTTCTGAGAGTCGCCACGCAAATTCCGAAGAAAAAAGGACTGTCCATTTTCTCCACTGGTTCGATTCCGTGCCATATTTAAAGTCACAATGATAAATGCCAATTACAATAAGACGTGTTCCAAAAGTAAGGAATAACAAACCAGATCATAAACAATACAACAGAAACAGATCCGACTCTATTACTTATTATACTGCCTCAATAACTCGATCGTATATCGCGGGCAAATTCTCCGTATCCTTCTGGAGGTTTACAGTGTATTTATTCTGTTTAATGAAAAACATTTCAGAAATCTCTTTTTTTCTGAAATGTCTCTTGCTATACAGGATTTTCGGATTCTGCCAATCAAAATCGTGGTTTTGAGTGAGACGGTGTTTAGTTACAACCGAATGATTATCTACGTGCTTTTTGACATCGCTCCGGTGTTCTTTTATGCGAGTCTCTAGGTGTCTCTTTGTTTGTCCGACGTAACAAGAGTCACAATTAACACAATCTAACTTATATACAATATTAGTCTGCCTGTAAGGTTGTAATTTGTCCTTCCCTTTCTTAATTACACAATCTAGCTTCCTCGGAATCGTTAAAAGCGTTTTAAATTTGACACCTCTCACAGCACTTTCCCTCATTGTACGCTCAATATTCGCACTAAGGCCTTCGACATACGGTATCGTTACACAGTTGACAGGATCTCCCCGCGCTTGCAAGTCTGCACTCTCATCTCAATCGGATTATTCAATTTTTTTTGTTAGCTTGCTTCGACGGACATTAATGTATTTATTGACGACATCAATCGGAAAACAGTTGTTTAAAAGTATTTTTCTAACTGTTGAAATGTTATTAGAGTAAAACCGATTATCCGAGAGTAAAATCGCCCTATCCACTAAATTCCTTATAATGTTAATTTTATATTTAAACGGGTAATTCGAGAAATAATTGATGTAGCGTCCCAAGAACGTTGGTTTTCTGTACCAATTCGTTATCAATGTATTCTTTTCTCGAATCACTGTGGTGTCCAAGAAATTTAATGCACAATTTGTTTCTATTTCATACGTAAATTTTAATCTAGAGTTATAGTTATTGAATGTTGTGAGGAGCTCATCAATTTTCGACTTAGGTACCTACCGCAAAAATATCATCCACGTATATCTACGATAGAATGTTACAATAAAACTGAGCGATTGCAGACAGTGTGTTTCTAGATCACCCATAACTAGATCCGCGAGAATTGGGGAGAGGGGAGATCCTTTCATTAAAAAGAATAAATACACTGTAAACCTCCAGAAGGATACGGAGAATTTGCCCGCGATATACGATCGAGTTATTGAGGCAGTATAATAAGTAATAGAGTCGGATCTGTTTTGTTGTATTGTTTATGATCTGGTTTGTTATTCCTTACTTTCGGAACACGTCTTATTGTAATTGGCATTTATCATTGTGACTTTGAATATGGCACGGAATCGAACCAGTGGAGAAAATGGACAGTCCTTTTTTCTTCGGAATTTGCGTGGCGACTCTCAGAAAATTGTTATTTTATTCTTTTGACGCACTTAACATGTAAGTCCTCACGATATACTTGCGATATGTCTCCCACTTTTTCATAATTTATATCTGACATACTTATATTGACATTTTATTCGTTCTAGCGTGGCGTTCGCATGATGTGGTTTGGGCGCAACGTCTTGCGACGCATGATTTATTGTTGCGTAATTATGTATAATCTCACTTGAGAAGGACCCAATCGGGGTCGAAACGTTGTGAGACGAATAAATAGAAATTGGCCAGTTGGGTCGCTTTATCTCGATTATTTTTATCTAGATTCTAAGCTTAAATAATTGTAATAAATATATGTACCGAAATATGTATCACAAAAATTGAGTTATGCATTATCGATTGACCGCGAATCTCTTTTTACGGTCTTCAGTTCGGAACAGATGGACGAGCGAGTGCTCGAAAAAAAAAAGAGGAAGAAAACTGTTTCGCTGAACTGACAGGTTCGAATGCATCCTGCGAGCCCTCCTTCGATTTCGTGATTTAGGGTATCGGTTTGAAAGTACCACTTTTCTGCCATTCCGCGCTACCATCCGATCCCACAAGTCATTTCCACACCTAGGTATTAAGAGTTAGAGAACGAGAGAAAAGGCGAAGCGCGCGGCAGAGAGAGAAAGCTGACGCTGGCACGAGCAGTCGGTCGGTGAACAGATCCCAGCTGTGCGCCACAAAATTGCAGCTTTACTATCGGCCACGAACGTTTCGAGAGTTTAATCGCGATAATGGAAGTTCACGTGACAGAACAAATTTTCTGCCGGCAAAAGACCGCGATGCCTCTAGAAAGAGGTGAGCGCATCGGTAACAATTATTGATAAAGCGTCCTCTGGCTTTTGCCACGCACTATTTAAATGATCGATCTTAAACGTCTACGTAATTTCCACTACATACATATATATTTTTAGTAGATAATTTTTCTTTGTGAT